>NC_137979.1:57404717-57932217 GCF_963924665.1 Micromys minutus
CCCAAGGACACTATAACCAGAAGAATCAACTCTTAGAGTGGAACCTGGGTATGGTTAATCAGAAACAGCAATGCCCCTTTTTATATGTGCAAACCTTGTGTTCTTATTCAAGGAAACGGGGTTAAAGAATGATAGAAAAGGTACAGCTGTAGAAAGGAGGATTCTCGGATTTCTGGTCCCGAAAATCACTGTGGATCAGAGACATTATGATGGGATATGTCGTTTCCATGAACTGCATCTGCATTTTTTCCTTAGAGACTTTAACTGAGTGTCTTCCCTCCTGTTGTTTTCTTTAAACCTTTGGTATGAGAAGCACAGATCCTGAAAACCAACTTCATTTTCAGTAAGCCAATGTGTGTGTGTGTGTGTGTGTGTGTGTGTGTGTGTGTGTCTTTCAGACACACCTTATCTTTGAGACACACCTTATTTTTGAGAAAAGGTCTCTCTCTCTGGGTCCAGAGTTCATTGATCAGTTAGACTGATTGAAGAGAAAACCCTAGGGGTTCTCCAACCTCTCTCTCCTTCACCCTGGAATTATAAGTGCATACTACCATGCCAAACTTTTTTTTTTTAAGTTCTGTGGATTGAACTGGAATCCCCATGCTTACACAGGCAGCAAGCATTTTTTTTTTAACATTTAGTCCCTAGCTCCCTAGCATCACTGATGTTTTTGATATGCATTTCTCTAAAGCTCTGCAGAGCACATCAAAATATTTTCCCCTTTCCAATAGCAATCATAAATTGTTAAGGATTTTTATATGTTTATTATCTTTGCCAATGTTCGTTACTTTCTGATTGATGGAGAACTTCTATAGAGTAGACATATGTGTTTTCTTTATGAACAGTTGTAGCTCCAGATATCTACTGCAAGCTCTAACTATGTCATTTAATAGTGCGTTCAATAATCTGGACAGCCAGGGTTAAGTGCAGTATATAGAGTGGATCAGTCAAAGAATTCAGTAAAGAATGTTTCCTGGAACTTCAATAGTTCCCAAAGCAGTCAGGGGAAACCTCAACCTACGTCAGACTCTAATATTTATTAGGAACCTTACACTGATGTGGTCGCTCTTGTTTGCTTGCTGTTCAAGTACACCGGACCAAGATTTGAAATGACTAAATTTCATTTACATGGCTAGTCATAAAGGTGAGAGGAAATCAAAACCCTGGAGATAGAAACATGGAAACATTTTAGAACCCGTCCTTTGATTCCATCCCCTTACTAAAAAGTGAACCTGAGTCTGTGAGATGACTTGGAGGCCTCAGCAGGGACAGATGCTTGCCACCAAGCCTAAATACCAAGTTTAATCTCAGGGACCCCTACAGTAGAAAGGGAAGAAAGTTTCCTCTGCCTGCCACATATGTCCAGGCGTGTGCACACATATGAATAAGTAAACATAACAAAGCATGTTCACAGCGAATCTACTGCTGACTGTGTTTGAAGTAGTTAGGCAATGTGACTAAGACAAGAGGATAACCTACTCCAAAAATCATTGACCTACCAGCTCTCAGGGAATCTATCATGTAGTTGAAATGATCATATCACCTTTTTATCAAATCTTCATAAACCCAATAAAAGTGCAGTTGTGTACTGAGCAGACATGGAATGTTGACACAGCATTCTTCAATGGTTCAACCAACAGAAGGAACAACCCAGGGATGGGCCCTTGGAGAAGCCTTAAAAGGCTAGAAAGTTGTCACTAATATTGTGTGTGATAGGGCTGCTCACAAAGAGAACTGTGGCCCACTGGAAGGATAACACTCGTGGGTAAGACGAGTGACTGCTAGCATCTGTCCAACACCAGCCTTGTCATACCGAGGGTTTCATAGCCCATTCATTCTCTCAGAAGCACGTTCTCTCAGGGCAACACAGCCATGGGTTTCCTTTTGTATAAGGTGGTCACAGTAATGTGCAGCTGGGAGGTTAAAATAAAAAGAGCAAACAAATCATCATACAAAGCAACTCAATAAACAAACAAGACAAATATGCCTTTGCCGCTATAGAAAAAAAATGGATTTTCCCAAAAGTTTTTATAATTACATATTCCCACTGAGCATATTTACCTGGCGTCCTCCCTATGTCCCTGTTTCTCACACTGTTCCCTTAACACCATAACAGAGCCAAACTTCTATTTTCACAGCATATATACAATGAAAGATTTTCTGTATCTGTATGAAATCTGTGAACCGTGAATGAGGGACAACAGAATATTCACCTTTTCGAGATTGACTGTGTCTATTTAATATGAGCATCTTCAGTTACATCCATTTCCCTGCAAATAACAAGACTTTGTTCTTCATTGTGGCCAAAAAAATAATGAACTCTGTCGTGTATGTGACCCACATATTTTTTTAATTCATTCTTCCATTGGTTGGCTCCATAGCATACCTATTATAAACAGAGATGCCCTAAACATGGATGTGCATGCACATGTTTCTTTGGATGCATATGTAGCGGTAGTGAAACAAGAGATCTATGTTCAGTTTTTGAGCAAGCTTCATACTAACTTCTATAGAAGCTAGATCCACTTGCATTACATCCATGGTGTATAAGGTAACTCCTGCCCACAACTTGGAAGCATTTGTTCTTATATGTTCTCATAACTGCTGTTGTGGATGGTCCCCTTCTCATAACTCTACAGTAGGAGTGATGGCCCGATTTCTGTTATGTTGCTACATTTCCTATATAAGACTATTTTATCTTTTCTTTGGATGGTTTATGTATTTACATTTCAAATGTTATCCCCTTTCCCAGTTTCCCCCACTCCCATTCCCCCTCCCCCTGCTTCAATGAGGATGCTCCCCCTCCCACCCTCTCCCACCTCAACACCCTGGCATTCCCCTACACTGGGGAAACAGGCTTTCACAGGACCAAGGGCCTCTTCTTCTATTGATGCGAGACAAGGCCATCCTTTGCTACATATGTGGCTGGAGCCATGGGTCCCCTCATGTGTGTTTTTTGGTTGGTGGTTTAGTTCTTGGGAACTCTGGGGGGTCTGGTTGGTTGATATTGTTGTGTGTCCTATGGAGTTGCAAAGCCCTTCAGCTCCTTCAGTCATTTCTCTAGCTCCTCCACTGGGGTCCCTGTGCTCAGGCTGATGGCTGGCTGCAAGCATCTCAATCACATTCTTATTAGAGTTGAAGGAATGCACCTCTATCATTTAGGTGCGCAAAACCAAAAGCCAGTGCAGGCCCAAGGTGAATAAGGAATTGTGGTGTCCCAAGGGTCCCCTTGAGATTCCTTCCTCTTCTTCAACTAAAAATATTACCTAGGGCTTGCCAAACACACAGAGGCCATGGCTTTTACCATTTCTCAAGCAAACACCATTTCAACTCCTTTGAAAACTTTCTCTTCTTTCACACTAAGAGGCTGCCACACGAAGAGAACGTGCCATAAATAATGTGTGCTAACGTTTTCCAAAAACTGGACATCAATTAACGTTAATTTATGAGAACACTTCTTCAGAGGAGCACAGTTAAGACTCATAACTACTGAAAAGGCTCATTAATAGAAATGTGTAGGGAGAAGCTTTTTTTTTTTTTCTAAAGGGAACATTAAAGTAAACACATATCATTACAGGGAAGGCTCATGATTTATTACAAACTCGGTGGAAAGGAGACTTGACGCTGTGTTTCCAGGGTAAAATTTGAGCAAAGGAGTCAAACAAACAAAATGGAGTGAGGATGTTCTCTTAGGAAAGGCATCCTGTGACGACCCAGAGGAATGATAGCTAATAGTTATGTAGTAAGTACACACATCAGGCATCAGGCCAGCATGATCTTGTGTGTGTTCTACCAAAAGCACTGCAAGGGAAAGTTGTTTTGCTGCCATATAAAAGCTAAAACTCAGGTGCCCCCGCCATGGTACTGTGGAAAGTAAGACCGAAAGGGTGTGTAATTTCACCGGAAGTCTCATCTCCTACCCACACTCTTTGACACATTACAGAGTATCCACTAAATTGGTTGTGCTATGCCTTGTGTTTTAGAATCTCTCAGTGGAAGTGGGGGCCTTTCAGACTTTAACCTGAGCCTTATGTTTCCACACACCAGTTGAGTGTGTGTAAATAACTTCAACTTTGAGGAAATAGCTACTTCTACCTTTAGGTCTTCAACATGGCCACGAAATGACAAACCACCCTTATTTGTTAAATTTTTCAGCCTTTTAAACATTTTGAGGATCTTAGACAATATCCATATATTAATTGTTAAATGAAATGTCTATTTCTCTTTAAAAATTATTATATTTATTTTATTATATACATATAATTTGTCTTATTTGAATATATATATATATATACATAAATTTATGTGCATGTATATATATTAAGTTACATGTGTATATATATATATATATATATATATATATATATGTTTTACCTAAATTTACCTAAATTTATATATGCATACCCTGTGCAAAAAGGTGCCAACAGAGGTAAGAAGAAGGCATCAGATTCCCTGCAACTTCAATAACAGATGGTGGTAAGCTACCATGTGACTGCTGGTTACCAAACTTGGTCTTCTTTAAGAGCAACAAGTGCTCTTTAGCACTGAGCCATCTCTTCAGCCCTGAACTTTTGACGACTTAAGATACTTACTTGGTGGAAATGATAAAACAAAGATATCTTGTAAGCAGACTTTTGGCTACTCTGTGGGTTTTTTTTTTCCTCCACCTCTCTCTGCCCTTTCACCCCTTTAACACTAGGTAGGAGAGAAGGAAGGATAGAGGGGAAAAGAGAAACCATATCACTAGACTACTGCCTACTGATTAGGCAGATTGACTTCCTTGGAGCAAATTTGATCTCTGCCACCAGGGTATCTATTTTATTCTTTTTGTCTCTACACACATGGCTATTTGACAAACCACAACCTAAGGCAAGCAACAGCATCCAAACACCAACTGGACTGCTGCCTCACTAGACCTCTAGCATTTCTATATCCTCTGGACAGCCCTCAGAATTCCAAATGTCACACACTCCCAGAAACTATCTGTAACTGGCCAAACCATTCCCCTATTAAAGCACAGGACAATCCATAGTCAGATTCTGTGAGGAATCTGAAGCAGCCCCATATCCCACAGCTTAGATTAAAATGAAACCAAAATTCTCACTACAGTTTCATCTTTTTAAGACTCATTTTCTAAATGTACATATATATTTATGAGGGGAAGGTTAGTGTGAAAGTGTGCTGTCTTCATTGTCCAGAAGAGGGCACTGCTCTCCTGGAGCTAGAGTTACCTGGGTTTGTAAGCTACCTGTTAGAAGGGATGGGAACCAAACTCTGGTCTTTGGCAAGAATAGAACATCATACATACCCTTCGCCACTAAGCCACGGTTACAATTAAAGTTTCTTTCTTTCTTTTCTTTGCAGAGAGAGTGGTGGGGAGAGAGAGAGAGAGAGAGAGAGAGAGAGAGAGAGAGAGAGAGAGAGAGAGAGAGAGAGAAGGAGGGAGTTAATGCTTGCAGACCCACTCATATATTTTGATAAAGGAACTAGGATGCATAAAGCAGAGTGAATTGGGGAAATTCTACACCCTAGCCTCTTTGATGTGCTTGCATGATTCGCCTCCATTCACGCCCAGAAATTTCACTAAGTACAAGGAATCTCATCAGCTGATTGATCCTCATCAACTCAGCAGAGACAAAAGGTATAGTCTCTTACAGAGCAACAATTCTCAGATTGAATCATGCTTCAGCATAATGTAGAGTGTTTTAGCTCGGAGAGCAGCAAGCCTTACTCCCAGGTCTCTCTCTCTCTCTCTCTCTCTCTCTCTCACCAGATCTCTCCAGTGAGGCCTGTGAACTCCATCTCTAACAGATTATTACTCTAGAAACTTCTTTTTCACCCACCATATTAAGACCTGTCTACAGCTTACAGCTAAGTCAGTACCATCCTCTGATAGTACCAGTTTCTTTCCGGTGAATAACATACTATTTACCATGACAGTAGTGAGTCAAACATACAACGAGTAGTTTCCAAATGTTTTTCAAATAATAGCATTCTAAAATAATAGCTCAAAAGTATTATTGAATAACCTCATTTATGTTCTAAGTCGATCAGTAGCTACCACTGACCCAAGTAAACACTTTTTGTTACTTTGGCTGAAAAATAAGTCAATGCTTAATACAGATCACCAATTGCTTCTCAGTTCTTCATCGTCGGAATCGAGAAGCTTCCAGTGTGTTTAAACTAAAGCAGGGTAAACAGACACTAGGGTGAAATAATAAAGCATGATCTATAAGTGTTTTGTGGTATGTGTGTGTGTGTGTGTGTGTGTGAGTGTGTGTGTGTGAGTGTATGTGTGAATGTATGTGTGTGAATGTATGTGAGTGTGTGTGTGAATGTGTGTGTATGTGTGTGTGAGTGTGTGTATGTGTGGTGAGTGTGTATGTGTGTGTGCTCAAGTGAGTGGCAGAGGCACTGGGACTCTCCCTCTATTAATGTAAATATATGTTTTGAAACAATCTTTCAGTGAGCCTGAAGCCCACCAATATTACTACAGCAGGTGGCCTGTGAGCTCCGTGGATGTTTCAGCCTTTCTAGCCCTCAGCTGACAGGAAGGTACCACGACACCTTGGATTTATTTCATTAGCTTAGATTCTGGACATCTAAACTCAGGTCCTCCTGTTTGTTCTCAAAGCACTTTACCAACTAAGCCATCTCTCTAATGCAAGATGGAAGTTTAAATGATTAGGTGTATAGAGCTCACCACTGAGAAAATACTGACAGGGGAAATCCACCAATAAGACAGGAGTGGAGGGATTGAGGGGGGATATACTTAGAGGAGGAGACGACGATTTTTAAGTTATGAACTTGGCTTACCCAGGGATTGATTTTTGGTAAAGTTTTGGTGACAGATGGTGGTTGGCACAATTAAGTCTACAGTACCTCCAAGGTTTAGCTGACACTGATTCCTAAAAAGGGAGCCCACATCCGCGTTCCGGATTCTAAAGGAAATGTTTGTGCATTGGCCCTCTCAAGCCTTCCGTCACAGGAGGACAGAGCCCGTGCTTAACATGCAAAACTCTCTGCGTGAAACTGTGTGAAATGATTCAATTATTTCGATAATAACACTTAACGTGTTCCAGATCTACTGCATTAAACACGCCGCCAAGAAGCCTTCTGAGCCTGTGCTGTTTCTCATTTCAGAATGCTGTAAGTGCACCGAACACATGTTAGGAATCTAGTTCAGATTCTGCATTTGTAAAATATCAAATTTATATCAGCAGAAACCATAGCGGCAGCACGGGAGCTGTCCCCCAGAGCCCAGCCATTGTGCAATCAAACTCTTAACACCAGTTTATCATTTTGGAGAGTTTTCTCCAGGTTGAAATGAACAAAATGATTTTCACAACTCAGGGCCGTTTTCCCTTTACCTATTTATGACACGGGCTTCAGAACACATATTCAACAAGGAACATTCTCTAGTTTCTATTTTGTAAAGGTGTGTCATTGGCTCTTAAGGTACATATTAAAAATAAAAGTTATTTTACTGGAGCGCTCCTATATTGTTTCCTAACACTGAGATCTAGTGTTGTGAAGTCCCTGGAGTATGTTTTAATATGCTGTGGTTCAGATTATTTGAAAGTATGAGTTTATTAAGGAAAGATTTTTCCCTCCAGTGACCTACTACATTTATTTTTAAACATGCTTCCATTCTTTTCATTACATTTACCTCACCAGATAAAATGTCAACCGACTTATACATCTAATTATACTATAGACGTTGCTGCCTTGCCTCTTGAAAGTGCGGATGATATTAATGTATACTATATTGCTTATTTTACCATAATTATAGATGTTGTAGATGGGGTAATGTCAGCATGTTACGTATTTTATTGAATTACTTTCTAGACGTAAATACTGGGGTAACTGGAGTACGTGTCCTCACATCTGCAAATCTTAGACTGATAGTCAGGCTTGTAACACCGAGTGTGCTCAAGATGTCTGACGTCACGGGAGTTCCCGCGGAATCAGGGTATCCTTCAAAAGTACACCATACTGTTTCACTTCTATTGCTCCTGTGGTCACTGGCCCCTACTTAGAGTTAGCCTACAATGTAAGAAAGCTTACTGTGAATACATTTGAAAGGTTCATACTGAAAGCCGGCAGAGAAGGTCCTTTCAGGATCCCATCCTTAAACCTCCCCTTTTGAAATCCATCAGTTAGAGAGAATCTTTTGAATGCAATGTATTGCTTACTGTGCAGTGAGCCATTCCGTTTTCCTTGTCTAATACTGACATTTCTAATCTAATACTGATTGTGTGTGTGAGAGAAAGATGGGGGGAAGAGAGAGAGAGGGAAGGGGTGTGCACTTGCAAATACAGTTCATGAAGTTGGAGGTACAGGTTATTACAGATGTTGGAAATTTGATATTTTGTGGGAGTGTCGAGTTCTCCTAACCAAGGAGCCACACATCTCTCCAAACTTGTTTTCATTTTTTAAATAATGTTTGTTTGTTCCTAAATCTATTTATGTATAAACAAAATATAAAAATCTTGCATTATATATAATTACATTATTATCTCTCCACAGACACAGATGATTTTAGAGTTGAAGAATTTTTAGTTGCCCATATGATTTTTTTTCCTCCCTTTTTACTTTTTTTTTTTTTTTTTTTTTGAGGCATGGGTGGACTTAAACTATTTTAAAACAGATTGATAGACTATGCTAGCTGTGCATTTAACTAACTATACCTTACTGAAGAAGTATGTGTTTACATACCTAGTTTGGGGGTGGGCAGGAGATTGTGTTGGATCCTCTGGAGCTAGCATTACTGACAAAATGAGCCATCATTCGGTTGTGGAAATTGAACCCAGGTCAGCATCCAGTACTCTTACCTACTGAGCCATCTCAATAGCCAACAGATTATATATATTTTTTGCATCATAAATTTCACAAATCCTACCTAAATTTTTCTATGAATGTAGGTTAGAAGCTCACCCCTCCATGTCTCAATTCTCTACTAAATCTATTTAGCTTAAGTCCTAAGAATATATAGGGTTTGTTTTGTCCCACATCCCTACAGATGCCCCCCTATGGTTTCCCATGAGCCTTTGCAAGGCAGCCTGTGACCCTCATCTTTGAGATGCCATCATCCTTCTCTCTTCACTGCCATTACTGTTCCCCCATGGACCAAATCCTAGCTGTGCTCTCAGCCTTCGTGATGGTCTGCATTCTGTTCTCTCAGTTGAGAGTTACAGACTTATTCATGTTTAGACCCAGAGCAGGCAACTGCACTTGCTGTGAGTTTGTTTGCAGTTGATCTCTATGGCCCAGAACACAGCCTTTGCCAACCTTCTATACTGTTTCTGGGTCCTGTTTTCTGCAATGTCCCAGAGCCTTGAAGAGAGTGTGTTCTTTAAGCCTAAGACCCGAGCTGTTATTCTCAGCGCCTTCACACGGAAAGAAAGTCTTGCCTTCAGTGTTGACTGGTAACGCCATCAAGTTCCAATGGATAATCTCAATCTAATAGCAATACAGATGGTGCTAGTTAAATGTGTCACCGGACAGAACAATAGTCATGAATGACCATACTTTCCATCCCTCCTGTAGAGTGCTGTTCATTCGAAATGCCATGACCAATTAAAATATCCGATCTGACCGAGCCAATGCACAGCATTAGGTGCTATGGATAACTATAAACTTATGTGTGACTGTGTGTATATGTAAATGAGTATATGTGTACATATACATGCATGTGTGCACACACGTGTATATATGTGAACCAAAGTATTTAAAGAGATGCATAGATGTGAATATATATATATATGTATATTTTGTCCATGTGTGAATATGCATAGATGTATGAGTATATATGTGTGTTTGTGTGTATGTGCTTATATGTTTATGTATAAGTGTGTGTGTATATTTATTTATATGTGTGTATTGGTGTAGTTGTAAGTGTACGTGTATATGAATATGTGTGCATACATGTATATATGTATATCGGAATATGTGCATGTGTGAATCTGTATATGTGTATATATTCTTGTAGGAGTCTATATGCTTGTGTGTATGTGTATGCATGCATGTATGTGTATGTATGTGCATATATTTATGTTAATGTATGTTTATACATGTATTTATCTAAATAGGTATCTGTGTTTTAATGTGTATGTTTACATGTGTACGCATGTACACATACATATATACATGTCTTTATATTCATATGGATATATGCATGTAGTTTGTGTGTATGTGAAGATATATGCGTGTTAGTGTATCTCTATTTGCTTTTATTCAGTAGAAATGGCTTAACCTAAGTGTGAAACTGCATGGCAGGATGTGTTCATTTCTCAGTTACCTGAGCAGAGGAAAGGATCCAGGACCATCTTGCCAGCTCAGTTCAGCCTGAGGAATCCTGCAGGAGACCTTTCAAGTGCTCCCTGACTGTTAAGTTACCTCACATTACCTCAGAGCATGAGGCCATGTTTGCACACGGGAGCGAGCCGCCACAGCAGAGCTTAGCTGAAATGTTGGCTTCTGGAAGTCATTTTCTACCACGTGCACATTTTTGATAAATCTGCAAAATAACTTAAGCAAAGAGACCCAGGGTGATTTTTCTTCTTTCATTCTCCTTCTTGCCTCTGGCCCAACTCAGCTGTAAAACTAAGTCCCCTTTATCACTCCAGTCTCCAGTCCTTAATCCAGTTGACTTTTCTGAGCTTGCTTTTGCACATGCTCGTCTCTTCCTGTGCCACTAAATCGTATCAGCTGCCTTGGATTTGGAGTTGATGGTGATTGCTGAGGTGGGAAAGACAGTGGTTACATTTGTCGGCTACCTTTTCACAAGATGTAGGGATCAAGGAGTGGGGCTTTAGGTGTTAGTAGAGTTTGCAAGGTATATAGATTATGTAGATCATTTTTTATTTTTAATTTGTTTCTGACCATTTGCTCTGAGATATAAATCTTGAAATAAAAACCTTATGATAACTTTTTTTTTTAATTTTGTGTTTCAGAGAACACTAAAACAGCCAAAAGGCTTACACATTGAAAATAGAGTACTGCCTAAACCAGGTTTGTATGTGTTAATTCATAATGCAATTCCTCTAGCATCACCAAGATATTTCCACATACCTCTGTGAGCATGTCACTCCTCCTAGACCAAGCACATGAGATAAGAAGCTCAATTTTTATTCATTCTTTGAGAATTTTATATGATGCACTTTGGCCAAATTCACCTTTTCCCTATTAATCCCAGAACTACCCTCCTTCACTACACAATTAACATATTATCCAAAAATAGAAGGAGGGGAGGAGGGAAGGGAGGATGAGGGGAAGAGAAGAGGAAAGAGAGAGGAAGAGAGAGGAAGAGATAGGGAGGAAGGAAGGGAAAGATGGACTGAATGAGAGGGGTAGATGAGAGAAAAAAGAGGAGGAGGGAAGAGGGAGGGAGAGGGAGAAGAAGGGGGGGGGAGACATAATTATGCTCCTGATATGCTCCCAGATCTTTAGACTTCACTGGAACATAGTAGAACTACTATGAGAGGAGACAACTATAAAGAAAACTGTCTCTCCCTCTCTCAGTAACTATCAATTGACAACTACTCCTTGGCTAGGGATGGGACTTCCTGCCCATCTCTCCTCTCCATGCTGGAATTTTGCCTTGGATAAGCCTATGGAATTCTCAAGGATGCTGTTTCAAAGGCTTTGCTTTTGTGCAAAGTAACATCTTGATCACATGTTTTCTGTACTCATCTATGACCCCTGGCTCTTAAAAAAGTCCATCCCCTTTTCCAAGATGATCCCTGGGCCTCAGGAGGATAGGGTATCCTGTTTAGTGCTAAATATTTTGGTCTTTCCATTTCTGTGCCTTGAGCGGCGGTGTGGTCTATACTAATTACCATTTATTGCAAAAACAGGCATTTCTGATGACACTTGAGAGTTGCACTGGTCTATGGCTATAACAGTATCACTCAAGTCTTTCTCAGGAAGACCTTGTCCATTGTGGGTGATACAATTCCCTAGGCAGAGTGTCTTCAGTGGTGTAAGGGAGGAGAAAGCTAGCAGTAATCAAGGATGTACATATTTACTCTGTCTCTGCCGTTGACTGTGAATGGAACACTTTCCATTCCTGTCCTGACTGCTCCATAATAAAACACTGTACCCTGGAACCATAAGCCAACAACATCCATTCTTCCCTAACTTGTATATTTGTAAGAGAAGTTTTATCATAGCAATAGAAATAAAGCTCGTGCAGGGATTAGTGTTACAGAAAAATTGGGTTAACGTTATTAGAATTATAAGTAATCTATGATCATTTCTTCTAACACTCTCATCTTTGTATCATTTTTCTGCTTTTACTCTTTGACCCTTCTTTTCCTCTCGCAATACCAGGAATTTTCAATGTTTTCCTATAGTGGCTGAATAAATATTTTCAGCTTTGCTTGGCGCACAGTTTCTGGTCCTACTATGTAGCTGTGTTGTAGCATCCAAAAGAAGACACAGCTGACAGCAGAGCAAACAGGGGAGTGGCACCTGTCACCGAGTTCCAGTAAAGCCTTTGACTTCCAGGCACCAACGTTTTCATAGATTTTTCATGCCTGAGCCATTAATCGTCTTTCATTTTATTTGTTTTTACATTTGGTTTTTTTTTCCTTGGAGTTTCATACATGGGCACTGTGTATCCTTTTTACTCTGTTCTCTCTTGCTCCAGTTGCTCACATACTCACTCCTACTCAAATTAATTTCATCCCTTTTTTTCCATCAGTAATGTTACACACACACACACACACACACACACACACACACACACACATGCCTCCATTTTGGGTTGTTTCCATGTATGTGTGTGTGTAGGGCTGACTATATAAGATTAGGTAACCTACTGGGAGCACATTTCTGGAGAAAACTGACTCTCCCTTTCGGAGTAGCCATTAATTGACATTTCCTCTGTAGCCCTTTATCTACAGGTGGGTCCTGATGGAAGTGCCTTTCTTTTGACCGTTCGAAACTACAGAGGGAAAAAGTAATAAAGACCACAGCTGACTTTTGATTGTGCAAAAATTAGTAGTAGTATTTTCTGGACATATTTTGGATAGTCCCCGCTCTGATATGAGACTTAAGCTTGTATCTTGATGCAGGTGAGATCAGTTCTGGGTTTAGATGAAATGTGCTGGACAAAGAAATAGTAAGAAAGAGGAAGAGGTTATTCCAATTTCAAGATTTTATATAGAAGTTAATATACTAAAAGGAAGCTAAATCATACATGTTTTAAAATAGAGTCATTAATAACTCTCTTTTTGCTAACCAGTAGACCAGAAGTAAACATACAAATTGCTAGGTTAGACACTGGGTGTACTGCATGCACTCAAGTATGCATACATGTATTTCTGTGAACACGCAAGCAGAGTCCAGAATGGACTTCAGCTGTCATGCTCTATCACGGTGTCCCCTATCACCTTGAGGGTGGCTCTCTCACAGAGCCAGGAATATCACTGTTTCTTCTAGGCTTCACTGCTACTGTCTTCTCCAGACTGTCTTAGATCATTCCCCACTGCTACGTTTATTAGCAGATCACCATGTCTGGATTTTGATGTGGATGCTGAGAGTCTGAGCTCAAGGCTTCCTGCTTGCATAGCAAGTTCTCTTATACCGAGCCACCTCCCCAGTCTTAATGGTCAATCTGGTTCATTGTGAGAGTTCTCTGTGTCACTAAGACCATGTGACTTTACAGTATGACATCCATAAGTCATGTCTATCATGTATATGCAAGTTTAATAGTTCGCTCAAATTCAAAATGTTAGAGCCAGACTGCGAACTAATAACCACACAGTTACAATTTCATTGACAGTGCTTCTATAAGCTTCTGGGAATTCATTCCCAACAAAATTAGAACCACAGCAACCAACTCTTTGACACTGTATTACTTCCCTCTTAAAGATGTTGACTCAATTATTTCTCCCTTATATTTGAGTTTGGAGCTAACAAGAGGTATTTGTATAGATGGCCCCAGATGCCAAGTAGATTCCATCTTGTAGGTCAAGCTCTGGAGGTGAGCCCTGTTGTTATACTTGAGTGATTTCTTTGTTCACACAAAACATATTTTCACGTGCTTCCTTATAAAACTTTCTTTGCTCATCATTCTCAGAAACATGCCCCACCATCACAGGGTTCCGTGTGCTTTGTCCAAAGGCCTCCACAGTAAAATTTCCCCAGCCAAACAAGGACCAAATCCTTTGAAACATCCACAGCTACAGCATCACTTCAGGCCAGCCGTCTTTCATTCCCATGCAAACGGACACCAGGATGGAAAGGTGGTGCATATATTTCCCATGTCTGTCTGCTACAAATCTGACTCAGTTTCATGCTTTTAGGACAAATTCCAGGCAAAGGGCCACAGGGAGAGGCTCCATTTCTCTATACCCCATGCCCAGGCTTGTCAGTTAGGCAGCAGAGTAATTTCTTTCATAAGGTCTGTCTTAGCCAAAGTAAACATACCCATGCCCCGTGGCATGAGACCTCTAAAGGGAAGGGACTGTGTTCTGAATTACACTCCAAGGGGAGTTGACCTGAGATCAGATGCCTTAAGACCTGGAAAGCAGTGAGACAGGCATATATCAAAGATGGACTTTATCATTTGGTATGGTTGGAAAATCAATTTTTTATATATGGAACCATGGCCTGGATAAAAATGCACCTCACAGACCCCAGCTTCCCTCCCCCCAATGGTAGAAATTAAATGGATGCCATTTGTTCTTGAAGTACCAGAGCACCCAGCGACTCCAAGTTGGAAGCAACCATTTTAAAGGATAGAAAAACAAACTTTTAATACAGAAATGGAAAGATGTCATATACTGGCACTGATTGAATTAGCAAGAAAATATAGGCCCGTCCAAACGCCCTGTGCCGCTTCCTTATGCATCTAATGGAAAACTTGCTCCCGATCCAGGATTTTATTATTATTGTTATTATTTGAAATGCCACTTTCAGAGAAAAAAAATTTCCATTCGATACCCACCTTACTAGGAGAGACTCGGTATGAAAATAAATAGCTGAAAATGTGCAGTGACTGGAATAGGGTGAGCCAAATTAAAGTTAAATTCCCATCTGGACCTCAGAATGCTACCACCCAGAAATATTTTCTCTATCTCATTTCTGTCCATTTTCATAGCGTATATTCTACTTATTCTTTGACGGCTTTGTATCATAAACAATGTGTAAGAAACCATCTTGATCATATGTACACTGAGATAGACCCTCATAAGACCCCCAACTTCTCTCTCCCAATCCTCCAGGAACTTCCAAATCTGTAGCTCTACACAGATGCCTCATGTTCTTTCTCCCAGGAATTTTTTTTTTTTTTTTTACCTTCCAAGTCCAGGAACTCCCAACTCTACACTCCACTAAAAATCACCAACGCCTCCCTTTCATTTACTAATAGATTCTACTTGTTGATCTCCAGAAGACATCCAGGGAGTTCTTACAGGTAACATGCTGCTCTGTGAACATCTTCAGCCAGTCACCAGTCTCTAGCAGATAGATAGAATCAAGTGATGCTACAGAACAGAGGCCCTCCTCTGCTAGATGACTGGATGGATTGATCCTTTGTGTTTATATATTTATACTAAACACACACACACACACACACACACACACACACACACACATAGAGAGAGGGAGACACACAGACACATAGAGAGAGGGAGACACACAGAGAGACAGAGACAGAGAGAGACAGAAAGAGACACACACACACACACACACACACACACACACACACACACATATATATATATATATATATATATATATATATATATATATATATGTATATATACAGAGAGAGACCGTGAGAGACACACACACAGAGACAAAGAGAGAAAGAGAAAGAGAAAGAGAAAGAGAAAGAGAAAGAGAGAGAGAGAATTGATGTCACAGGACAGAGTTCAGCTTTTAAACTCTTCACCATGCTCAAAGACAGATTTGCCACTGCATCTCTTAACAAGTAAACAAACCTCGGCTACCGACAACAGCATCCAACCAAAAGGCTGAACTAAATAGTCAGTGACACTTCCGGATATTACACATACTACGCAAACATAAAATGGATAGAAATGAAATTCAAATTAAACTGTTCTCAGTACTGACCATTGCAAAGTGCCTTGTTACATGGAACAAATCACAACTTGGAATCCTAGTTATCTTTGAATAGCTTTAAGTTTTATACTGGAGGAAAGAGATAAAACAACAGAGGGGAAATGGTTGGCCCACTTCCAAGTCCAGTAAGGAGGTCACCAGACGATCTTGCAAGAGGCACATAACTCCGGTCCTCTAGCCAATAATTCTCTTAAGTGGGATTGACAATGTCTCTGGTTATATTCAAGCATTCTCATTATTGTAAAATTTCTTGAAAAACATTAAATGTAGTCTATAACCATGAACTCTCTTAGATTACTATATTTTGTAAAGTGACTGCTGTTTGAAAAAAAAAATCTAACTACAATGTGTTGGGTGGTTGGGGATTTCACTCAATAACAGAGCTAGGCAAAGGACTCTGCCATCAACTAACACCAAACAAACCAACGAAGAGAAATGTGTATCTGAAGACTTCTCTAATTTGACAGGACGTGCTGAAGGTGTCTAGAGCTGTTCAGGAGTTAACTGCTTGGTTGGCAGTGCAGGTCTGTGGCAAACCACCCGCTTGGCATGTTTACAGACTAGAATTTAATCACAGAAGCATGAAGAAAAATGATGATGATAAAGAAAAAATAATCTAAAACTCCATTTTTTTGAAATATGGATGCATGTCATTGGAAGATATCGGAATTTAAAAGTTAAAATTTTAATTATTTTATCTTTACCAAGCAGAAAGACTGCTTTAGTGTGTTGGACATAACAGCTGTCAGGCATGTTCCAGATGAGCAGCTGCCGTAGAGAGTTCTGGGTATTCAGTGAGGGTGCTAAGCAAAGGGTCTTTGCGCTGATTTTCAAATCGAGGTATAAGGAACCGGAAGCTTTTCTGGTGCCTTGGGATGCACTTCCGCCTTGCCTAGGGTAGCAAAGAAGGGATGAGCAGTTAAGTGCCATCTTTATGGCTATGAAAAGAAACCAGGGCATCCCGATTACTGATTCATTGCAAGAGGAAACATGACCATTTAATCTAGGACGATGTCTGAACTGCGAGGCTTATCCCCGAGAAAGAGAATTCTTGGGAGTTGTGACAAGCCCCTGTCAAGAGAAGCCTGTGAGAAGCAACTGGGGCTGAGGCAAACCCAGTGATTCATTTGGTCATCCACAGAAGGGGGTGAAAAAGCTGTCTCTGCTTTGTGCCATTATAACAAAACAAAATGGGCTGAGCAATGTTTAAGAAACTTAACTTAGTTTTCAGGTCCGAAGGATGAAAAGTCCAGTCTCCTGGCCCAGCAAATTCAGCTCTCGGAGTTATAACCCCCATGCCAATGAATAGCATAAAAGTAGCAGCAGATTAAATTAGTTGTGAGAAGTCGTTTTTTGGAAGAGTTCATTCCCACTCGAGAAAAAAGGAGCCCCCAGCTCAAATCTTCTCATTTATTGAAAGTCTCCAAGTATTAGTATCCTGAAAAGCATATGAATTTTGGAAAGGTAATGTTCAGACCTTCAGTGACAGAGCCCTTCTCTGTGAACTCCCCACTGCCCATGACAACCTACAAGGCTTTCTCCCTGGAGGCTGAAGACCTTCCTCCAAGTCTGTCCCTTGGCAGCATTAGTGTTTGAATGAGAAACGCAGGACTTGGGCTGGGATATTTGAACAAGTGGTCCCGTTGATGGCACAATTTCAGAAGCCTTTGCTGGAGGCTATGTGTCCCTGGGGGAAGGCTTTGGGTGTTTATAGTCTCTGCCTCCCCTCCCCCCAACACACGCACCTGTTCATTTTCTCCATTTCGTCCCTTAATTTGAAGATGTGGATTCCCAGTTTGCTGTTCCTGCCGGCATGTTTGCTTGTTGCTGCCTGCATGAGTTCTTATGCCTCCTGACTATAAGCCAAAATAAACTCTCTCTTCCATAGGTTGCCCTTGCCCAGGGAATTTCATTCCAGCAATAAAAGAGTAACTAATACAGTCCTGTTTTATGAACATTATTCATTCTTGTAATTGACAGGACAAAGCTCTGACAGGCAGATGGCTAAAGGTTGTAGTAGATCTTTGAAATAACGAATCATCTTAAGGGCATTCATTGTTATAGGAAAATACATTGTAAGGTTGTTTACTCGAAGTAAAAGAAGGAACAACAGGGAAAAAATCTTTGGCCTCTACAATGGACAACGAAATGATATAATTAGGTTTAATAGGTAGACTAAATAAATAACGGCAAAGGGGAGAAATTAAATCTATTAACTCTGAAAATTTAATCACCGTGCATTTTTTTAGCTTTTGAAAGACATCTCTGTAAAGAAGTAATAAGATATTAAACAGTGTAACCTTTTATTAACTTGAAGTCAAGTGATTAAAATGCGCTCATGCGTAATGATGTGTTTGGAAGGGGTGCATGCTCTAAAGGAAGCCTCAAAACAAACAGCCACACTCCAGCTATATCCTTACCCTGTTCTCTGCCCCATTTCACTGTATCATTTTACTATGGTTTTAGTAATAACTTTAACATCCACCTTAATTTCTTTGATCAGTTCTCTAAGGTAGAAAAACATTGCACTCAAAGTTAAAACAGGATTGTTTCCCATTTGAACAATAATAGAGAGTTGATGCAAATAAAAATTTGATACATCATTGAGAAGCCTTGTCATGAAGATGAGGACCAAACTTACCAAAATCATTTGAGAATAAATCTGAAGAATTTTATCTCTGAAAAGAAATATTTTCTAATAAAATCTTAAGTTCCAAAATAAAGACCCTTTCCGGGTTTGGACAAGAGAGATGATTTTAAAGAGGAACATGTAAACCATTATAGGCAAGAAATTTATTCTAACCCACAGTTTTCAGCTCTCCAGAACCACAGGGTGGGGTGTGAGTCTACAGATGTATCTTTTTTTTTTCTCCTGAACACCCACAAAGAAACATTCATTGGTCAGTCCTAGCTCAAGAAACCACACACCCAAGGGAGTATGTCAAAAGCCCCTTTACAGAATCTAAATGGAGGGAGAGGCCCGGCTCTGTTTTCACACTTCTCCTTGGGTTATAAGCTGACCCAAACAGACATTTATAGTCCTCTGAAGAGGCCACAGCACCTAGTGAGCTTCCTATCAGCCAACTGAAGGACCAACACACACACCTTCTGAATTACCTAACCGTAGCTCCTTAGCACCTAATCTCTGGAGTTTCCCTTGGCCTGGTGACATGAACAAGCAAGCCAATCGATTCCACTAGCTGGCTTCGGAATCCCTACAACCATTAGTGTGGGGATAGCAGCCAGAGATACAAACTAATTACGAAAGCAAAGCTTCATTTTGCCTAAGGTTAATGAAAAGCCGCTGCTGTCATACTATCCTCAACCTTTCCCGGGGTCCAAACATCTGCCCCGTTTTTAGGGTTTTACAAATATGAGGGGGCATGTTCAAGCCCTCGTTCTATAAACATCTGGTATCTGCGTAGGAAAAAAAATTAAAAAATAAAAACTTAGAGTCGCTATTTTAAATTACAATACACAACTTGACATTATATTGGATTTTTAATCCCTGACGCTGAGCAGATGAAGGGATTGGTTGTCATTCCAGTAGCTGGAGCTGAGAGCACCTCAGTAAGGCTTGTCAGCATGCCTCGGCCTTGAGTTCAAACCCCAGATGCTCAAAAACAATAAATAAATAAATTCCAGGGTTTGACCTCCGCCAGGAAGATGACTTCAATCTGCATTGCCAGCTCTGCTCTGAATATTCTACTCAAACCTCTGAGGAGGAGATTCAGAATGTCCCCACCACAGGTGCTCTTGATGACAAGGGTCAGCGAAAGTTACCATGGTGAATTGTTTTGTATCTGAGATTTCAGGGTGATTACTTGTTTGAAAGACGGAAGTGCATTGTCCATTTTTATGCACTCATATCAACGTGTACACATATTTATATACACGTGCGCATGCACACAACTTGCCCTGGTAGCAGGCTTCTATCCTTGTGGATCTAGTCTATGTACAACTAAATGGTCTATCATTGCTCTTTGGTTAATGCTCTAAATATCTGCTTTACTCGTTCCTCTGTTTTTAGAGTGAAGAGTCCCCTAGCTTTCCTCTCATTTCAAACTCTGTGTCAAGTCTTTAATATGTCCCCAGAGCCCACCACTGGTTATTCATTGAGCCTGGTGCACATGAGGAGATAAAATCAAACATGTATGTGCAACTTGTTTCAAACATCAGGGAAGAACACATAGTTGCATTGTGCTTAAAATGTTAAACTGAGGCAACATCTCATATTTCTTAAATAAGATTTAATTATTTCAAGGATTTGTCCTACTATTTGAGTTGAAAAAAAATATCGAAGCATTTGGATGGTTTTTGCCTTGCTAAATCTGCATCTTTGTTTTTTCATAATATAGGGAATGGTCCACCTACAGTACAGTATGTTTGGAAACCTTTTATCATGGAAGTGCATGGATTCAGACTCAGGTAATATTTTGATATCAAGGCAAATACAGCAGTGTCATAGACACTTCTAATCTCACCTATCTGGAGACTGAAGGAGGTTGTTGGAGAATAAATAGAAAGCTAGCCAGGTCTACAAAACAAGAAGCCATCAGGACCATGCTGTATGACCTTGTTACAAGAACAAAAACATATAAAAGGAAAAAACAAAACAAAAACAAAACAACAGCAACAAACAACAAAATAACTAACTCTGTGTGCTTACATATGTATGCATGCATGCACATGTGTGTACACACACACACACACACACACACACACGCACACACACACACGCACATGATCTTTTCCATGGATACAAAAGATACCATTGTACACTTTCAGGATTTAGTGAACATAAAAAAATCTAAATATAAAAATCAACATATTTTAGAGTAACATCAAGAGCTAAGGTCTCCTGTGCTACAAGTTTCTAGGGATAGTTACTCCCTGCTAGAGACTCAAATTAGTTTTGCTTTTTTTTTCTTTGAAAATATATTATATGGTTATTGTTTGTACAATGTTGGCATTAAGTGGTAAAGTTTCCTCTGTTTGGTAACTTAAATATCTAAAATAAGTAAAGGAATAGAAGGAGAAACCCTTTGGCTGCAGAGTTAAAGCATGCGATCTATGTGAATCCCATTTTTGTATACATTTACAAACTATGATTTTGAAAACAAAATGGGAAGATTGTGTCGATGGAAAAAGGCCATCTCTAAGGGTAGAGAAAGAGGGTGTGAAGTTATCACCATTTTAAGGTCTCTTTGGGGTGTTCCCTGTGTGGTGTTTTACTATAAAACAAGGTATTTATTTCACCACAGGTTTTGTGCTTGGTTTACTACTTTGTTCTGTGTTGCTTTTCTTTGCAACAGTAACCCGTTCCCATGTGGAGTAGCAGTCAGATCTGTAGGGAAGGCACTGGCTGTGCTGCCAGTCTTTACTTGGAAAGGGAAAGGGTGAAATATTGAATAAGTTTGACTTCTATGCTCCTCAAAAGTGTCAGGAGAAATTGAGCTTGGTTTTAGCCACACTCTTGTCTTTTATTCTTTCTTTCACACCTGCTCCAGTGTAAGTCAAGGTGTGAAAAATCTGAGCTCACTCAAGCCATGAAGCTTTGGAAAGTGTTTGCGAAGAATGGGTGTCAGACTTAAAATTGTAAGGAAAAAAAATATGGCCACTCTCATTTTGGTATTTAAGCTCTAGACAGAGGTTTGTTTCTTATTCCATATTTTTTCATGTTATCTGTTCACTATTTGACCCAATGTAGAAGACAATGCATTCCAGTTATGATTTGTGTTAAAACATAGTGTAGATATAGTTAATTCATTCTGACAAATTAAATTATGTCAAAAGTAATTTCTATAATGTATACATCATTAATATTATGTTGATATTCCCCAGAGTATTTAAGATTTACTCAAAGTAATCTGCAAATAAAATCCAAGTGAACTCATCCCAAATATTTACAAGGCCATTCAAATTTCAATTCGGTCCATTTTGTTTTCTCTAGGAAAGAAGTAGATCATTCACAATATACTAATTTGAGTACGATTTGTCTCCCGTGTCCTAAAACGTTAGATGAAAAGTTTATATTCTAAATTAAATTTAGTTCTGATTGCAAAGCAATCTATTTTCTTGAGGAATGTTCTTAAAAACTAAAATCTCTTATTCATATTTTTTATAGAAAATGTGGAATCTTCTAGAGTCTTTTGTTTCTAGCCAAAGTCACTATATAGAATAAAACCATCTGTGTAACTGTTGAGAACTGAATGCTCACACTTTACATTTTGCTCTGATTTCAAATTTTAAGAATATGGATGAGATCATGGGAGAGAAAAGTTGATCTAAGGACACCTATGGAAATTAGAAGAGCTGCCATATCTGACTAGGAGCCAGTATATCTGAGCAGGGACCACTCAGAGAGAACACAGAGGTGAGTAGAGTCTAGCAAAGAGACATCTGAGTGTCCATGTTATATCCTACCATCAATGAAGTAATATATGGTGCCATTTGATGTACTGAGCCAGAGAACATCCCGACATCTTCCTATCATTACTTCCCATATTACCAAGACTTGGAATAAAATCAGGTTACCTCATGCCCAATTTTTGTGTGGGGTCTTGGGATCAGATTCTGGTGGTCATTTTCCTGACTTCTTAAATTGTCATTTATTGCTTTACCAAGTGAGCCACCTGATTTCTTCCCTTTCTTGCATCTTCAAAGGTCGATAGTGGCATATTTCTCAATCACAATGGATTATGGTAAGGTCTGCACTGGTTAGCTACAACCATACTGGCCACATAGTAAAGACTGTAGTGGGCTGCTAAAAAGAAACATTCACAAAGAAATATAAACAACAGAGGTGCAACTCCTTCTAATCAGATTATAAAGATTTTGTTGAGAATTGTGTTATTCTGCTTCTTGAAGGGACTATCAATTAATAGAAACAACAGAAATCATGAACCATAGAATACATACCTGGGCTGGGGAGGTAATTCAGTGACTTAACATTAGCCTAGCTTGTACAAGGTCTGTGTAAAAATCCCTCCATCTTAATAAAATTAGATATCAGGATATATCTATATCCCTGGTTGAAATAAAAAGAAGGCAGGCACAACATAAAACAAGGCCTGTCAGTGGAGGAGAAGGAAGTGTAGGCAGGAAAAAAGTTTTAGAAAGAGAGAGGGAAAATAAGGGGAGGGAGGAAGAGGCAACATGGAGGAAGATGCAGATGATCCTCTTTGCGAATTTCTGCATAGAGACAGGTTGTGGTGCATATTATATAAGGGATTGATTTGTACAGGATGGTGTAAGGGATTGGCTGGTCTAGGTGGGCAAATAATATCATATCATTTGGCTCTGAGTTTATGTTGTGGACGTTTTGTGTGGTGTGAATCTGCTAAGTAAATCTGAGATAAAGCCATTGATAAATTATAAGTCATGATAAGTTATGTCATTATAAGTCAGGGGAGATTGACACTGTAAGGCAGGCCTGGAGTCCCTGAAGAGAGCCCAGGAGAAGCTATTAGTGAGTATGGAGCAAGTTTTAGCAAGAGACCCTTGCATTGTGGAGATGCTAGTACCTTGTCACTACCTCTAAGAAGAGCAGCAGCCTTGAACTTGGAGCCAGCCTGATCTTAAGAGACAATCCATGTTGAATTCAGAGATGGGGCCACAGAAGTGTCCCAGACCCCTCGGAGTAGTCCACCAGACCATGAGTAAACCACCCACATTGGTCATTGAGTTGGGAGATTGACTTTTCTTTGTTGAGATTGTGACTCTGCCTTAGGTCTTTCCTCTTGAAATTAAAAAAAAAAAAAAAAAAAAAAAAAAAAAAAAAAAAAAAAAAGGTATTCAACTGAATTTACTTTTGCTTTTATGAGTGCTAAGACTTTGAACTTTTAAAACGTATTTTAGAGTTTTACAGACTTTGGGCTTTAAAGGAGACTAGCTATTTGGAAAAGACTTTTTAAAAAGTGTCGGACACTAAATATGGTAGGACTTTTAAATTTAGGAATGTTTGTATTGTAGTGTTGATATTAATGAATTATCTTGTAGATGAACAAGAAAGAGAAGGTCATGGATTACCATTAATATTCTTGTATGTCAATTTGTTATGAAGTCAATTGTGCTGACAAGACTTACATTAACTTAGCACAGGCTAGAGTCATCTAAGAGAAGGGAACATCAATTGGGAAAATGGCTCTATAACATTTGGATGTTAATAACCCTCTTGGGTATTTTCTTAATTAGCGGTTGTTGTAAGAGGGCCCAATGTATTGTGGAAGTTGTCATCCCTAGGATGGTTTTCCTGGGTTCCATAGAGAGTGGTCTAAGTAAGCAAAGAAGAGCAAGGCATTAATCAGCCGTCCTCCATGCCTCTTCCACGTCAGTTCTTGCTTCCTGGCTCCTGCCCTGTAGGCTGAGGTTTTTCAAAACCTGTTTTAATAAGAGTTCTTAAATGCTTCAACCTCCTTTCTAGCCCACTGAGAAAAGTTACTTGAGAAAGATGGTTCATAGGACAAGAAGGATGTGGATCTGTTTAAAAGTAGCTCTTTGGAGCAATACCAGTATTAATTGTCAGGATATCAGCAGTCCAGACCAAATCAGCAAACACAGAACTTGAGTCAGTAGCAGAGGTTTGATTCAAAAGAAACTACAAGGCTCCTCAGAATTGGTGTGAATCTTCGAAAATGACAAGAAGCAGGCAGAATTCCATGAGAAGATCATGCCGTTTTTCTTCCTACAAAACCACAAGTTAAGATCCACGAAGACCAGCAAAGGATTGCAAGTCAAACCAATGCAAGAGCCTTGTTCACGGCCTGTTGGGATATACTTACACTTTTTCCAAACATCACACATCCTCTCCAGTGTCTGCCTCAGCAAAATGTCCTCTCATAAAAACAGTTCCAGAAAAGTATCATATGATACAACTGAGTCTCCACAAAGAAACTAGAATTTTCACCTCACTGCCCTGTTTGAGTTCCTGTGCTGGCTTACCCAGTGAAGAGGGAATATGGACTATAGCAATATAGAAACATAAGCCAAATAAATCCTTTCAGTTCCAACTTGCTTTTGGTTGTGGTGTTTCATCACATCAATAGTGAAGCTAACTAAATCCATGGTACTGTGAGTTATGAAGGCTATTTGGAGGTTAGAGATATGAAGGTAGTTCTTCTGAGGTACCTCGGTCTTTTCTTATCAAGCTCTGAATAGCTATGATGAAATACTAATACATAGTGGAAATTCATGTGCTTTGCTCAAAGTCTATCAATGTAAATGTGAACCACATCTAAAAAAAATTTCTCCCAATACTATCCTACTGGTAATTGACCAGACATCTCAACACCACAACATAGTTGGAACAATACTTAAAATTAGTAATCATAACAAAAACCACAGGACACCCTTCAGAACCACCACAGAAATATGATAGGTTATTTATATTTATTTATGGGTTAACATTCTGTTTTAAGTATATAGCCCAGTATATATATACTTGTAGGTATACTTCTCTATACCTGTAGGAAAGAGTCTTTACTGTTAATTGAAAAGGCTGCTGTAATACCACAAATGTATGCAGGGACACACTTTTCAGCCTATGTAGTTACTACCAAGGATGCTTGCTGAGTCTTACGATAAGAATACTAGTTTTGAAAATATTGTAAAGCTGATGTCCAAAGTAGTTGTACCATTCTGTACTCCTGCTGTTAACAAGTGAGCAGGCCTATCATTCTCCTCTACCAACACCATCTGGGAACAGCAATTTTCTTTCTTATTATAAGTGTATATTGCTATTTTCTTGTATTATTTGCAGTTGATTATTGATATATGCAGAAAAATTTTTTACTAGACCCAATTTTCTTCCAGGGAGCATATTTTAATTTATTAATGGGCATGATGTTAATTTCTCTTGGGAGAAACATTTTCCATACCCAGACCGAAACAGACAGACAGTTTCCTGTCTCTCCTCCTGTTGGTAGATGGAGTTTTGCCTATTTCCATTTTCTAAGGCTTGGGTTTCTTTCAGAGACTTGATTTGTGTAGGAGTTTCAGCATGAACTCTTCTCAGTGGACCCAAAGGCATTCATGGCTTCTGTTCTTGGCTTGGTAAGGCTCCATCCGGCTGGACACCATGACTCCATGGCTCTGTTCAGTTTGATAACCCTCATGGCTTCTAGAATGTGTCAGCACGCCATTCTTCATATCATGACTGCTTACTTCCCAAACTTCCTTTAAAAGTAGTCTCTTTGTTTGTGAATTAGTACCCAAATATTTTTTTCAAAATTTATAGGAATATGTTGGTTCTAAAATAAGAATTAATGAAGATTCATGAGTGGTTTTCTTTGGTATACACTAGAAAGGAAGAAATAATTTTCAGAAAAGAAAAAGAAATATCCAACTGACCAGTCTTCAGAAACCAAAGAAACCAAAATAAACAGAACGGGGGAAGAATTAAATAAAGGATACAGTTTTAATTTAAAGTTTAAAAGTAGAGAAAATAACTTAAGTTTAAAAACTATATATTAAACGAATATATAAACATATATGTGTGTATGCATGTATGTGTGCATGTATATGTGTACATATATTATCTATGTTTGTATGTATGAGTGTGTGTATTCATATCCAGAATTTCCAAGACACAGAAGAGGCACAAACTTAGAAATAAGAATAAGATCTATATTATATTATAGATTATTATATTATATTAATATAATATAATAAATAATATATTAAAACTATACATATATAAAAATCTACTTAATGCTTATAAATTAGATAATTTGGATTAAATGAGATGATATAGTATAATTGTTATGAAAGTTACTACCTAAATTTAATTTAAGCCTTCAACTGAGAGTCAATTCTCTTTCTTGAATAGAAGTAACCCTGTGTGGAACATTTCAGTGCTTTCTCCCTCCTGACTACTATGTGCCTGTCTAATCACCCTGGGACCAGGTAATAACTAAGTATAGTGTCAGTCCTATACTCAAATCACTATGGAAAGTTTTCTGACAAGATATGTTAGAAAATAAACCCAAATCTCAAGGCATTGCACCCTAGGAAATAATTCATAATGACCCATTGTACTGAGTATAAATACATAAATAAAAATAAAATTAAGGAGAAAAGAGCTGCTGAGACTACTGACCAGGTAGTCTCACACTCACACTCATAGACAAGCACACACACATACATACATACACTAACATTTTTCTCCAATTAAAATCATAAAATATCTTTGTAAAATTGGTCAGACAAAATGTCTTAGTGATTTATCAATAGCATTTCAATTATGAGAAAAACAGCTGGTAAGGAAATGTTATTGAATTAGAATTGTCTGTTTTTTTTAAATAACATTTAATATGAAAAATCTAGGTTACCTATTAGAAGGAACAGTTTATTATATAACATAGCTTTAAAATGCTTAATATATATATATATATATATATGTATATATATCATACATACACACACATATAACATACACACACACACACACACACACACACACATACAGAAGACTGGCTAGCCTGGTGGTGTGACACACTTCTTTAATCTCAGCATTTGGGAGGCAAAGGCCAGCAGATTTCTGAGTCTGAGGATAGCCTGGTCTACATAATGTGTCCCAGGACAACCAGGGCTACACAGAGAAACCCTATCTAGAAACAAAATAAAACAAAACAAAACAAACAAACAAACATAAACCCCCAAAAGACTGGTTATTAAAACAATTAACCCTTTATGAGAATGAAAACATCCTGCATATCTGTCCAGAGGGCAAGAATCAAACGAAGCGGAAAAGCCTGGAAATAGGATGCACAGAGGGCGAGGAACTGTCACTCTGATCGGCTGGCAGGTGTGACAAAAAATGGCCCAGCTTGTCAAAAGAAGGAGAGAGAGAGAGAGAGAGAGAGAGAGAGAGAGAGAGAGAAACTATGCGTATGTAGTTTTTTGTTTGTTTGTTTGTTTTGTTTTGTTTTTGTTCACATTCCTACAAAATGGAGAGAAATAAAATGTCGAGCTCATGAATGGAGAAACCAACTTTCCCCATACAATGGAATATTCCAGGCATGGGAGGAGAAGAGCAGCTCCTGACATGCGCAGCGACAGCCTGAAGTTTACACAAATATATAGTACGCAGCCTTTCAAAGCTGTAGGCTGTGGGAAAACATAGCTGAAGGAACTCGGTGAGGCCTTGGAGGGTACTGGACAGAAAACGAAAGCTGAGCACAAAGGAACCGGAAGTGGGGATCTATTGAGGTCAAGCAACCCTCGGGTTTCTCGTTTGTGATATTTTAGTTTTGTAAGCTTTCTAGAACTTTCTACCAAACAGTTAATGTATGCACATAGTGCGTGCTCTCTCTCTCTCTCTCTCTCTCTCTCTCTCTCTCTCTCTCTCTCTCTCTCACACACACACACACACACACACACACACAAACGCTAACAAGTACACACATATTTTAAGTAGTTCTGAGCTTTTATACTAATCTGCCGGAAGTATCTTCTTGTTACAAGGTATCTTTTTCTAGCCACCTGTGTAGATCTTAGCTTTCACCGTACCACTCGAGTTGATCCGGTTCACAGCCATCTTTCTCACGTTCCGACTAAGGTAGTATTACATTCTCCAACTCCTTCACTAAGATGGATGTCTACAGCAGTTCTGGTCCCTCATCCTATTTCCAGTAACATGGCCAACCACTTGGGTTTTCCTACATCTTCCCCGCCCTAAGGCGAAGGCAACCTTCCGTGGGGACAAGTTTTTTTTTTTTTTTTTTTTTTTTTTTTTTTGGTGAGAAGAGGATGTTTCCACCCACCTCTGTATATTGACACTCGCTCTGCTCCTGGCCATAAATCACTTGATGACATCACATTGTTGCTATAAATCCATGAACAAATAAGCTATCCTTCCATTAGCGAACATAAAACGCTCTATTTTCCGACTCGGGCTGCGTACTGTTTATGGGTTGCTCGCTGCTTTCACGGTTTTTGTAAGAGAGCATCCAGTGTTTCTTTCTGGCCTCAGTCCAGAGAACCGTGTTAATACTGCCCAGTTTCCAAGATATTTAGTGGGAACAGGACATAACAGAGCCACATTTTCCATCAGGGACCTGCCCCATCTTAGTTTCTTTTTCCCAGATGAACTTAAACCCACTGTTTTATGAGCATCTTCAAAGAACTTGCACAGTAGCTTGCTTTATTGAGTATGGATTCTGCCACTCAGAAGAGAAGTCACATGGTAGTGAAACCCAGAGCTTGCAAACGTTAGAAGGTACATCCATGATTAACATCGGTATTTGACTGTGAATTGTATCTTAGGGTAAGCGAGTCAGGGGGCTAATCTGTGGCCCAGATGTAGAGGGAATTATGAACTCACATCGTTGAGCCTCTTCCACCAAAGTGAGGCTGCCTGTAAGCATCAAGCATTAAGAGCAAGACAAGTGTTCATCCTTTCCATCCTTTCCTGCAGCATCTGAGGTATGAAAAAGATGTTCCTGTTCTATCAGTTCTGAACTCCAACGCAGTTATTTCTCTTCGTCTCTCCCATGTCAGGGCTTTTGGCTTGAGAGCTGAATCAAGAGTGAGTTGGGATGAAAAGAAGGCATGGTTTCAATACCTATCATTTTTGTTAAAAAAAAAAAATACATGGTAGGAGACAGTCGCCTATGTATACACATGTATAGATATATGTGCGAACGCATATATGCATATATATCATGAATACATACATATGTACATGTATATACAATGTATATATACATACGTATATATAAATCACACAGTACATATCTTTATACAAAATGGGTAAGTAATTATTAGTTCCCGAACACTGCCAGTCGTGGGTCAAAGCTCCTTCAGGAAATTTACTGTTCTTGTTTTGCTTCGTTTTTTTTCTTTTAGTTTTAAGATTAAGTTATTAGGTACTACAGATACCAAATGTCTGTCTTGTTACTTTTATGGTTCTTGATTTCACCATTTATATACCAAAAACCAATGAACTAGGTCAAATACCTTCACGTGCAAAGATTGGCTGTGTGCAATGTGAATTCTCACATCCAAGTATCAGTAATTCTCTAGCATGCATGTTATCCAAGGACTGGGATTGGCTAGCCTGGGGCTTACTATGTTGAGCAGGCTGACCTCAAACTCACTGGGCCATCCTCTGTCTCCTGAGTCCCCAGATTAAAGGTGAATATCACTATCCTGAGCATGTGCTATTATCAATCCTCATTTTATATATTAGGGAAATTGTGCTGATTTAATACTGTTAAATTTGTACAGAGGATTTTCAATGTACATTTAGCTTATTTTAAGGAATTATCTTTTAAGCAAAATCTAAAATTTATTCTGCTTTTCCTTAATACTTTAGAAGAAAATTTGCAAATAATTTATTTTCAATCATACAACTTTTCTACACCTAAAAAATGTGACTTGCAACCTTACCTTATACATAATGCTGCTTTTGTTTTTAATCATGCATCATTAATGAAATACATTACTTAGAAAGTGATTATACAGAACACATCTTCAGAGGTATGTCCTGATTTATACACCTGATTTTAATACTTAACAGTTTTGTTCAAGCAAATACAGGTAGGAGGCAGTTGACTATATATGCATATGTATAGATATATATGTATATATACATATGCATATATACCATGAATATCCCAATGTACATGCATATGAAATGTGTATATACATATATATGTATATACACATGTATATATGTGTATGTAAATCACACACATGCATATCTTTATACAAACAAAATAATTGGTGATTTATTGCTGAGTCTTGGAGTAATGAATGATACAAATAGAACTCAATAACAAAAACATGTACACAGATATTCTATTTACAACATCTAAGAAATGGAAGGGCCCAGATGTGCATCAACTGGTAAATGGATAATGAATATGTGGGATATTTACACAATAAAATTCTATTCAGCTGTAAAAGAAATAATATAGTGAAATCCCCAGGTAAGTCAATACAACAAGAACATATTACATTGTGTGAAGTAACTCAGACCCAGGGAGACAAACATCATATATTCTCTTGAGTCTGTGGATCCTAGACCTAAAACATTAGACCTGAGACTGTAATACCTGGAGTGGTAGATATAAATGCACCTTTCAGAAAGATATAGAAGGTACCCAGGAGAGGATGGCACAACCTAGGTGCTAGAAACAGAAAAGTGGAGGATAGAAAGGGAGAGGGAGAATAAAAAAAGAAAAAAAGTATAAACAATACAGAGGATGTTGGAAAAGCCACTAACTTATTGTTTTATCACAGTACTTATTAAACACCCAAATCTATCAAAAGAGAGAGAGGGGGAGGGATAGGTGATGTATACATACATACATACATACATACATACATACATACATACATACATTTATATAAGTTTAGTGGCATTACTCCATATAGTGGGATAATGAGTACCTTAGGAGCCTGACTATCAGATAAAATCCCTACTTCCATGTTTGTAGATTATAGACCCTTTTCAGGTGAAGGCAGGCACAAGATAAGGACCAGCCTGTGATTGGACAAGAATAAAAGACGGGAACAGGGTTTTGGAAAAAGTGAGGCAAGATGGAGGAAGAAAATGATCTATCTCTTCTTGTCACTGAGTAGCTACAGGTAGTTATGAATATCTTATAAGGGGTGCATTTGTATAGGACAATATTTCTTGTCTAGGTGGGCAAATTATATCATATTAATTGGCTCTGAGTTTACTGTATGGACGTTCTGTGGATTGTAAATTTACTGAGATAATCTGATGAAAATCATTGCTAAATTTCAAGTTTCTGGAGCTGTTATTTGGTCAAGCTGGTGTGGGGAGAGAGCCTTGATAGGGCAGAGCCGCAGGAGACCCAGTGGAATCCTAAGCCATGGGGGGCTAGCCACTGCTGGGACCTCTAGAGTTCTGATTTTACCAGGTGGCAGGGAATGTGAGCAGAGTTCCTGGCTGGCAGAAAGACAGCTGAAAAAGGGCAGATAAAATGGAGCCAGAGAGACCACCAGGGTCAGAGAGAACCTGTCACTGGAACCGGTCGCTGCTGAGATGAATATATCCTGCTATGATGCCGACAGCAGTGAGGGTTGGTGGCTATTATTTTTAACCTTTACCGCTACACATGTTCTTTGAGTTTTGGTTTGGGGTGAGTTCAAGTTATCATTGAAACAATATGGACTATTACTTTTATTTCTGGAACATGAATGTAAGATCCTATGGCTGAAGATATCACACACATAAGTCAAACAACTTGGAGAAATCAAATTGGTACTGATCTAGAAGCTTTTCCTTCAGTGATGGTACCCATAGCCTTAGAAGGTTCTATGTAAGCTGCCAAGGGAGAAAATGTTAGCAACAGTTCTACCCACCTGTAAAGCCTCAGAATATCAACAATGACTAGATGATAATATGTCACCAGGAGTACAAGAATGACAGTTGTATCTTCAGAGTTCAGCCTAATTGCACTGAAGCCCTGCACAGTAGGAAGGAATTCATCTCTGGTAAAGCAAACATAAATACAAACCAATGGCTGAAGAAGTAATAAACCTTAGAGGAGAAACTAGTACTATCATGTTTCTAAATTAACATACTCTTCAACTACCTTCTGAACACGTTCGTAGACAAATTCAGATCATACCCCTCATAAAAACTACAACAACAAAACTCAAACAAACAAAATGCTTCAGTTTGTAGCAGACAAAGGCTACTATGGAGATAGACATAGTATCTGGCTAAAATACTCAGAATTTGTGATCATGAGGTATCCAAATGGAACATCTAATACATAATCCCTGTGCCTAAAGGTTGGGTAGATTGCAGCATCCTGAGGACCAGAATAAATGCCGCACAACAATATCTCATGGGTAGGGTAGGAATGGTTCTCCATAGGCTCCAAACAGTATAATTTCAAGACCACAACCGTCAACATGTTAATATGGAGAGATGAAAACTTAACAAGGTCACACCTCTAGACAAAGAGCTACAGGCAGCCAGTGGGAGCTGAAGGGGATAGAGAGCCACTGTTTTCAGAAACGAGACTCCAATCCTCCAAGTGTAAGTGGTTAGCATTAAACATAGGCATATAAGGCATATCTAATAATATCTCAATATAGATATACATGGAGTACCCCATATGGTGAGATAATGTGCCCCCAAAAGAACCATTAACATTCTAATGAAAACCATAGTGCCAAGCAAAGGAAACTTCCCCTTACATTGTTCATCATAGGGGTCCAATAAACAGATTTCCCCCCGAAATAATAAAGACTATTGCCTTTTCTGTGGGATCACCAAGCTAATGTTGTATTGCTGGAGACATTACAACATCAGGTCAGGGGGCTTTGAGAAATCAAACTGCTACTAACCTGAACATTCTCTCTCCTAGAAATGCTCTCACGGTGTCAAAAACTACTATTTGTGCTAATGAGGGGAAAAGGTATATCAACAGCATATACAAACCAAAACAATTATAGAACAGTTCAAGAATCTGAGAGATGATAAGGCAGGCAAAGTAAGGGGTTGGATTGTAGCCAACCAACTTCTTCTCAACTAAGTTGGAAGAAAGATGTTCATAAGAGAAATCTTCAGAACATTCAATGATGTTAGCCATAGCAGAGACTGGGGATGGGCATTATACTTGAGTCTAGCATATACTACATAGGCTCCCGTTTTGAGCATTTATATTGTACTTAGGACACTAACTTTAAGACTGCAGAGCCTTTAGGAGATTGAACCTGGTTGACAGGAGCGAGCCACTAGATGAACACGTTAGAAGGTTACAGTCACTTTTCGGTATACTTTGTCTATTCACATGTGAACAGTTACAAGTTCCCCACCTCTACATAGGTATTTTTACCATAATGACAAATACCTCAAAAACCATGGGCAGAGATCATCTATTTCTCTCCTCTTTTCTGTCAGGTATTTGGGACACAGTGAAGTAAACACAACACCATGGAGAGACTACGGTAGCGAGACAGAGAAATGTGGTAGGTGTGGTGATGACCAGATAGAATTTTGACTTCTAGAGATATTATCACAAAATTTCAAATTCAAATGGAATGGAATAATCAAGATTACTGTTTCCCCTCTGTGTCCTTCATGTGGGTGAAATCCCCCAATTCTAACGTAGCAAGGATGTCACTGAGAGATTTTCTTTGATTTGCTAGTTCATTTTGGTTTTGTCTTGTTTTCTGTCTTGGGGATGGAACCAAGGGTGCCATGCCATCAAGACTGAAGCCCACCTACTGAGCTACTGTCTAAGCCAGATTTACTCTTTGACGTGAGAATCTTACTTATTTTAACGAAACTTATTCTTAAACAGACACATATGAACGTAAATTTTGTTCACTGGGGTGAAGTGAGGAACGTGTAACATTATTCTCTCACCACAGTTACCTTTAGTGCATAGGAATTTGAAGCCACTGGAGAATTTCTCCATGTCTGGCTTTAAACTAAGACTAACTATGATAGGAAAATGTGTCAGGTATCTATCAATATTTGAATTAAGATTTAATTCCGTTTTCTGGAAAGACCTTTACTTTTCTATATTTGTAGACCAAAGCAACTGAACAGAGCATTCTTGAAGGGAGTAGGGGCTCAGTAGTTCATCAAACAGCTGCCAGACTGAATATGCCCCAAACAATTTTCTTAGAAGCTTCATTTTGGCTTGACTTGTTCCAAGAACCTAGTGTTTTGATTTAAAAAAATATTAAAAACAAGCTTTATATTTATATGCCAAGTGTCATCAAGGAAACATAATTATTACCAAAACTGAAGCAGGTACTATTCAATGTTTTCATTCCAATCTGGAAACACACGATGAAGAGTTTAATATTAACCCAGTCAGTTTCAACGTGATCTCCCTGTGTTACAGGCATTGGGATGAAGACATCACCGAAAAGGCCCCACCAAAAACAAGGGAAACATTATGAAGTCTCCTGGTAGGCTCACTCTACAACGAGTTGATTATATTTATATGTTTTCTTGCAAACTCTAGTGGTATTTCTCAAAAATTTTTAGGTGTCAACATATGGTTTCAATTTCTCTGAAACACATAACAGAGCCTGTTCTCAGAGAAAATGATGCCAAACAGGACTTATAAATGAATCTTGAGGTGAAGTTTAACATCCCGTCCCTTCCTATAAGCCTCTTTGGCAAATGCCTGAATAACCTTCTCAGATGGAAAACTCACACCATTACCCAAATGAAGTTTTCTCAACTGCAAAAGGAAACAGGCTTCCCCGTTTTTACATGCACAAAAATGCACAAAAGTCTGACCGAAGTTTGATTATCAAAATTATATACGCTAGCCTATATGCAAACAGAATATTAAATATAAAAACACTGGCAATTAACTTCTAGAAATAGTTGCCTTTCTGGTCTATTTTGTACCAAATTAGTCCATATAAGTCAGGCTATAAAGGTGTCTTAAAGAACGAGACATATTTTTTTTTTCATAATTCTAAACATCCCCTTTAGTGTGCTATGGCTTTATAAACAGAAAAAAAATATTTAAGGTTAAATCTGACATCCAATAAAAATATGGCCAGAACATCTGATTATGCCGTATTTTCCTGGCACACTGCATATTTTTAGAGAGTTGTTTATCGTCAAGGCATATTTTCGTGTTCTCTATTTTCTCAGTTATTTAACATCTATGTTTTTGTTTCTGTTTACCAGTATGCACATATGTGCATATACACAAGTTCATAATGTGTGAATGTCTGGTTTTAAAGGATAGCTTCGGGGATATAAATGTAGATTTTTATCTCCTCCATATCCACATAGTATGTGGATACATTTTTATGGCTTGTAATTGGTTACAGTTATTCTCTCCAGTTGTAAATTCTCCAGGAACACAGACCACCCATCTCATCATCTTCCTGTCACAGGTGTCCCCAGATGATGTCTATAAAGTCCACAGAGCTTAAGATGCAGCAACATGTAAGTACAGAAAACAGCGAGCACTTTTTTATATTTACGTGAAGAAATGGTTATATTAGAATTTGTGTCTATGAAATTGTCCTTTAAATTCCAAATGATTATCTGGAAATTGTAAATCATGATAACCCACTAAACATTATCCCCAAATTCTTCAAGGTTTATATGCCTGGCCACCTTCAGACTATGATTGTTTTGTCTCACTCCTATGGTGTTTATAAAACATATAGATAGAAACAGACTAAATAGAGCCAGGCGGTTCTATGGCCCCGCAGAAGTGTATGAATTCCCTTCACCAAGCCAACAATGTGTTTGTTGTAAGACCACCAAAATTCAAGTATTCTTGTGTCTATTCATCTGATTGGAAAAGTAAATGAGATAATGTGCATTTTATAAACCACCAGCAAGCCAAGCAAGTCAACTTAAAACATTCATAAATCCCTATGCTAAACAGAAGGACATGAATGTGTGCCTCAATGAGCAGCTTGGAATAACACCTCTCTGATTTTGTTACTGTCTAAATACAAACCAAGAGCATCTCCGGTGTGGCTAGGCAATGCTTTCCTATGTTAAAGAGCCATGTCTAAGTAATTAAAGATTACTTTATTTCTGGATCACCTCAAGTTACATTTATAAAAATGTCTGGATTTTAAGTTATTTTTTTCCTATACGTATTTGTCTTATTTGACAAAACTTATAATGTTAAAGTTATATTTGTTTGCTGTTAATGGTTGTTTTAAGCTAGAATGGTTGGGTTGAGCAGCTGGAAAGAAATAAAACAAAAGACCACCACCACTTTGACCCATAAATATTAAGAGAAACACTGTCCAGTTTTAATATAAGAAATGTGTATTAAAGAGGGGGGGAGATCATTCATCAGTTAGGAGCATTTGCTGCTCTTCCAGAGGATTTAAGTTCAATTCCCGGTACCTGTGTAACATCAGCAACAATTACCTGCAGCACCAGATTCTGGGGATATTATGATCTCTTAGGGCCTCTGAGGACATCTCTGAGGACACACACACACACACACACACACAGAGAGAGAGAGAGAGAGAGAGAGAGAGAGAGAGAGAGAGAGAGAGAGAGAGAGAGACAAAGAGAGAGAGAGAGAGAGAGAGAGAGAGAGAGAGATAGACAAACAGACACACAGAGAGACAGAGGGAGAGACAGAGACAGACAGAGAGGTAGAGAAAAACAGAGAGAGACAGAGGAAGAGAGAGACAGACAGAGAGCAAGAAGGAAGGAGGAAAGGGGGAAGCAAAGAGACAAGAACAGAGAAAGATGATTTAAAATATAATTAATCCAAAAACAAAAGCAGTGCCCTGACCTTTTCCGTATTGATGAGCAAGTTCTATATGCTCTGCCTTTTCCAGTGAAGTAACACTGTCTGCCTGCAATCACTGAGCACTTGACGTGTGGCTGGTATCCTTAAGGAGTGCCTAGTCTCATTTCAAGTTTAGTTGACTTTCAATCTAGATAGTCAAGCATGGATAGTGGTCACCCTTTTAGATAGTGTGACTATTAAACCTCTTGTGTGTCCCAGGCCAAAGTTCTCACAATTCATGGCGACAAGCATAGCAATGTCTGAAGTGTTTACTACAGAGTGTCTCAAGATATAACAGCAGAGTCTCGTCTAGTCCTTAGAAGGACATTAGAGAGATGTTTCAAGAATTAAGAATGTGCGATGCTCTTGCTGAGGACCTGGGTTCAATTCCCATCATTAACATGGTGGCTCACAAAGCATTTATAACTCCAGTTCCAGGAACTCAATGTTTTTTTTCTGAACTCTGTGACAATCATTCATGCACACCACACACATACAGGCAAAATACCCATACTAGCCATTATTTCTTCTGAATTAATAATATCTTAGAGCACTTGAAAATCCCTTAGATATATCAATAGATCTTGGAGGTTTGTCTCCCACGGCAAGGAGTAACAAGGATTTTAAAATAAAATTTAGTCAGCTTTTGATGACATAGCTTTCATTTCAAAATCCTCCCTGCTATCTGAGCTCAGAGTCTGGTGAAAAATTGGACATAGTACTACCTGAAGACCCAGCTATTCCACCCCTGGGCATATACCCCACAAAATGCTCCAACATATAACAAGAATGCATGCTCTACCATGTCTATAATAGCCGTATTTATGATAGCCAGAAGCAGGAAAGAACCCAGATGTCCTTCAACAGAGGAATGGACACAGAAAGTGTGGTACATTTACATAATAGAGTACTACTCAGCTATTAGGAATAATGACTTCATGAAATTCCTAGACAAATGGATGGAACTAGAGACTATCATCCTGAATGAGGTAACCCAGTCACAAAAGAACACATGGTATGCATTCACTGATAAGCAGATACTAGCCCCAGAAACCTCTGAATACCCAAGAAACAATTCACAGGCCTTATGAAGGTCAAAAAACAAACAAACAAACAAACAAAAAAGGCCAAAATGTGGGTGCCTCCCTCAGTCCTTGTTAGTAGGGAGAACAAAACCCTCACGGGAGGAAATACAAGGTTAAACAGAAGAGTAGGGATTGAAGAAAAGATCATTCAGAGGCTGCCTCACCTGGGAATTCACCCCATATGCAGCCACCAAACTCAAGCACTATTGCTGATTCCAAGAAGTACTTACTGGCAGAAACCAGATAGAGATGACTCCTCAGGGGCTCTGCCAGAGTCATACAGATATGGCTGGGTGTGCTTGCAGCTAACCATTGGACTGAACATGGGGACCCCAATGAAGGTACTAAAGAAAGGACTGGAGGTCCTGAAAGGGGTTGCAACCTCATGGAAAGAACAACATTATCAACCAACCAAAGCCTCCACAATTCCCATGGACTAAAACACCAACCATTGAGCACAAACTGAGACCTATAACTCCACTTGCATATGTAGCTAAAGACAGCACTGTCTTGTATCAATGTCAGAAGAGGCCTTTGATCCAGGGAGGGCACATTTTCCCAAAATCCTCCCTGCTGCAGGACTCCCTGTGAGATGAAATTGAATAGATCCTTTACTACGCTAATATGTTAAAGGCTAGATAAATAGAGAAATTAATTAACTGTGACTCACTTTAATTATTGTGTAATTTTAAAGGATTGTTTCCAGAGAACATTGCTGGTGAGAAACACATAGAATTGTAGTTGGGATTAGTCAGATAAAGGTGAGAAACTCATTAATAACAGTATTTTTGGTACTGTTCAATGCATGCATGACGTTCTTTCTGCAGCAAGAAAAATGCATGGGCACCTCTTAGTCTCATTTACTATGTAAGACTGCTCCATCATATACCAGGACAGCCACGTGACACAACAGTTGCAACCCAGGGAGTGGTTCTAGGACCTTCATTTTCATTCCCCTGCCTCTGTTTGCGTCTCGGTTCCTTGCACATTTTTTCATACTGGGCATCATAATCTTTGGGTTTTACTGATGAAGCAATGAGCTAAAATAAAATAAAATAAACTCTTGCTAAATCACCTGTATACAGAGCATACCCCAATCTCAGGCTCTTTCTGTTAGTAAGGCTCTCTGTGGGGTTAGAAGAATGAGTGGAAAGTAAGCCTGACCTTGTGGAACTCTTTCTCTATCCATGAAGTACTTGCTTGGGATGATTATGGAGAACTCTTATAATAATAATAATAATAATAATAATAATAATAATAATAATAATAAATAAATAAATAAATTTTTGGATAAAGTAAAGACCCCATCTATCTTAATCTACTTTGTACTACAATAGCGAAATACCTGAGGATGTAAACATAAAAAAAAGAGAGACCATAGTCAAGACTAATGACCTGAACTGGCAAGCTCTCAAGGGACAGCATTTCATGGTGGCAGTTTGTATGAGAGTGTCAGGTTGATGTGAGCTGATTCTTCTGGCATGGTAGCACATTTGCTTCTGTGAGACCTGACCAAGTACTTCAAGGTCCAATGAGACCCGATTCCATTACGTACCCAGGAGGCTGGTAACCCATGATCCAGTTACTCTCTAAAAGCCCTGTTGCCTGTTAGGGCATATTGGTTTAAGAAACTACAGCTCAGTCTAAGTTTTAGTTGGATCAAACCACATACCTGCCATGTTTCAGCTTAGAACGGCTAGTCATTAAACAGCTCTTCTGTATCCAAGCTGATCCTAACTTTACTGTGTAGCTCAGCCTGTCCTTGAATGTCTTGCATACCTTCCAACTCCCACCTCCTGAGATCTGGGCACATCCAATTACTTCTCAAAGAAGTATCCTCATATATATTTCATAAGGCATGCTACGTCCTAAGGTGACACATTGGCTGGAGGACCCTGCCTTTCCCATGAAGCTGGCTCTAAAAAACAGGAAAGTCACCCACCATCTTCTCTTTACTCAGACAATGCTCCTGTGAGGAATGTCCAGCCTCATCCTTGAGGAGCAAGATGTCATAGACACACTAAGAAGAACTTGAACAACCAAGCTTTGCTCATTCCTCTTGTCTATCAGAACGGGAGCACATCCTGTCCACCTGGCTGCTCGTGCAAACAGTTTCCCTGCGTCTTGGATCTTCCTTCCTAAAGACGAGTTTGCCCCATAGAACTTCTCCTAGGTATATCCTTGCTTCTCTCTCATTAGGTTGCTTTCTGTTACAGCTTGTAGAACTCCATGAACCCTGTGCTGGAGGAGGGGAGGAATTACCGTTTTCTCTCCAGTGTTTTAGATTTCATCTTTAATCTGCCAATCTGAAAGAAAATCAAAATCAATATTTTAGTTTCATATACATATCAAATTAATGGTCACACTTAAAAACAAAAATAGAGCCAGTAAGATGAGAGGGTATGGAGACCTAGTATGCAGACCTCACACTCTGGGTTCAAAGCCTATAACTCTGGTAGAAGAAGACAATCAAATCCCTATACTTAGCATCTGACCTCTATATTCCCATTATGTTACATATGAGCACATGCACATAAATGCAAACACACACACATCAATTAATTGATATATTTCATATGGTTTATCATTTTTTACAGTGAGAATTTCGTTCACTATTTGTTACTTATTTGACATATTTTTCTCCCAAGAAGTACAGTTTTTGTTTGTTTGTTTGTTTGTTTGTTTGTTTTGAACTACATCCATTAAAGAAACAATGACATCATTAAAAGGGCAGAAAGGGCCATGGTCATATTTTGGCGAAGGCTCCAGCTTTTGTTGGATTCCTTCATGTTGCACTGAGCGGCATGATACATATTGATGGCAGAAACACTGGGCTTCCTCGTCTTCTGGAAGCCTGTCTCCACTTGCTTCAATCTGCCACAAGCAAACGGAGGCAAACAAATGCTTTGGAAATGAAGAACGACTGAGCGGGCCTCATCCATCAGCTGAGTCATTACCAAATGCAGTCCCCCGGGACCCATTTACAAAATTACTGACAATGTAAATCTTGATCAGGCAAAACAACTTTATAAGGCACAATTCTTTAAGCTTACAGTCTGCCCACATAAATCTGTGGCTCTACCTGGCCTTGAATAGATGCACACAAAACATCTCCATCTTTATCTAGCTCCTCTGCCTATACTACATTTCCATAGCTTCGAACATCTGCTGGAACCATACCAGTCTGGCTTTTCTTGAGTTATAGCAAAGATTCAGGTGTTTGTTTTCTTTTTCTTTTCTTTATTTTTTTCCATTTCAAAACATTAGAAATGGAAAATGCTCACCACTAAATTAATATTTATGTAAATGGATTTTCTCCATATAGAACCAGTCAGGTAAATCATTTGAGGCTTAAAAATGGATTGTTTACATTGTATCAACAACTATGCTTTGCATGCTAAATTTACATTTTGTAATTATTCATAAGTATCACTTTTCCTGGTTTACCAAAAGAACTGCTTTACTCTGCTTGGACTCACAAAACTGCCATAGAAGTCAGGTCTGGTGACATTCGTTTTAATTTGTAAAGACTCGGTTTTTGGCAAACAGACTTGTAACAAGAGCTTGTACAGACACACTTAGCTAGATGTGGGTTTTGGCTATTAATTCTCAGAAATAATTACAAGTGTGAATCTCACATTGAAGGTAACGGAGATGAAAGGTTCACGAGATCTAGCAAATTGTCCCACAGATCAGTTTCATATAAAAGTGTTTTCATTACCTGCCCTCCAGTGATACACCTAGGGGGGGGGAGGGTGCAATTTTAAGTCAGCCCTTGATTAGTCAAGACTTTTTTTTTTGATGTCATCCATTCATGTTGATTTCATCTAATTAATATTACAACTGCATAGAATTGATCTTACTATATTTACTTTCTTCACTTTAAAATATAAGGAGCCTCTGATATCATCTGAAGAAACACACAAATTGCACCCGGCTACATATGCAACAGAGGACCATCTTGTCTGGCCTCAGTGGGAGGGAGATGCACTTGGTCCTGATGCAGCAGAGAAGGGAGATGCTAGAGGGGTGAGGTGGCAGGAGGAGAGTGGGTGAATGGGTGAGTGGGTGGGAAGGAGCACCCTCTTAGAGGCAAAGAGGCAAGGAATGGGGTGGGGGACCTCTTGGAGGGGGAACCAGGAACGGGGGACAACATTTGAGATGTAAATAAATAAAATAATTAATTGAAAGAATAAATTACTTCTCTCAGAACTACTTAAAGGTTATGTACATAATCCATTTGTTGCTCTGTAGGACAAGTCAGCAATTTTTTTTTTTTTTTATTTCTGTAAAGTCCTTGATAGTAAATAGATTCCTTTTCTGGAAGTCACAAAATCTCCTCCCAAACGAATCTAAGGCAAGGGTAGCTATAGATTTTACATAAACATACAGCAATTAGCTTTATTCCAGATGCTGAAATTTGAACTTCATATAATAGTGCACTCTTAAACACTGTCAGAATTGCAGGCCTCGTCTCGTCTATAGCCCCCTAATACCTCAACCATGGTCTATCTCCAAGTCTCTCCAGAGGTAAACTTTAAGCAACTAGGCTTTTGTTTACCTATTTTGCCTTTATACCAGACCTCCGAGACTCTCAGAGACCAGTGTCAGAGGCTACAAACACTACCTTGAATAAAGTATTTAATAACTAGGCAATGCAGTAATATTGCATTCTATAAATTAATTGTAGGGTTGGCACTCTTTAGATACCACCATAGCCAAATTAATTTAATTTACAGACACTTGTCTGACATAGATTTTACACAAATAAACAAATATATGCATATATACATGATATATGATATACATTATATATTTATATTATATATAGTTATCTGTAAATTATATAAATATATACTATATATATTATTAGTAAATATAAGAATATATATGTATAGGATATTTGATAGCTGTACATTAAAAACATAATTGTTGGAAAAATATAAAAGCTTAAATAGATATTACATTTGTCGGATGAAATTAGGTGTGTCCTGAAGAGATGTAATTTGGCTGCACCTCTAAAAGTCTCCATAAATGAGAATGCTAAAGAATGGACAGTCTCTGACTATTTTAAGGCAAGTTACTAGGAAGAGGTCTTATGGTCTTTGCTATAAGACCAGGGCAAAGCCAACTGGGAAGCCTCTAGCTACTCCACCATAAAGGTAAAATGGTTTGGCTCCTCACTGGAGCTCCCCCACCCTTCCCGCCCCCACACAAACACATACCATGACAGTGACCTGGTTCAGACTGCTGTATGTTGGAGAGGAGCTAGAGAGACTTATTTTAGATGCAGTTGGACCTTTGACAGAGCACACTTTCTCTCTTTTGGCTTGGAAGTGCTCTGGGTAAGAGGGAAGTGCTCTTTGGGCTTGCAGGAAAAACAGAGAGGCAGTTCTCAGAACACAGGTGAAGCACTGTTCTAGGACTGAGAGCTAAGGAGCCCTCCTGGGTTTGGAGAGCTCAAGACAAGGTAGACCAGCTCAGTAGAATGGCAGATAGGAAGAGGTGTCTAAAGGGCTAGCAGGTTAGTTGTAGAGTCAGGCTTCTAAATAGGTATTTGTAAATAGTTAAGAAAGTAATGTTACCTTGCTGAGGTAGCAGGTTTTTTTAACTCAGTTTATGCCTCTTGCTCTTCATTGGTAAAAATATTAGGTAATTTAAAAGGTTACAGTACATAACGGTAATACTTCCAAAAGCAATTTATTATTAAGGAGTAAGACATGATCCGTTTGTATAGGATCTTTGGCTTCATTCCTTTATCTCTTTCTAGTCTTTCTTTTTCTTATTCTTTCTTTCTTTCTTTCTTCCTTCCTTCCTTCTTTCCTTCCTTCCTTCCTTCCTTTTTTTATGCTGAGGCTGTCACAGAGGGTCTTCCTGTGCAAAGTTTCTACAAGTGGAGATAAACAGACAACTGTGGGTGGGAAGTTAGCTCAGAGGATAAAAGAACTTACTGTGCAAGCATGGGGACCTGAGTTCAATCCCCAGCACTCACAAAACAAGCTTGACATGGCCGCAGGTGTTCAGAACTCCAACCCTCTGGGAGGTACAGACAGGATTTCACAAGGACTTGCTGGCAATAACCCGCCTTCTGGTTAAGCAGGAGATTGTCTCAGAGGATTAGGTGGAGGATAATAAATCAAGATGCCAGGCATTATCCTCTGGTCTCCATAAACATACACTAACATATACACAAACCATATATGTGCCACATATATGCATGTTTTAATTAAAATATAGTGACATCATTTCCCTTTCTTCCCTCCAACCTCTCCTGTGTTCTCTCTTTCCAAAGCCTCTCTTGAAGCCCATTAACTCCCTCTCAACTTCCTGGACCCTCTCAATAATAAAGAAGATTATTATTGTTATGTTTATTTAAAGGTACAGATATACAAATACAGCCTTTCAGGTCTGTTTAGTGTGGCTTGTATGTATGTGAGGTCAGGGCTGACCTCTAGGTATTGGATAACTATGGGGGGAGGGGAGACTAACTCTCCCTCTCTCAGTGGTTCTTACTCACCTGTAGTTCTTTGTTGAGGAGTGAGTTCCCTTTCACATTAGCATTTCCATAAGTGTCACACAGCCATATTGTGATAGTATTATTGTGGTAGCTTCCCTGTCCTTTTTAGGAGACATAGCCTACAATAGAATTCTTGATTTCTGCTTCATACAGCCCACTACCAGCAGCATCACCACCAGCAAAACCAACAGCAGCATTAACAGCACCACCAGTAGCATCACCAACAACATCACCAACAGCATCACCAACAGCATCACTACCAACATCACCACCAGCATAACGAACAGCATCATCAATAGCACCACCACTAACATCACCAACAACATCACCAACAGTATCACCAACAATAAATACCACCACAGGGACCACCAACAGCATCACTGACATTATCACCACCTCTTCTATATTATTCTCTAGCCTTAGGTGAAGGAATCACTTCGCTTTTGTATCAGTTGGTGCTGAGATGCCCATGGTCAGTTTTCCTTTGCATTTTGACCAGTTATGGTGTTCAGCCATAGTCTCAACCTGTCACAAACAGTACTTCCCTTGATGGTAAGTCACGCATACACTTACCAAGCAAAGGCAACTCATAAGTAAAGCTATAGAAATAGATATTTTTCATTATTGAAAATAGATTCTACTTTCAGAAAATATATTTGGACCACAGTTTCCCTTTCCTCTACTCTTCTCAGCTTCTCCCCACCTCTTCTTTCCTCCAGAACCACCCTCTGCTCGGTTTCCCTCTGAAAGAAGAAAGCAACCAAAAAAACAATAACTAAAAATGGCAAAAGAAGATAAAATAAGAAAAGGCAAGAGCCCTCATACCTCAGGATGGGCAAGGTAAATTCAGTGTGAAAAAAAGAATCCCAAGGGCAGGCAAATGAGTCAGAGACACACTCAGAAATAATTTTTTTAAAAAAGAAACAAAGATACTGTTAGCACAAGTCTTTATTTCACACTATACTTCATAATGTATATGTTTTCTTGTAACATTATTAATAGTTTTAGGAGCAGTTGTTAGAAAATGGTCATTGGAGAAAGAATTCCTGTTCATTGCCACGCACTGGGCACTGTTTACCCAATTTAGATTTTGTTAGGAAAGATGCAGGAGATAATGTGACCAGATGGGGCGAATGAATGTGCTGGATGTAGGAGCGGATGGGACAGGAGAAGAGACAGAAGCCAGAGTTACATCATACAGTATGTTTCATTATGTGATCTTTAAATTAGAAATATGTCTTTATGGAAAAGGCCTTCGACAGTCCGTATATTACAATGGACAGATATAGACACTAGAAGCTATTGTAGCATACGACTGTAGCGGTGAGCATTAAACAACGATAGGACATCAATCCACGAGACTGTCTGCTACTCTTTGGCCCGAGTGGTCTCGCTACCTTTGTGGCTAACCCCATGGCGGGTCCCTGCCATGCCAACCCCTTGTAAAGACCACGCATCTCCGTGTTAACTTTCACAAACCCCTGTAACCCAGTAAAATCAAAACTCTAGAGCCTTGTAATTTATCAACCAGATTTATATCAGTAAATTCTCGCCCCACAAAATGTCCACACAATAAACTCAGAACCAACTGATATCGATATCAACTGCCCATCAAGGTAAGACAAAGTGTCCTGTAATAATCTATCCCTTATAAGTTTTTCATAGCTACCTGTGACTATTTAAAGCCACAGGGCTCTGGGTCATCCTTCTCTTTCTTCATCTTGGTTTCTTCTCCCCCTCTCTTATCTCTCCCGCCTCTCAAAACCTCCGCCCCGCACTGCCCAATCACAAGTTTGCCCACACTTGCATATAGACACCATCCTACATATGACAAAATAACAATAAATTTAGATGCAGCTTATCAGATGCATGATATGGAAATATGTGAAAAAAAAATCCACACACCGATTTAAGATGTGAAAGCAACCACTATTTTCGAAATAATCAAATAACCACAGTGGGAAAGCATTCCTCAAATAAATAGTGGGGCCCTGTGAATGGAACCTTAATCTGCTTAGTGCTAGTGACAACAGCACCAGGCAGGTCACTATCAAAGGTACAGAAGAAGGCATCCAAATTTAGAGATGTTCAAGTAATTGAAGTCATACAGTCTACACTTGAAAAATTTGAACATGAATCAATGTAAACCTAATTATCTTCTTAGCTATTAAGTCACAAAGGTGAGACCTTATTGTTCACCATAAAGTCTTAATCATACATTAAAACTGGGGGTGAGGACCCCGGGAAGGTGGGATGCTGGTTATGGACACTTGCTATTCTCGCAGAGGACTGGGGTTTGGGTTCATAGCTCACATATCTGTCTACCTACAAGCAACTAGGACTCCAGTTCCAGAGAGTCAGGCATCCTCTTCTGGCCTCCGGGGGCACCTGCACTCACATGGACAAAACAACACAGACACATAAATAAAAATAAATATTTTGAGAGAGGGAGGGAGGGAGAGAGAGAGAGGGGGTGGAGGGAGAGAGAGAGAGAGAGAGAGAGAGAGAGAGAGAGAGAGAGAGAGAGAGAGGTACTGGAAAATAGTAGAAGTAAGAACTCACATTCTCCTTATCTTACCTCTTAGCCTGTGGAGAGAAAATACACTCAAAGCTTCAGAAGTGGCCCTCCTTACATGTGAAGGAAAAAAAAAAAAACAGCAATATAGTGAAGACCTAGGACACCGAGTATAACCACTAAGATCTCAAAGCCTTCTTCCTAGGTTAATATTGCAACATACTCTTCGGTCTCCACATATTTTCTCTAGGACTGACCACTCTATGTGTGTTTATAAAAATATTAAGTGGGGGGGATATATTTGGTGGATGTGTAATGAAGTGTGGGGAAGGGGGTGCCTCCAGGACTTAGGCTGAGGCTTCCCTTCCCCCAGAGGGACCAGTCACGTAATGGTATAGTATAGAATAGAGTTAATTCGGGGCATGGGAATGGGAGTTGAGAGGGTAATCAAGGCAGAGAAATGGAGAAAAAGAGAGAGGGAGAGGGAGAGTGGGAGGGGTAGGGGGAGGAAGAGGGACTTGAGAATAGAGAAGTGGAGGCTGACCTGAGCATGAGGTGGGGTTGAGGCAGAGAATGGGGAGAGAGGGGGTAGGAGTCCAGAGAACAGAGAGAAAGGCAAGAGCAAGAGGGGGCAAACATCCCCTTTTATAGTGAGTCTGGCATACCTGGTTATTGCCTGGGTACTGTAAGGCAGAGCTTTGACAAAATGCTAACCACTATACTGTACCTAATCACAAGAATACCAGTTCTTTGGGTCATTTTTTTCCCTGAAAATTTCTCTGTTGCATAAAATCCTATATTTAATATTTGTTCTCTGAGTATTTGTTTTCTTTCCTCTTGCTCCTCTGTATTTCTCGGCATGGCTCACAGTCAGGCACCTTGCAAAGGGTAAGAAGAGAACACCCTTTTCCCCTGAAGTTCAGTCTTCAGAATCCAATCACTTAAAATTTTATTTTCTAAGGAAGAATTGACAAACGCATTAACGACATTAGTTTCCTGATTCCTTTAAAAAAAAAAGGCTTTCATGATTTTACCGCTCTTTGATCTGCCCCCCAATATTCTAAAAGCCTCACATTTAACCTTACTTGGAAAAAAAAAATCTCACTGATGAAAAGGGTCTCAGGAAAAACCTAAAAATCACAGTTACTTTTCCCTCCAGGATTAAGAGCCAAACTGGAACATTTCCTTTTTGGTTTGTTAAGAGGAAGGCGGCGGGTGTGAGTGATTACCCATGGGACCCCACTGAGACAACACGATTTGCATATCTTAACAGCCTCCCGTGGAGCCAGGCAAGCGGAGAACAGTTGAGGGATATAGAGTTCCATTTACGGAGCATAACCAGCGGAAATTACCACTGATGTTAATTTGAAACAGAAAGAGATAGCCACACTGCTGGGCCTTGAGCGAGGGCACAAAGAGGGCCTTCTCTTGTTCACAAGGTGCTGACAGGGAGGGTGAGCGCCCATCCTGTGCAGCTGATGTCAGGAAGGACACATCCTTAAATCTCAACACCTGGACAGAGCTTGGGAGACTCTGAAAGAAACCTACACAGATGGTTTCTCACACTGCCCTGTAAAGAAAAAAAAAAAAAAAAAAAAAAAAACCAAAGGCCACGGCAGCTGGTTCATTTAGATACCAAGGAAGGGGGAAAAATCTTTTATTTTACTTTTTTTTTTTAAAACAAAAACTCATTAATCAGTACAAACAAATTTAAGCTGATTAATAAAGTCGTTTGGAGGCTCCCATGTTGGATGGATGTGTATCACTGACCTTGGAAGCTTTGTGTAGCCCAGAGTGATGATGTGATAGATCAACCCATTTGGGCTCCCAATGCAATCAGGAGAGAGAGAGAGAGAGAGAGAGAGAGAGAGAGAGAGAGAGAGAGAGAGAGAGAGAGAGAGAGAGAGAGAGAGAGAGAGAGAGAGAGAGAGAGAGAGAGAGAGAGAGAGAGAGAGAATCATTTCACAGATTCACAGAATTTTACTCCTGGTTTTTAAAATTTTCTCTCCTAAAATTATCCTGCTCTTGCCTCATGTGTGACTTGGCATGGAACGCACTGGAAATTTTGCAGATATGTATTTAATACATATATCTGTTCATCTTTCCTTGACTGGGACTGTCCCCTGCAGTCTGCTTGTTTTCGAAAGTATTCAGGTTCGGTCAATTTGCCCACCTGGGCAATTGATGTTTGAAATGTATACAGATTAAAACTGTTGAGTTTTATAAGAAAGGGTAGAGGACAGGATGTGTTTTGGTAGAAGCTGGATATGGTTAGGTGGGAGAAGATGACTCTCCCTTTCCCCTGAGTTACCAGCTATAGGATGGATATGGTATGAAATAGAGTTTATTTAGGGCATGGGAGATGGAGTTGGGAATGGAGTAGAGGCAGATGGGGTGGGGGCCAGAGACAGACAGAGACAGAGAGATAGAGAGACAGAAAGACAGAGACAGAGAGAAACAGAGACAGAGACAGAGAAAGACAGAGACAGGGAGGGGAGAGGAGAGGAGGAGAAGGAGGAGGAAGAGAAAGAGAAAGAGAAGAGGCATTCCAGAACATGTGGGAGAGAAGGGAAAGGGGAGGGGAGAAAAGGAGAAGGGGCAGGGAGAGATAGAGCAGAGAGTAAGAGCTAAGGGGCTAAGAGAATATGAGAGGGAGGAGGGGCAAGTAGCCCCTCTTATAGTGAGTCAGGCATACCTGTCTGCTGCCAGGTAACTGTGGGGCAGAGCCTAGAAGCAATGCTAATAGAAACATTGGCCTAAGGAAACAGCAAAGCATTCTGAAAAGACAAGACACATAAAAATTAGGCTGGACAAGAAAGGAAGTTACTGTTTCATACGGAATCCAAAGAGCACTGACAGTCTTCAGATACCGAGCACGGAGCCAGGCTTCCACACAGCAAGCAGGGCACAAGGGCAGTGTATAAATTCTCTTTGCCTAAGTGATACCTTTGCAAAGAAAAGTATTGCCATGTAGGGTCAGGGTGCGATAAACTGATTTGGCAGGAAGGTTACGACACTCTCCCTCTTTCTCTCTCTTGTGGGCATGCTGTGTGATACATGTTATATGTACATAGAATGTACATGAGCATGTGTTTGTGTGCAGCTGTTCAGGGTCATGCACACGTGCAGAGCCCAGATAAAGACTGTTTTGTTCGGCCATGCCATCCCTTCTTTTATCCATCTTATCACCCATGACTCTGGAGCTGGCTCATTTCCCTCTAAGCTTCTGGGGAATGGGAGGTATTTTGGTAGATCCTTCTATGTATTACCCTGAAATATTTTCATGCAAGTGAGCCAATACTGGATAAAGAATGAAATAGCAGTACAAGAGAGGGTAAACAGACAAAGAGAGGTTCTGAAACATGTGTGCGACTTGCTACGTTTAGTTTATTAACTACAACAAAATAGTTTCAGAAACCAAGAAACTAATTAACAGGTAGAAAATGCACTACCAGACTATCTTATGGGTGTAATACCTGGTCCCATCTCTCTCCTTAAAGTCTACAACTTAGACTTGACCAAGAAACAAAGACAATAACATCTAATTGCTAGACTAAGGGAAAATTCACCACGCTGAAAAAGAAACGTTCAAAAAAGAAGGCTTCGTTTAGAGTGGAAGCCGACCTCTGTTTCCCTGGCTTCCGGGAGCTCAACAGCTTTCAAATTCCTTAAACAGTTAGTGAGGTGACTGTGACACTGACCAGAAAATGACATAAATCCAGAATTAATTATAAGGACTAAATGAGCAAGAAGAAAAAAGGCTCAGTGGATCTGAGTTTATTGTAAGATGTTGGGATAATGAAATTTTCATCTTTTTTCCCCCATTTAAGAAAAATTAATTGCTGACCACATTGCAGAGAATATAGTACTAGTCCAGTTACCTTAAGTCACAGCAGTGTATGTAAACATTGTTGTCTTATCTTAGACAATTTATGCATCTTTGGTTTTTACCAGACCTATGTCTAGTTTGACACCTTGGCTAAAAATGAGCAACATTTAAACAGTCCTTTTGAAGGGACCTTATTTTTTAATGTGGAACTACTATGTTTCCCATCGTTTCCCCCCTCCCAGAAAAGCCCTCCTTCTATTTAATTACAATGCGGTAATTACAAAGTCATTAGTTTGAGGTTGTTTTCAATTTAAGAAGTGGTGTCCTGCTTAACTGGACACCCTTTGAAGGTCCCCAGTTCAGTAGAGAAAGTACCAATTGACCAATAATTAACTTTTAAACTTCTCTAGCTAGCAGAAATTAATATATTTTTATGCAAAAAATGATCTAAACCTTTGAATGTAGCCAGGTTTTCACCTATGTCTTCTTAGGTACATTGCACTTGAAAAATTCATCATTTTATATTAATGTGGCAAACCTGAAACTGGTATTCTGGGGAAGAAAGAATGAGACATTTATATCTAATGGTTGAATTTGTATTCCCATTTGCATTGATCATTTCTAAACCACTTTTCATCTGGGGAATAATTGTTTAATAAACACATAGAAGAATAAGGAACTGTGAGAATTTCTTTTAAAACCAAAATTAATTAACTTCTGAACTTTACCCCTGAGTTTTTTTGTAAAGAATGAAGTAAATAATAACGATTAACTATTGCTTTGTAGGGACAAAAATCTCTCCTTGACATAAGCAGTCATCTAAGTTTTTATTTAAGCAGAGATGTACGGAAATCTATAAATCCATATTCCATTGTGGTGGTCGTTAGTTAGTTAAGGAAAAATGGATGTCATTAATAGTTAGCTTTGTTGGTTGGCAGAACCTGGAACTACCCAGAAAGAGTTGTAATGAGAGATTATTTATTTATTTATTTTATTTTATTTTATTTTATTTTTTACAGTGGATTGGTTTGTGGTCATATGTGTGAAGCACCATCTTATATTAAGTTCATTGAAGTTGGGAGACATGGTCCACTGTGGGTGGTACAATTCCTTATGGCAGGTGGCTATGAACAGTGGACAAATTGAGCTGAATAGAAGCAAGCAAGGAAGAAAGCATATATCATTCTCTCTGCTCTTGACCTTAGCTATGATGTGATTTGATGTTTGAAGTTTCTTGACCTCTCCACAGTGATGGGCGGTAATCTGAGACTGCAAGCTGGGATGAACATCTTTCTTATGTGATCTGTTTTTGTCATGGTATTTTAACCATGGTACCAGCAATGAAACTAGGACACAGTATTATTATTGAATGGTTTTAGGTGTCAGGGACTGTTACGTGTCATATGGTTATGATTTAGTCTTCAAAGTCAATTTATAAAACACATACATTGCCATGCAAATTATACAAACACCAGTGTGATACTAGTAGTGTGCTATGTTCATCTTGTGTCCTTTCTCCCTACTTGAGAGCATTTTGCTATCTTAGAGCATTCAAAATTCACCTAGGGACTGTCATACCTCCCCTCCCTCAGCTTAGTTCCATCAAACAACTACTGTCTTTTTAAACATCACCGTAAAATGTCTATTTTACAAAAAGTATACTAATTAAATCACAAAGAGATGAACCTCTGATTTCTTTCATTTCCTTTTCTTTCTTTCTTTTTCTTTCCTCCTTCCTTATTAATTAATTAACTAATTTTGGTAATTCACTACTGCTTTCTATAGTTTAATCTAAACTCCTGTGTTTGTTTCTCTTTATTGCAATGGAGTTTAACCCTTAGTTCATTGAAGGCTATTTTAGAGCTTCCAGTTTGAAGCTATTACAACCAAACTGCTATGTACATTTGTCTACCCAGTTTCCGTGTGGCATACTGGTGGTCCCAAGAAAGCACATCTTCTGGCCTGTTCAGGCCTGTGTTATCTCTCTCATCAGACAGTTTGACTCTGCATCACATTAGCACGTAAAAGGTGACAACAGCTACTCTGGATCAGTTCTGAGCCTGATCCTTAGAAAGCTTGGCTGTGTGTGTTAAAAACCAATTTTACAAAGAGGTCAGCTTTGTAAGCTAGCTATAAAGAGAGACCTAAGTGGAGAACCTAGAAGCCCAATAGTGTTTTGAACACAGGCTTTAGCTTGAGCCCCAGCGAACAGTCTTCAACTTGCTTTCTCTTGATGCTGAATTCAAAACAGTGCATCCTTAACTCAGCTTTATGTGCTAAGTGCTGGCCCCTGGGCAGCAGCGTGAACAAATTAGTAAACGAGCCATAATTCTACGTCACAGACTTTGTGGTGTATGTGACCCACCATTACAAGCCTGGAGGAATGTGCAGATGTTCCTACCTATTCTGAAATGTGGATGGTAGAGTCGGCACCACGGGTTTTTCTTTATTCATCTCTCCACCTTGCTTTGTAAGACGTGATTTATTATTATTCAGGATGAATTTGTGTGTGTGCACCTCTCTATATGTGTGTGTAAGGGGGAGTATTTATATGTGTGTCTCTGTGTATGTGTGCTTTTGTGTCTGTGTGTGTGTGTGTGTCTGTGTACATGAGTGTGCCCATGGAGGTAAGAGGTGCCTGTGACATGGGTCTAAGTGACATGGGTACTGGGAACCAAGCTCCCACCCCTCAAAGAACAGGAGAAGCTTAACTGCTAAACTATCTCTTCAGTCCCATCTAATTGTTTTTTAATATGAGATCCCTCCCTGAGCCTGGAAATCACAGTTTCTGTTCCACTGGCTGTCTACCGAGACCCAGGAATTTGGGGTGCCTTTTCTGATCACTGTTGAGCTTACAGATCACATTACCATGCCCTGCTTTCTCTTGAGTGCCAGAGATCTGAAATCAGGTCCTTCCTGAGCAACCACATTACCCACAGAACTGTCTCTGAATCTGAAGCCTTCTTTTCTTCTTTTTTAGAGATCAGCAGCTGTTTTAATGATGGATGTGGAGATGGTCCTGTACTTGTCAAACATGATGTTCTTCATGTTCTTTCACTCTCTAGTGAAAACTTGGAAATGTATACTCTCGTTACAATGCAATGGAACTACTGAGAAGAAATTCCACAAATCGGAAAAGAAAGTGAAAGAGACACCCGATCCTTGCTTGTCTTCTTAGGAGTCCAGTAGAAAGTATGAAGACACAGAACTAAAAATTCAGTCCAGACCTTGGAGCCTATAGCGCCCATGAATCCTAGATGAAAGGTGAGAAGGGAGTATTTTCTCCACGGGTCCACTTTCCAAAGTTCATCTTTGCGCGTTTAGAAGCCCTACCATCAGCTGACAACTTCTGCAACTCTGTCAGAAAGATAAACCCCTCTAATGAACAAGTTTATGTAAAAAAAATACTGACAGTGAAGGGTGACATATGGAAATTGTCACAATATGCCTATAGATATGCAGCTGTAATACATACCCCTTTGCTTTCAAAACACTGATTTTTAGGTATATATTGAAGGGTATTCTAGAAGTCTCCTTGACCATGTTATTGTCTATTCACTCAGCACTGTATAGAAAATGTTATCTGCAGCTGACCAGTTCCCAGGGAAAGCCTAACCCTGGGCAATGAAATAGTCAATGTTCACACACATTCACTCATGAAATAAAGCTTTTGTTGGAGAAAGAAAATAAGTTTCAAATGGCAGAAACTGTCTCAAATTAACCAGGAAGAAAGCTTTTTAAAAGAGTTATTATGTTTTTACACAGGGTTTTCCTCTTAACTGATATGGTTAACAATGTCCATCCTCATCCTTTTGTTTTGTAAGTGGTTAAACGTGATAAGATTAGTTGTGCAGTCTTTTATTCAAAACTTTCTGTATTTGTATTGTCTGCTATTAAATTATTTTAATCTGTGTGTGTGTGTGTGTGTGTGTGTGTAGGGGTGCATGTGTGCCAGGATACAGATGGAGGTGAAAGAGCACTTTTTGGGAATTGGTTCTCTACTTCCACCTTGGGATCTGAGGGTCAAACGTCTGTCATGACACTTGTACAATGAGCACTTTCACCTGTTGAGCTATCTCACTGGCTATTGCTTTCATTTTTTGAAGTGCCATCAACCTCTTTTGTAAAACCAGATTTGTTTTGATAGAATCACAGCGAGCACCTGGACAGATCACAGGTCAATTTAGTTCCACGTGGGAGAGATTTATTGTGGGAACAAGGGGAGAATAGCAGGAAAAGAGCAAGAAAAAGAAGAAAGGGTGAAGGTCAGGAGGAGTCTGCTTTTTATGACATAACCACTCGCAGGTAAATGTGGGAGGTAAGCCGTGTTGCTATGGCAACAGCTGCGCAGGTCCCAGTAGCCTTGCTGGGTTGGGTGGCAGAAGCCAGTTCCTGATTGCAACAAGATTTCCTTTCCTAACTGAGCAGCATGTTATGAGCACACACATAAAGACTCATGAATACTTTTCATTGTCAGACAAATGAAATTTCATGTACAGCTCAGACAATGAACAGAACAGATGGGTGCTCATGGTGATGCCTTTACGGTATTAAGCTCATTAATCTAGAAACCCAGCACATCGTTTCATTAAAGAGCATAAAACTTAGTTTCCACAAAACAAGTTTCCTGTCTTGTTTTTTTAACAGTGTAGGTTTTCTTTGTTAAAAACAAGGTATACACCTTATGAATTACAATACATTGCAAAATTCAAAAGAGATCATATACAACTTTAAATATTAATCCTATTTATTTATATATGTCTCTTATTTAAATTTTGGTCTTATTCGGTATTTCACACTAAAATACTAGGATCTGTTTCTACAAACTTATCTTCAAGTACAACTGGCTATCTCTAACAATTTTTATGCAAATGATTTTCTTACAGATATTAAGTGTTTTCTGCATTGTAACTTTAGTCAATCTTTTTATTTGGGGCATGGACCCAAAAGATGCTCCACCATCCCATAAAGACACTTGTTCAGCTATGTTCATAGCAGTTTTATTCATAATAGCCAGAAACTGACAACAACCTAGATGTCCCTCAACTGAAGAGAGGATAAAGAAAATCAACACAATGGAATACTATTCATCTATTAAAAACAAAGAAATTGTGTGTTTTTTCATGCAAGTAGATGGAATTTGAGAATGACAACCTGAGTGAGGTAACTCGGTCTCAAAAGGACAGACGTGGTATGTATTCACTTACAGTAGGATGTTAGCCATAAAATAGAGGCACCATGTTATACTTCACAGATGCAAAGAAACTAACCACCAAGGAAGCTCGGATAGCACTTAGAAGGGGAATAATATAGTCATGAAACAGATGGGGGGGGGTAACTTGGAGGAAATGGAAAGGGGAATGGGAGATTCAGGATCGGGTGTGGGGAAGAACAGCAGAAATAACCAGATGGTCATGAAAATGAAGGGAATCTGCAACTGGCGGGTTGAAGAGGTAGGAGGCAACTCTAGGACAAACAGAGACCTGGGATAAGGGAGGTGCCCAAGAATCAATGGGGGTGACCTCAGCTGTGATTTACAACATTGGGAATATGGGACCATAAGAAGACACATCCTGAAGCCAGGTAGGAAGGTGGGTGGAGCTGTAGAGACACCAACTGACCTAAAATTTATCCTCTCTACAAGAAATGAAGGCAAGGGGGATGGAGCAAATGCTGAGAAAGGGAATGGCCAAGCAGTGTATGGCCCAAATTGAGACCTGCCCCATGGGCATGCACCAACCCCTACCACTATTAATGATACTCTGTTATGCTTGCAGGAGCATGTTGTCCTCTGAGAAGCTCCAGTCAGCAGCTGACTCAGACAGATACTGACATCCACAGCCAAACAGTGACTGGAGACTCTTATGGAAGAACAGAAAGGATTGTGGGCCCCAGAGGAGATAGGGACTCCACAGGAAGAGCAACAGTGTCAACTATTCTTGCCCCTTAGCTTTAAGAATCTGAACCACCAACCAAAGAGCATGCACAGGCTGGACCCAACCTCCCCACACATATGTTGCAGATGTGCAGGTTGCTCTTCAGGAGGGTGCAGTCTAACTGGAACAGAGAATATCCCAAAAAGCTGTTTCTTGTATGTGGGATGTATTCTTCTGCATGGCCTCAGCAGGAGAAGAAGCACTTAGTCTTGCAGAGACTTGAAATGCCAGGGTTGGGGGATCCCCGGGGAGGGATTATCCAGTGGTGGGGCCTACCTCTTCACAGGAGAAGGGGAGGAGGCATGGAGGAAGGATTATGAGAGGGGTTGACCAGGAGTGATGGAGTTAGCAGCATGTAAAGTGGATAAGTAAAATAAATAAATAAGTAAATGATTAAGTAAGTAAATAAATAAATAAATAAAAGTTTATTTTCTTATTGGCCTTCCCATTAATTTCCTGAATATTTTCCCCTTTTGAAGTATTTTAATTGAAAATTTAAGATACTTTTTACCTTTCTCGTTCAACTAAGTACAACTATTTGCTCCTTTTTATTGCGAGTTACTTTGTCAAGTGCTTTCTAGGTGCTACACCAATAATGTCTGGGCTGGTGAAATGGATCAGTAGGTAAAGATGCTGAGTTCAATCCTCGGCATCTGCATGATGAAAACAGAGATGCCTCACCCACAAACTGCCCTCTTATCTCTACATACTTGACCCCTCAGCACACAAAGAAGTAAATGTAAAAGTGTTTTCAAGAACATCTATCTTACATTTGCTGCTTGATAGTAATATTACTAGTCTCATTTTACAGAGAAAGAAATTGGCATCGAATAAGTTAAACATACTATTTATGTTTAACTGGCAAGCTGGTAACTAACCCTAAACTGAATACAAGTCTAAGTTCAGGCTTTATGAGACAATTGATTTTTCTACACTGTTCCTATTGCAAGCTGTCACTCGCTAACCCTGTGCATTTCCAACTGGCCCTCATGCCTTGATTAATAATTATAATAATCATTCAAACTATTGAAAATGTTATTATTTGACTTCTAATATTTATCTTTATAATATCTATTCTGAACAAGTAGAGCTCAGATGAACTAGAAGCAGTAAGTTTGAAGTTCTTATTGTAAGTTATTATGAAAACTAAAAGACAAATGTCCTTGGGACATGGTGTTCTCCACACTTTTAAAACTAAAATATTTTGCTAAGTTAGTCTGCCAAACCCTAACACCTAGAGGTTCCCCATCATTTTTAAAAATAAGATACTACTGCCACCGTGTAATTGCCTGACCTCATCTTTGGATGTCCTGTGATGCTTGGTTTTAAAAGAAAACCCCGAGATACCCAGGGGCTCACGGTAGGGAGAGGTGTTTGGGGTTCAGGTTAACCACCTTTCCCACTCAGAACACCACATTTGGCTGACTGTCTCCTCCCAGTGCCTGACAAAAACCAGAAGGCAGGAGTCTGGAGTCCAAGTTCTGAGCCAACAATTTAGTCTTCAAAGGGCACAGGACTAAGAGAAGGTTTGAAATCTCCCATAAGCCCTTCTTCCTTCAAACTCACAGACTGGGACATGAAAGGCAGGGTCTTCCATGGTGGAACTGTCTTCACCAGAACAGGGAGCCAAGAAGTCCATCCTTACTGAGAACAAAGAACAGCCCCGGAAGAAAAAACGCAAACAAAAGCAAGGAAGCAATCAAACAAACAAAAAAACAAACAAACAAAAATACACAGATCCAAATGGCTCGGTTCTGAAACAGTTGAAACCTTTTCCACAAGACTGCATTCTATGGATTCATTTTTGTCAGAGCTTTTGTTTACACATTTCCCAGGAATATTAGGATATTTCCTGGAAGTCCTTTCTCAGGCTTGCATGATGACTATTTTACTACAGTGATGTAAAAGCTGAGCTGCAACCTTAGACATTTTAGCTTGGAAAAGTAGTTGTTTCTGTTCTTTTTTGTTTCTTTTGTTTGTTTGTTTGGTTGGTTGGCTTTGTTTTTGAGAAGAGGTTTTGTTGTATAGTCTTGGCTGTCCTAAAATTTGATCTGTGGATCATGTAGGCCTCGAACTCATAGAGATCTGCCTGTCTCTGCCTCCCAAATTCTGGGGTTAAAAGTGTGAACAACGACTGCCCTGCAATTTTTTTGTATTTAACTATATCAAAAGACACAACACAAGATTATAATCATGGGAATATCTTTCCATTAAAAAAAAAACTCCATACATGTGTATTTATGTGTTTGTTTATATATATGTACATATATGTATATACCTGTATGTATGTATATTTGTTTGTATAAATTTGTATGTGCACATATCTGTTTATATGTGTATGTCCATGTGTGTCCATGTGTATAGTGTGTGTGTGTGTGTGTGTGTGTGTTATTCTGGTAATCTACTGTTATAATACCACAGTGGTCAAGCCATTCTTCATCAATCTTGCAAAGAGCTTTGTAGAACATACCAAATCTGGCCTACCTTTTCTCCTATCCCTATATGTTAGGCAAACCTATGATTAAATATATGTAAAGAATTGCATACTCTCAGTATGTAATTAAGCAACAGTGATGAGCTTACATGTTATCTCAGATGCTGAGGAGGCTGATGATGCTGAAAGAGAGGATCCCAAGTTGTAACCCAGCCTGAAAACTTAGTGAGGGTCTATCTTGTAACAGAAAGCACAGAATGGTCAGAGATATAAGAGGTCAGGAGAAAGTGGTGTTGGGTACCATCTGGTCAGCTCAGCTCCCTTTCTTATACAGCTTAAGCCTACCTGTCTTGGGAAGGTACCATCCAGATTGACTAGACCCTCTGACACCAGTCTGCATTCATAAAAGTGCCTCATAGAGCTCCTACCAATCAATCTAATGGATGTGAGACTTACGTAGAGACTTTCTCTTCCTAGGGACACCAAGTTGACAACCAAGATTAGCCTCACAAAGCCTATGAGGTATGTATGTACACAGATAAGAGGTGAGAGGCTTGCAGCCTGGTGATTTCTGTAAAGAAACTGATTTTAAGGGAAGCCAAAATACAGCAGCAGCTGACAGAGGGTCATATTAAATACAATTTCACGAGCTGTTGAAACCAGGCAGGACCATAAATGACTATTTTGAAAACATGCACATCAAATTAATCCAACTTCTCAGACTAAGAGCCGAAGAGCCGCCAAGTTGGAAGAAGTATTTCTATTTAGAGTTCTGGAACAGATTCTCAAATCACTAGTGTGTCTGTACACACAGACTGAGGACTCGATACACGTACAGATTCTTAGCTTGAGACACACACAGCCAGAATGCTGGTGACCTGCTTTCAGTGGTAGACTAAAGATTAAAACTCTCTTAAGGCGGCAGGAGGAAAGGGAGCCCACTGTTAAAATCCGAGGCATAGGACTGGACAACTGATGGTAAGTGCCCCCACAGAATCCTTCCAACCCCCCTCCCTTCTGCGGTTTCTCTAGCTAGGCCTTCCCTACAGAGCCACAGCTACCTGCGGAAATAGCCAGGCTCCACTCTGAGCACCAGGCCGTCTCCTGGAGTCTCCATGTAGCCAAGAGGAGCCCGAGGGTTGATCCCCTCGCCCCTATACACAGCCTGCCTTTCACCACCTTCCGTTTATACAAAGACTGGCTTATCCCATTTTTTTCCCCTGTTGCCTTTGCAATGAAAAGCTCTCCACGCGCAGCCTAATAAAATTCTATGCCTACCCAGCCCCCAACCCAAATACTCATGCCAAAAAAAAGAGAGAAGGGAGACTTAAAGCTGGAACTCATTTAGCTAAAGGGACTTTCGTTAACAAGAAAGTTACCCATCATGAACTGCAGGTAACACCTCCCGTGATCCTAAACCCATTACCTGGAGACTTAGCTCAGGCTGAGTTTGATTTTATGAACTGTGAGGTTGCAATGTTGAAAGTCTGCAAATTGGACATAAATTGGACGCAAAAGATTGGGGCAGCCAAGTGATTTTCTTTCTAATGGGGTAGCAGTCTTTGGCACTTACGTGAGATTCCTGTAATCTGGGGCTGAGACCAGCATGAGGACTTTTATCTGTACTCCTCTCAAGCCATGGATTCTCCCTCCTCTCTACCATTCTTACCAATCAATGAATTGAGCAATCAGTCAATCAATCAATACCTTAAAAAACTTGACTATTCAACAACTCAGTGTAGAACAAAGTGGTGTGTGACAGTGTATATTGGTTGCTCTGAGTCACAAGGAAGCACTTGCCCAAGAAATAATATGATAAGCACACAGACAAACTCTGATCTAAATTCTACCATAAAAATGAGCTGTCTCTGGTAGCTTTCTGTCCTTTTCCACCATCTCCTAGTTTTTTGACTCTGTCAGTTGATGCTGACCCTTGTGGCTACAGAACTGTCACAATTCTACTTAAGAAGAGATGAGAGTAGTTACCATTAACTTTACCATAAACTTCTGAGTGTTATGGTGAACAAATGTTTCTTGCAAGTGACCAGTACCTTTGCTGGGTCTGCTACCTTTATTAGCTCTCATAATATATGGAAATAAATATATACTGAAAATAATCCAACAGGAAGATGTATTTTTGGCTCTTATGGTACCAGAGTTTCAGTTCATAGTCATCTGACCCAATGAATATGGGCACAATATCATAGCAGATATGGGATTATGGGCTGGAGGGAAGCTATTTAGGTACTCTTGAAGCAGAAAGAAGAAATATAAGAAGGGACAAAGACAAGATACATTCTCAAGGTATGCCCCCAGCCAGGATCTATTTCTTCACGAAACTTCCCCCTATTATAACACCTTTATAGTCTACATCATAATATGAATCCATCAAGGGTATCAGAGCCCTCAAGAGCTATACTTTTTTAGGAACAGAATTAGACATCAGAATCCGGGACTGTATGCATGTACTTATAAACATATATATGCATACCTTAACTATAAGTCTTTACTGAAGGACCTTTATAATAAGGAGAAGATATATTCATATCAGAAGATTAAACACAACTTCTGGGAGGGACCAAGGTCTGCTCCTAGTCATTTCCAGGAAAACATTGGCAGCTGTTAGGTACTACCAAACCCTGTAACCTAGGACTGGCAGAATGGTACTACCAAACCCTGTAACCTAGGACTGGCAGAATGGTACCACCAAACCCTGTAACCTAGGACTGGCAGAATGGTACTACCAAACCCTGTAACCTAGGACTGGCAGAATGGTACCACCAAACCCTGTAACCTAGGACTGGCAGAATGGTAGGCCTGTTGCATCATCTATGTTTATCTTCTGACAGAATTTCATTAGAGAATAACTGCTCAACAGGGCAAACTGTTTTCTGCAAGGGTTTTTGTGATGCACAGAAGCCCCTGTGGATGGCTGGAGAATGGGGGAAAGAGCCTTTAGACATCCGTGCTTCTCTTAGTTTACAGAATATGCCAGCAATTACTGCATTTGCTCTGTACAGTGTTTATAGCAAGATGTTTTTCTCCCCCCTTTAACCTCATGTCGTTCTTCAAGATGAAGACCAAAAGTGAGAGCAACCAAATTCACATTTCTGTCTGAACTCGGGATCAGCTCTGATTCCTAGGACTCAGGATCTGTGGCTTGATCAAACTTCTAAACTGTTATTCTCCGAAGGCGAGTTTCTCGTCAGAAGCCTCTTGCAACCTTCTGGGGAGGCCATTTTCTTCTTGGTCCTTCCTACCACTGTAAACAACATGCCCAAACCAGGTTTGGTCAGGTTCCAAGACAGCAGGAAATATACTTGGCAGGAGCCTGTTGAGGCAGCCAAGACACAGGAAGAGGCTAGAGTGAAGTGAGAAAGGAAACATCAACAACCGTGCCAGTGAGTGTTACAGCACATTTATTCAGATGAAGCAGGATTGTCTTTATCCGAAGTGTTCTGTAGATGCTCTACAAAGAATCTGTGGTTTAAATATGCACCATCGAGGCATTGTCTCTGGCTGAGTATAAAAGGCAAAGTATTAAAAAAAAAAAACTGTATGTAAATAATTCATTTGGCCATCTTTTGGACACATTCTAATGAGCAAGCCCAGTTAAAAGCTTTACACACGGAGGCTGATCTATAACCATCAAAAGAGACAGGAGATGAAACATAAACAAAAATGGAAAACAAAACAAAACTCTGTTTTTTCAACATCCATTGAGTTTTACCTTCAAGTATGTCAGTAAATATTTAACACATCTATTTTATCTATCCCAATTCTTGCTTCTAAAAACCATTGGAGCCTAAGGAAGAAAGTGTGAGCAGCCACAGAATCTATTAGAATCTACTATTGGGCTATTTTCATTTGTCATTGATTGAAACTGTGAAGACTCAAAACTGAAGGTAAGACATGAGTTGCACTTCAGTATTTCCTTGAGAAATTGGCTGGATTCTCTTGAGTTTGTTTTTTCCATGGTGAGATGCGAAGGTTGAAGAAGAATACAGTACTTCTTTCCCTGACACTCATCTAAGAGTTAGTAAGGTATCTACAGCTTTTATGTGCACAGATTTTTGTCCACAAATTGGAAGTGAGAATTTGGGAAAAGAAAACAGTCAAGTGCCCCTAGCTCTCTGATAGCTTTCTAGATGTTGTTAAGGAGAGACAAAGAATGTAATCTTGGTTGTAAGTATTCAAACTTTTATCACAGGAAATAATAGAGTGGATTAAAAGAAGCCTAGGTACCTCCAGTCTCAGGCGTATTCATATGTATAACACAGGTCTAAAAGCATCATGCCTTAGCTCATTGCTAAAGGGCCAAAGATAAAAAAGGAATATTTATTAGGGATTTAAATGTGGATCAGCAGTGAAAACTCTAGCCATACAAGTGTAAGGACCAGCATTCAGTTAGCCATTACATGTAAGTGCCACACCTCCTAAGATTTGCCTGAAAGCCTATATGAAAAAAAAAAAGGCTAAATACACCCATAAACCAGAAGCTGAAATAGGGGATTTCCCAAAGCAAGCTATTCAAAGACAGAGACAGAGACAGAGAATGAGAGATAGAGACAGAGAGAGAATGACACACACACACACACACACACACACACACACACGATTGTCAGCCTCTAGCCTTCCCAGGTACATGTACACACATGCACCCACACATATGCAAATATACATGGACACCTGTACTCATGAGGCACATGCACACACCAAAAAGAAGAAAAGAGTTCTTAATCTGGACAACTGCTACCCTTAATTACTACCACAGTAGAATGTCTAGAAATGGTTCCCCGTCTCCTATGCCATCATGGTAGCATTTAAGGAAGGCCCAGGTTTCTAGAAATTCTGCCTCTCCATTTTGGTGTTTCTAGCTACTTTTATTGTTTTATTTTTTTTTATTTTTTAATTTTGATATTATATTACAATTACACTTTCTTTCTTTCCCTTTCTTTCTCCCAACTGTTCTATATATCCCTCCTTGCTCTCTTTCAAATTCACATTCTCTTTTCATTAATTGCTGTTACACACACACACACACACACACACTATATACACATACATATATATGCATATGTATATACAAATATGTATATAAATATAGCCTTCTCAGTCTGCATAATGTCACTAGTATGTTTTCAGAGGTAAGCATTTAGAACCACACCACCCTTGAATAAAAAGAATGCCTATGACCCCCCGAATCTGACAAAGCCAAGTCCTTTGCTAAAGGTGAACTGTGTCTGACATCTTCCCTATAAGAGAAGATTAATCATCTCTGACAAAGATATTACTCATTTGAATTTCTTTGTGTCACAAATGTAGTTGGAAGCAACATTTGCCAGCAGCACACACCTCTAGGGTGAATTTATAACACTCCTGGAAGTCTAGGTTTTGTTTCTCCCTTTCTCTCCTTCATAAAACAAAGCTGTAGTGCCTCTTACAGAAAGCAATGCTAAGAAATTATTATTGTGAAGAGTTGGCCCTGTAATGAATTTACTTTATTTTTCTACTAAGACCCGAATCATTGAGCTCGCAGTCCCAGCGAAGTGGAAGCCACTGATGCTGGGAGGTACGGAGAGGCAGAGCTAACACGAGGAGGGACTCTCCATCTGAATCATGGGCCGCATTTACTGAACCCTTCTGAGAGAGAAATGAAAGCACACAGATTTGAATGCCAAATTCAGTGTCATGCAATCCCCTTTTAATCTTAAAAACATTAAATCATTCTCTTGCACATTACAATGATAGAACAATACAGGATAAGGTACCAAGCAGCATACACTTTATTGTTTGACCCATGTTAAAGACTTTTCTGTGTATGCCTGTGTATGTGGATGCATATGTGTAAATGTATGTCAGGGTCAGGAGCATTTATGTACGCGGAGGCCAGAGGACGTCCTCAATTATGATTGGTCACGTCTCCTGTACTTTCTTCTTGTGGCTGACCAACATGCCCCATGCATGTACCCATCTCTGGTTGCACAAACATGTACCATCATGGCCGGCTGGTTTTTTACATGAGTTCTGGGAATTCCATGAATTTATATGATTATAACTATGTCATACAAATTATTGCAAGGGCTTCTTAAACACACGTGTGTGGAAAAGGAGTTGTGGTAGAGCATAAGTTGGAAGGCTTTTAATGAACATCATAAATCTGTTTGCCATGACTACCTTGCTCTCTGTGTTCTTCATGGACCAATCCTCTTTCCTTATTATGTGGGTGCTGGTTTGTTTGGTGATCATCTAAGCTATGAAATGTCACTTTGTGGAGAGCCATCTGTGTTTAATCACCCCCAGTATTTGTAACCAATTCTCGTATAGCATCTGAGAAGAGCGACACCTTTTTAGCTGTTGAGAGAAGCACCCTGTTTTAGCTTCTGGGAGGAGCACCCCGTCCCCAGCACCCCCCAAAATTCTGATTTGGTCTTGACACCCACATGGACACATTGCCAAGAAGCTGAATTTCTCTTGGTCTTCTACAGCAAGCCAACTAGATCACCAGCCAGAGCTCAAGCAGCCAGTCCAGAGGGACTGCTATCTACTGTTGTAGGAGAGACACAAGTGACTTCTTCAAATGACCTGCTTAGGTGTGTGGTGCTTTGCCTCGCACCAGGGTAAGCAAACTAAGTGCATTTTAAAAGACTACTTGTGTAACACACTATTTTCACTTTATTAGTTACAACAAAATGGCACCAGAGAAGGGTAAAACCAAGAATATACTTTAAAAGGAACAAAAGAAAAAGTGTAGCGAAGGAGCAGAAGAGATGGCAAAACAGGACTTGCTGCTCTTGCAGAGGATTCAGATTCGGTCACTAGCACCCACCTCATGACTGTTTCAGATGCCAGTTTCAGGGGATCGGGCACCCCCTCTAGCTCCTGAGGGTACCAGGTACACACATTGTGCATATACACATGCAGACAAACACTCATAAATATAAATGCATGAAAATATGCTCTTAAAAAGTGCTTCTAGGTTACATATTGGGGGAAAAAATGAGGCCCTAACTATCCAGTTGGCTGGTCACTTTGAAACCTGGTTCTCTTGCTAAACATCTTTCTAACTGTGAGAAAGTATCATGAACCCTAATCTGTCAACATCCTGCCTTAGGATAGACAGCAAACTACTAGTTTTTACTCCATTTAGACTGAACAGCATAGAATAAAATATGACATTAAAGTGATAAGAATAAATAATTGTATTAAGTGAATAACATTTTAAAGTTGTACTTCTTACTGTATATAACCAACACCAAATTGTCACATCAAAACCCATTTAAACAATCAAACAAACAAGAAACCAAACAAAAAATCATTACAGATGATTAAAGAATACCAGGTATCTTTAGCTTGTCATGAGAAGTCATGAATTTATGAAGAAAAATTTCCAGCCCCCTGTAAAAATTGGTGGCCATGGGTTTTAATGCCAATACTGCGGCCTTCTTTATTTACTAGTCTTTTTTTCAATTTATAAAGATGCATAAAATACATAATGAGCTAAATTGATGTTATAATAATAATGAGGAAATATTAATTATAATATTCAAAATAATTAAGAATGAAAACAATGGCTACACACTAAGTGGGCCACTCTTTTCCAATTTTCATCATAGATCCTGTCCATTGGGAAAAACCAGGTCCTAAAAGGATACTTGAGGATTTTAGTCACATCACGAAATGGTTCATTTGGTATTATCCAATATCTTCGTGATTTTTAGAGATGTCTAGTACTGTGCTGGGTCACAGGCTTTCACTAATTTCACTCTGTGTGGCAGGTTTTTCTGAGAGGAACAAGGTAGGCATATTCAGCAAGCTCCGAAACACTGAGGAATTTTCCATTTCGACCACATACGCCAATCTCGAGCAAATAGGCAATCATAGCCTCTGAGTTTTCCTGCCTTCTAGACTAAATACACCTCTCCATTTGTCTTTCCTTACATGGATACAATCCATCTCCTGCTTCAGTTGCTGGAATCTCCTTGACTATGAGTCTTGCTTTGAAGGTCTGTGTACAAGAGGCAGAACCCACTTTTCTGCTAAGAATGATGAAAGAATTTTTAATGATCATGGGTGGGTCACTGGAACTCAAGTTCATCCATGGGCATTTTTGCTTTCATGGGCACATTGGCATTCACAGGGGTTCAGATAATTGTTCATTTTTTCTAAATACACAAGTACTTACTTGGAGTTGCTCTCAAGAGTTGACATGTTTTAAAAGCCAGAGTAGGGTATCTTGGTTCTTAAAAGATAGTGTAAGAGGTTACAGTTGGTAAGAGAATGCTTTTCTTCACATTTGTGGATCAGTGCAAACATGGTTAAACATGGTATAAATAACTCCTTTTACAGAAACAAACTGAAAAGCTAAACATGAGAAGGAAATAAGAAAAGTGGTTTTTCTTCATCAAACTTTATTACATAAATCATTTGACCGTTTGAAGAATTAAAAGAAAACAATCCTCATTAAAATCATATAAACCTTCAAAACCCAAATGGATTCATTAATGTCACAGTATGATTTCTTTGTCCAGTTAGCTGTGTCCTGAGGACCACAGCCCTTCCTCTCTTCTATTTATTAATGTCAAGTGTCTGAGAGCAGACTGTGATGTATTCTGGCAGGGGGTGTGGGGCTATGTTTAGGACCATTGCTATACATGGTACACAACTGAGTGCGGGCACCATGTAATAAACAAAAGGAAGGAGACAGTTCTCCTTCCTTCCAGTCTATGACAAGAGACCCTTTGGGCAGTACACAGACTTTGGTTTTTTAATTTTCTTCCAGTGAGGGGAACCAAGGTGGGTAGAGCTCTTTCCTTCCTCCTTAAATATTGCTTCAATTCACCAAGTGCTGAAGAAGTATTTTCAGATTCATTTATTTTGTAGATTTCTTGAACCCAGCCCGTGTTCTTTTTGCAATATTTCTTTAGCTCAGTCGAGACACAGAAAGGGAAGGGGAAAAAAATCTACATTTGGGTGACTAACAGAACACACACTGGATCCTTTGATAGGTGGAGAGTGGAGTCTATTCCGAGCCAAGTAGCCTACGATTTTGAAAAGTAAAAGAGAAACATGAAGGTATTTCCGTGGAACTGTTGGTTTATAATTAATTTAGGCCCATTAACCTTATATGGGAAAACAACAAAATTACCCCCACAGCATCCCGATTCTCCTGTGGAAGCACTTCCAAGATAAATGTTACTCCTTGATACTGTACCATGAAATACATTTCTAAGAAACCCTTGGCGCCTCGGCCTTGAATTGCCAACACCGTCTGCCCGAGTAAGTCTTCAATGAAACCACACAGGTACAGCCGCAGGAAAAACAGTGATGGCCCCACAGAGTATTTTCCAGCCAGTCAGTGGAATATGTTCACATTTTTTTTTCACATAAGCCAAGAGATGTTTGGCATAACATCCACACTGGATGGATTGCCTCTAGTAATTTAGAGACACTCTCCTAACAATATAGCCTTGTGATCTCTGTTCTCTCTCTCTCTCTCTCTCTCTCTCTCTCTCTCTCTCTCTCTCTCTGTCACTCCCTCCCTCCATTCCTCCCCATATTTAATGTTATATCCTTTACAACTCCGAAACAACACATTTCTTTAAAACAAGCTACAGAAGTATGCACGATTCAGGATGTGCTCTTGAGTATCTGTCTCGCTCTTCCTTTACAATGGCACTTAAAGGAAGTATTTAATAATGCATATTTCCATAGGACTGACCTTTGAAAGAAATGTGAATTCAGTAAAGAGCAGATTTATAATGGCTGGGATTGCACAGGAAAAAAAAAAAATACAGATGCTGCATAGCACAAGAGAATTGTTCATTATGGGGAGAATTTTGAACTATTCATGCATCTAATCTACAGGACCATCAGAACAGTGTCATCTCTGGTTATTTCTCTTGTTATAGAATCTATGAACATTTGTTGGCAGTTTTACATCCTGGGTCTATGACCCCATGCTTCGTGGAAGCTCATTTTCTCCAACTGTGTTCTTTTTTCTCCTGTTTAACTCATTTCTCTCATTCTGGTTAATTCTAATCAGTATTTTAACTTGCCTTGATATAATGCATCTTTAAGAGAACCCCCCAGGTCTCGTAGCCACCTTCTAAAATAACTGCTTTTAGCTAATCTCTTTGGCACAAGCTGGCATGAGTTTTCAATGTTGACAGGAAAAATTAATGTCAAGAGGTATCATACCTAGAAGAAGAGCTACAGGCAACCCATGCTGCTCAGAGAGAATCATTTTTCTTTAATGACAAGCTCCTACAATGGCTACCCAATCCCTAGTGGTCAAGCCTGGACTCTTACATATAAGAAATGCCAGATGCACTATGGTGTGTGTGTGTTTCTGTCTGTGTCTCTGTCTGTCTGTATGTCTTCGTGTCTGTGTTAGTGTCCATATCCTTGTCCATCTCCATCTCTGTCTCTGTCTGTCTGTCTGTCTGTCTGTCTGTCTGTCTGTCTGTCTCTGTCTCCCTCCCCCAGTGTCTGTCTCACTCCGTACTCTCTGCATACATCTTCTCTTTCTCCCTTGCCTCTACTTCGTTCGTGCGCATGCTCATGGGCACATTAGCATGCACACACACGGGCACACCTGCTCACTCATCCCAGTCTCTCAGCAAAGGGTAAAGACACCATGTGAACTACTAACTCTCCACTTCCCTACTCAGCTCCCTCCTTTCTCTCCACGTTTTAGAATGTGGGTGCTGCATGGTCTCACTTCTGGGTCTTCCTCGTCAAGTCCATTTTTGTCTCAGAGCATCAATTTTTCTTCTCACCTGCCCAGGGCAACTTTGTCCTTCCATCTTCCTCCTTCCTTCTTCTCACTGAGACCATAGGAACCTCCTTCGTTGAGCTTTGCCTGACCGACTTCACCAGGCTCCTCATCACCATGTTCCCATGCCTTCACTCCTTTTTGACATTCTTAGCAATAGAATTATTTCACTCCTGTGCACCAATTCTTAGTCTCCCCCTTTCAGGCCAAATGAAGTGAGAACTACTGGAAGGACCAATATTGTTCTTTGTTGCAGCCCCAAAACCTGGGGATAAATCACCATTCTGGTTTAAATTCGCTAAATTTGTTCCCACTTACCATTTTCACCTCGATGAAGAAATACATTGTGTACAGTCTTGGCGAAAGATATCCAAACCGATGGTAGACTAATGGCCAACAGGAAAACCACTGTTGCATCTGCAGAGTAGTAGAGGCTATATCCAGTTCACATACTAGTCTGCACATTGGAAAGGTCTGATTGAGAAACAGTCAGCATTAGGTACCAGGGTTTACCTGGTCGGTGTGGCTGCTGCTGATAGTGCTTAGAGAACTACAGTACTCCTGGGATCTTTGGCAAGGAGCTGGGTCATATGAAAGGTCCTTCTGTGCTGCTTTTCCCGAGTGTCAATCTTCAATTCAGAAGAAAAGAAAATTACAGCTCTTTTATTTGGCTGGATTAAAATTTATGGCGCAGGGTGGTTTCCAGGCTGCCGTTCCTGCCTGGCACTGCTCTGATGAAGTATGCATGTGACATGTCACCAGTGTAGCCAGGCTCTGATGATCCATTGCAGCAACGAGTCATCTGTCATACATCACTGCCTGGACAGCTGCCCTCATCTGGGCCTCTGCTGTACACTCCTGCAGGGAGCCCTGGTTCAAAACAAGTTCCATGGTCTTGACTCCCAGAAGTTTCCTGGTACCCATGTGTTTCTTACTGTTTGTAGGAGACATTAGAAAGTAATGGCTAAGAGCAAATGCTGAGTGCTCTGATGCCTACCAATGATGATGAGGATGGCTATAGAATGCCTGAATAGCTTCCAAATCCTACAGGACTATTAGGAACAACCCCAGACACACGTTCCTCTGGAGGTTTTACATACTTTAAATATTGAATTCACTATCAGTCTTGTAAGGAAGATGATAATTTTGCTCACTTTAAGGAAGAGAGAAATGGGGCAGAGAATGATTTATTTCTCATTTATGTGCAGATAAGTAAGAAGAAGAAGGGCCTGGGGCAAGGAAGCCGAGATTGGAAGCCTTCCCTGTCACTGATTCTTACATAACCTGAGCTGGTTCTTCTCATAGGTACAGAAATTAATTGACATGTTGATTCTCAAGACCAAATATCTCTATCTCTATCTATGTATCTATGTATCTGTGCATGTATGTATGTATGCATCTATTATGTATGTATATATGTATGTATTATGTATGTATGTATGTATGTATCTATCCATCTATTATCTATCATCTATCTATGTATCTATCAATCATCTACCTATCTACTTATCTATCTATTTATCTATCTATCTATTTATGGTTTAGACATCCCCTTCAATAATCATGATGAATGTTATTAATTATTCTTATTAATTATAACTCATTTAATAATCACATATGAAATTCTCCCATACATATTAAGTGCATTGCTGGTACTCTGTTGGTGTCCTAACCTCCACAGGTCATTGCTCCCTTTCATTTTGTTTAATATAAAGGCATGGAAAGACACATACAAATGTTGTCTTCACTTGAAAAGAGGATAGAATGGAAAGAGCCAGTAAGGAGACAGCTACTAGTCAAAAATCCAATGCATAAGCAAGAGTCATGCTTACAGAAAAGCTGAAATCTCACTTAATACATTTGGACTAAGTTAATGAGAAATCTACACAAATGTTACTGTGAGAGAGTAGTTTGCCTTTTGTTCTGGTGAAAAAGTAAGGTTGCATGTTTCTGTGTGTGCATAGAGAGATATCTTCTCATAACAGCATTTTGGTTTTTCTAATAATTCTTAGAATTGAAAGTATAACATAACATATATTTCTATAGCAAGAAGAAAAGTATAAGAATGAGGCTGCGAGGAAGAGGGCAGAAGGAGGGAAGGAAGAGGGAAAGAGGAGGGAAGGAGGAGGGAAGAGGGAGGGAAGGAGGGGGAAGAAGGAGGGAAGGAGGGGGGAAGAGGGAGAGAAGGAAGAGGGAAGAAGGAGAAAAGAAGGAGTGAAGGAGGAAGAAAGAAGGAGGGAAGAAGGAGAGTGAGGAAGAGGGGGTAGAGGAGGGAAGGAAGGAGAGGAAGGAGAGAAAGAAGTAGAAATTTCAGAAATAAAGAATAATTTTCACTAATTATTAGAGTATATATAAAACTATCTCACACACTGTGAAAGAGATCAAGGGGTTTTGAGTATTTCTCATACATATTTTCCAGCCGGGAGAGAACCAGGTATCTTTCTATATGACTAAAGAGTTTTAAGCTCCTCTTTCTTAGACACAAAATCAGCTAGCACTATCTTCCAATACTACCCCAGGATGTGTCAAGATATTTTATAAGGAATGTGTTTAATTTAAAGTTATTTATACTGAATACAAAAATACCTCAAGAAATGAATGACTGAATCAATGAATAACTTGGCATATTTATTTGATAAATCATTCATCATTCTTCATTCATCTGGTCATGATTCTAAGCTCATCATTCAAAAGCCTTAGCAAAAAGCCATTATACCAAAAATTTTATTGCAAACTACTAAATACTGTTTTAAATTTTTAAAAATTTTTATGAAAAAATTGTTATGAAAAAACTGAATGACTTTTGAAGATAAATATAGAATAAGGTGTCTCCTTGAGTGTTTCAGCAGACTAAAAAAGAAAGTATGAGAAGAGACACTATAATCATTTTCCTTCAGTGAATTAAAACATTTTAAAATTTATACAGATTGTTTTTTACTAATTGCTGCATTCAAATTTTTTCCTGCTTAATTAAGAATTAGGCATGGGCATATTTAAATATCTCTAAAATTTTAATTCTGCCTACTCTCCCCCAAATTATTGTTTATAACATTAAGCCAGCTGTCTTAAACCATTTCCAACGTTTCTATTGTGTTTTTTCCAAACCCATGGATTGTGTCAGCTAATACTGTCTTTTTGTTAGCACTTTCTGTCCATGGATCAATTACTTGGATCCTACTCTGATATTAGGATGTGCCTTCCAAACACCCCTTTGTTGGTATTAAACAATTAGACTCACCTAAACAAGTGTTTGCCAGACCACTTCCAGATAAGATTAGCAGAAAGAGAAAGATCTGCTCTCAATTGGGCTTCACATTCCAATAAGTGGTCCAGATATGAGAGGGGTCACTGAGCAGAGCATGTGTACACACTTGTCTTAGCCTCTTCCTTGGCAAGCGGTCCATCATTGCTGTGGTTGCCACCACCAGCCATTGAACTTCAGCCTTCCAAGACAGACGCAAAGAATATCCAATCCAGGCTTTTAACCTATACTGGGACTGTTGCAGTATCCAGTTTAATGAGCTGAGTATTTTGTGCTGAAGATTTTGTGCTTTCCCCCAATATGTCTGTCTGTCTGTTTGTCTATCAATTTAACCCCCCCCCCCACACTAATGTTTTTGTTTCTCTTGCTTAATACAGATTCTAAACAATGTCATAAGTTTTCTATACAAATAAATAACTTGTAAAAGTAACGTTTCTAAGCTGGAGAAATACAGAAAGTACCTATATTACCAACCACATATAAAGCCATATTATATGAGGAGCTAAAGGGAAAAGTTGCTGATTTAAATAACTTTGAAAAATAAGTTGAACCTTTAAGACCTATGTTGTGCTTCTAAAAAAGCCAAGCATATGTTTTAAAGAGCAAAGTATGGTGGGGTGGGAGGGGCTGCCTAAGCAGGCTTACGTATGGCCAAGTACCCGCTATATATACAACAGATGGGCCTGGTATAGAATAGAGTTTATTTAGGGGAAGAGGAGTTGATAAGGAGTCGAGGCAGAAAAAAAGAGGGACCAAGGGCAGAGAAAGAAAGAGACCGAGGAGAATGAGAGTAAGAGACAATGAGAAAGAGAGAGGGGGGAAGGAGGGAGGGAGGGAGGGAGGAGGAGAGAAAGGGAAGGAGGGAGGGGGAGGGGGAGAGAGAGTGAGGAGAGGCCAAACAGTCCCTTTCATGGCAAGCCAGGCCTACCTGGCTATTACCAGGAAACTGTTTGGCTGAGCCTAGAAGAAATGCCAACAACCTAGGCAAAGTAACAGAGAGGTTTGAAGTTAACTAGATATGTCAGATAAAATCACCACTTAAAAGGGGCAGGTCAGGATGCAAACTAAGATAATAATAAATTATTTATTAAAAAAAATACGTACAGGAGAAGAGTATATCCCTGATATCAAAGATGCAATACTTGTACTTGAGCCCATGGGCTATGACTACCTACCCTTTAGAGTTATCTCTCTCTCTCTCTCTCTCTCTCTCTCTCTCTCTCTCTCTCTGTCTCTCTGTCTCTGTCTCTCTCTCTCTCTCTCTCTCTCTATCTATCTATCTATCTATCTATCTATCTATCTATTTATTTATGTGGACTACAGTACAGACTTGGGAGGGAAAGGTGGAAATTCATCCTTTGCCACAAACAAATTAGCTAACACAGCCCTACCTCAAGTACTTAACACCATCAACGATAAGCCATTCTGTGAGAAATGGCTCTTATGATGGTGAGAGATAAGTTAACCAAGAAGTCCCGAATCCAACTGAACAGTCCAGTCATGAATCTCTTGACAAAGGCATGACAATTATGTCGGAAAGGTCATTAGCAACATTTCCCCCAGAATTCTTGGGACTTGCAGGAAACATTTCTAAAATGCTCTTTCAGTTTCAAAAGCTTTTATTATTACACAATCCTAGTGTAATAATAAAATAATGATGGTTGCAAAGCAAACAACAATTCAGAAAAAAAAAATTGCAGACAAGTGTAGGAGCCACCTACATGATCATCAAAGCTGTCTAGGTGGCAGAAAGCAAGTATGAGAAGCTACCATAAGCCAGAGGAGCTAGAGACCTGTGACAATTAAATCCAGAATAGCAATATTGGGTGACACATGGGAAGTGAACTACTACACCTCTCAAAAGTTGGGTGGTAATTTGAATGTATTTCAATGGATGTGAGTCGCTTACTCAGTACCAATCACTGTTTTTTAGTCATTTGCCTGCCACTGTGTGCCCCAATCTTCTCAAACAGCATTTTCTGAACTGAGGGAAAACTTAGTTTTAATATCACCACTGGGGAGGCTTCCAAAGGCCAGACATTCCTCCAAGCTGTTCCCAGAGGACACATCTTTAATTGCAGGCTGAGCACTGAGGCCAGCAATCAATAAGATAGTTCTCCCTCTGCCTTTGACAGAGGAAACTCCAGGCTGACACCAGCCAGTCTGGAATCAGCTGTTTCTGTGCCTTTGATCTCCTTGGTACAGGCAGTCCAAACTCCCTGGGCGTCTGCTACAGGCCACGTCATGCTGATAACCCCTCCAGGGCCCTTTGTGGCCATTGTATGTGTGGAGCGGATCACCTGTCAAAGTGACTGGTTACAACCCCTTCTGGGCTGCCGGAGGCCTTTTTGATGCAGGGCAGATGATAATGAGACTCTAATTGAGTGATTAACTACGCCTGCTCACTTCGGAGGTTTTAACTACACCTCCAAATTCGAGGTCTACATCTCCCAGCAGGCATTCAGTTTGTAACTGTATGGCCGTGATATTTGCAATTATAAGCCTTTCCTTTAACCAGCAGGGATTTAACAAATGGACTTGATCAATCACTGCTAGATGGTTCTCATACCTGATGGAAATGTAAGCATGGTAGGGTTCTTGATTCAGGTCACTCGGGGTCTAGCATAGGTTATAAGTGAGAAAGTGCATTTGAGACAAAGTGAGAGCTATTTACAGTATAGAATGATCACTGAAAGTTTCAATTTGCCCAGAGATGTATGAAGATAGGAACTGATTTTTAAGGATTATCATGCATGGAATCCTTGTAAGCAATGAAAGTTTGCCTAGATATATTGCCTTTAATTAACTAGGTCTGAAGGTCCTATTAATGCAATGTTAAAAGGAACCAGTCTCAGTGGGTTTGCACAGCGGGAAAGGGATCCAGGGCTTTCAATTTACAAGGTCTTATTACAAAAGCATCCCGCTGTTCTGGTCCCATGCTTTGTGCCTGGGAGCAATTTAATGGTCTGCTTTGGCGCAGAGAAATAGTCAGGGAGAAAATGTTCAGGGTTATGTGTTAGCCACAGAATGCCCAGCCGAATTTATACCAGCCACCAGACATTTCCCTTTCATTTCACAGTAGAACCAGGACAGTGTGACATCCATGGGCTGGAGTTGAAGACCCCCAAGGTGAACACTGTGGTGATCCTTCTGCAAACGTGCCTTGATCATATTAGGCTGATATTAAGCAGGGCACTAACCCAAGCGAGGCCAACACTGAAGGTAACAAAAGAGAGAAAAGGTCAAAAGTAGAAAGGAATTTAATGGTGAGAATGTGGTTTTGGCTTAAAGCCCCTTAATTATTCATTTTCTGCTTCCTGAACATCATTCAAGAAATATTTATAATTATCTGTCCAGTCCCAGAACTGATCCTTGAGTATGCATATTGGAGGACAGCTGTCCACAGAGGATTTTTTGGAAAGTAATAAATTTATGAATATTTTAAAAGGTACTTTTTCTTTTAAGAACACGTTAATACTTGGCTACAGGGAATGTCTATTCTGATGGTATGTGGATTGTACTTTAAGAGTCTTTTCTGTCTGGATGTAATGAAAATCTAATCTCTGAGTGAATTCGTTCACATGAGACAATTTCCTCAAAGATACCGAATCTAGTAAAGGTGGACTATGTTAAAATCAATGCCAAAACCAAATAAGTAATGCTGTGATATCCAGGGTGCAATCCAGCAAACTTGGCTGCAGGAATTTGTGCCCAGCGTTAGAGATCCATGAAAGATAATTTTTGTAATTCTTCTCTAACAGATGTAAGACAGGATGGGAGATTCTGATGGTACACGTTGAGTTTAGGATATCATCACAGAGTGGTAGGTGCTGAACCTGTGATGTGTGTTGGGTTCTGTTGGAGATTTTGTGTGTTTGCTTCTAAAAAATATAGATTCTAGGGAGTGTACAGATATTTCGCCCCTATGGGTCTAAAATACACTTACTTTCAAAGGATTCGTCATAAATAGGTGGCCAAAGAGTAGCAGAATGTTACATTTCCAGTCTCCAGACTGACCCACCGGTAGGGCATTGTCATATCTTAAGACAACATTGTAGAATAACAGAAAGATTTACACGCTGGAATTCAAGGAAAAGCTGTTACACATGAACTCCCCCTTCTTATCTGGTCTGTACTTTCACACTAGAGTCTGTCTTTCTGCTAGAGAAAGTGAAAACACCAGTTTACGGAAGCAGCCCAAACGCCCAGATTAACCCAATCTCATCCTAAAAGCACAGTCTCCCATCTCAAATTAGCCTTTCTAGTTTCTTGAGCTCTGGGTGAGGTTCTACCATAGAGCAAGGAGACTACTTACTAACAAGCAGTTTTCCAATAAAGATTTTCTCTAGACTAAAAGCTTCAGGTTTCTTCATAAAAATTTTTCTTCATAGTTTATTCGAGACCCAAGCACCTTTGATGCCACGCATGGCTAAAGCTGACATTGTAATGAGAAGGTCAGACATGTTGAGCTCTGTGTACTGGACTTTCACAGTTCTTTATTTGAAGTAATTATAAAATATCATGTACTATACAAAATGGAGCCATTCAAAAAGAACATTCCTTTTCTGGAAAAATATTTATTATAACCTCAATGCACAATGAGTCTTCTTTACCATATAAAACATGTCTAAACACATACACAGGCACACACATACACACATTTTTGGAGCAATTAAAAATATTTAATCTACATTGGGTTAGGTATAAAAGGTCAAAATAATTTGCTGTATTTCTTATGGATAATGGCTTTAATACATAGCCATGCATGGAACATTGTTTTTTATACTTGGTAGGTTCCAAAACTAGATAAATTATAACAATAATATGTTTATATCACTATGCAGTTGTAGAGAGAAATCTACTGAATTTCCTTATGTTTTATAAAAGCTCCTGAATTTGACTCATATGTGCTGTTCAATGGTGCCTGATGACTTACCTTACAAATGGCCTCACAAGGCAACCTCCCATATTATAAATATCTCATTAACACTTGAACATACATATGATGACATTTGACATTTATGTGGGATCACCTAAGATAATAAATTGTAATGAAAATGCAACCATACAGTCAATAAAAGTATTGTAACTCATAGAACATTGCCTTTGAAACAATACATTTCTTAGTGTTTTATACTTAAAAGTACTTAATGATGCACCGTTTTACAGACAATGTTCGATAGTTTTATCTCTTCTAGTAATAAAAATATGTTCAGTTCTCACATTCTCATCAATCGATAGAACTTGTTATGCTTTCTCAATGAAAGGAAGAGCACACTTGGTACTGAAGAAGCACTTGCTGCTTTTGCAGAGGACCCAAGCTCAATTGTGGACAGCTTACGATCTGTAACTCCAGATCGAGGGGAATTGAGACTTTTCCAGCCTCTTTGAGGACTGAATTCAGTTGCAAAAACCACAATCAGACAGACGAGTATATTCAGAATTTAAATAAGTAAGTAAATGAATCGTTTTTAGTCCTAATTTAGTCTGGCATATGGAACCCTTGTCTTATGTTTGGTTTGAACTTTTTACCACGCTGGCAAAATAATAATGGTAAACAAGTGAGGGACACATTTATTTAAAGTACACATAAGAGGGGACACACACATACGCATGCACAGACACACAGACACACATGTACACCCTCACTGGAAGTCATCCACAGGATGGGATCTCACACTGACAGAACCAGTGCATGGTCTGTAATGAAGTTCACATGCAAATCTCATTTAAAATCATACATGTGGGACTAGCAGAAAAGCTCAGCATGTAATAGCACTAATCACTAAACCTGATGACCTGAGACTGTTATCAGAAGCTCACATGGAAGAATGAGAGAACCCTCTCTTGCAAATATTATTCTTGCCTCCAAAACACACACACACACACACACACACACACACACACACACACACACATACATACACACACACAACCTGCTAAAAACATTTAAAAATGAACACCTTTCAAAGAAATTAAAATATGAAATCCCTTTTCTTTTATATGAGAAAGAGAATACATATGGCAATTCATTAGGAAAAAATGTTTTTTTTTTTTTTTTTTTTGTATAATAAGATCACAAATTGTTGCAATCTTGTTTAATAAGAGTACAGAAAGATCCTTGACTCAGGGAAGCGAGTAGCACTGCAGAAAGTGACAACTCACCCTCATTAGAACCCGTGTGTCCTCCTTACACCACCCAAACTTTTCTTCTCAATATACTGACTACTCTTTCGAAGGCTTAAATTTGAGTGTGAACTCTGTGCAACGAGAAAAGGAGCAGCGATCCACCAGGCTATTATTGATTGGATTGGATTTTGGCGCAATGTGTTTCGTTTTATTTTGCGAGGAGCATTCCTCTGTAACCTGACGATTCATTAATTTGAAGTGCTGGCCCTTTGCCTCCTTCCAAGGCCATCATAGATGCAAATTGTCCTCTAGACATCATTTTTAAGTGGCAGAGAAATCTCTGGAGATAACAAGAGCCGGTCTGTTAAATTTATGGATCATTTTCCTTCTGTAATCCTTCTTGATGAATAGCTCGGGTTCCAGCCAGGGTTTGAATTTTGGAGTTGATAAAGCATCAGTTCAAACCGCTGGCTACTAAATCAATATAAACGATGGCTTAATCAGCCCCGCTACTCCCTTCTACTACCTTCCCACAGAATTCCACCAGACTTCTGTGCAACCCGGTTAGCTAGAGACAGACACCCCTGACAGGCCATTTGTAGACGCGGTAGGCACAGGAAGGGCTGTTTCGGAGTCACGTGATTTCATCTCCATGGCAAAGGGTCCTTCATGCTTCTTCATGCAGATCTGAGAAGGCTTGAATTACACTTGGCTTAATTTTGATAAGTTGAACATGAGCTGCGAAGAAAGTGGAGTTGTGAGTGATGTGTGCCTATGCAGACTCACATGTTATGTTGGCATACCTGTGTGCAGTGCATGTACACATATTTATGTGCATGTATGCAGAGACTGCAAATTGACATCCTACTGTCTTTCTCAGTGGCTAGCCACTGACGTATTGAGACAGGAGGCTGTTCTTGCTAGATTTAAGTTCATCTTTGTAGCCAATTTGCACAGTCATTCCCTGTCTCCACCTTCAAGGCTAAGATCAGGCAAACGGCTGTGAACACCCAGGTTTTCTATGGGATCTGAAATTGTGAACTCAAGTCCTCATGTTTGCAAACCCAGCTCATTTTCTCTAAGTCCCAAAGAAGTCTCTCTTGCCACCGAATGATTATTCTCCTACCCTGCTTGGCCTTATTAAAATTTCTATTGTATTTAAATATGAGGTTCAGTCCCAGCAAAGATGACATGTAGCCAAGATGATGGTTTGTAAAGCAAGTATGGCTAACCTGAAATGTAAGGACAGGCTGGCTTTGAGTTTATTTTTCTGCTTTGGTATGTGGTTAAATGATCATTACAACTCTACAATCATGTTGGAAGCCAAATTCCAATGTATGTAGAAAGCTCTTAGACTTCTAAAACAGAAAGACAATAAAACTGAATATCGGGGGCAGGGGCAGGATGGGGAAATGTGTGGCCTCTCCAGCCCAGATACTGATGACAGCAGACAGGATCTGATTTAAAATGAGTTCACCAAGGGTGAGAGGATACTTCCTTTTCCCACAGGTCAGTGTCTCTTTGCTTCTCTGTTTGCTGTGCTTTCAATTCTCCAACACCTTGTGTTCCATGGAGCAGCTCAGTGAGGATTTGGGAAAATGATTTCAGAATCACACATCTGATTCTGAACCTACTGAGAAACCTCAAGGTTTTCTGCTGGAATTGCAAACCTATAGCTGACATACCATAAAGTACAGTAAACGTGTCGTGGTTAATAAAACAACAAGGAAAACAAGGTCTACTAGCTTGGCCAGAAATGTAATCTGAGCACTTGAAAGGCAGGGGCAGGATGACAAAGATTTCAAGATGCACGCTAAGATTTCAGATACATACTAAGTTTAAGTCCAAATGGACTATATGAGAGCTGTCTTTAAAACCAACCAACCAACCAACCAACCAACCAACCAACCAACCAGCCAGCCAGCCAACCAACCAACCAACTAACCAACCAACCAACCAACCAACCAACCAACCAACCAACCAACCAACCAACCAACTAACCAACCATGGATTTAAATTGTTATAAATCATACATATTAGCATTTCACAGACTGAGCAGATTTTGTGTGTGTGTCTGACACATACACACATACTAACACACATATACATATGTTCTTTGATATTTATTAAAGATAAAGAGGTCATGAAATTGAGAAAGAATGAAGATTCAGGCCTACCCCTCTTCTCTCTCTCTCTCTCTCTCTCTCTCTCTCTCTCTCTCTCTCTCTCTTTCTGTTTCTCTCTCTCTCTCTTTCTCTCTTTCCTCCAGTCACAGTGAGACCTTATATCTCATAAAGTAGATCTCCAATGTCTTTAACATGAAGACCAAAGCATTTTCTCTGACTAGTAGAATGATTTAGATGTTAGATAGAAATACAGAATCTGTTCCCTCAGGTAGGAATGTAAGATGCCACTGGAGGATGATTAATAAAGAGCCACACATCATACTTATTTGTACCACAACGTCCTCAGGACAAAACACTTAGAGAGACATAATTTCTTATAGAAAAAGTACATGTTCCCAAACCAGGGTTTTAACATTTTGCTTTAGGTTGGATTATACCCTGCCTAAATGGGAGGCTTTGCAAAAACAACTTTTATTTTTCATCCCTTTCAGGGAATATATTTAAGTATCTACAAAGAACTTTGTGGTCAAGTGGGAGTTTGTTTAGAAAACCCAAAGCTTGCTCCAAAACCCAAGTTCCTTTTTTAGTGTATTTTAAATAAATTACTGAATAAACAAATATTTACTCTCAGCCAATTGCTACTGTAGAAAAGTGAAGTGATAGGTTTTTCTATGGTAATTTTTAGGTATTTGTGTAAATACTGCTTCATTTCAAACCCAGGGAAAATACCTGTGATTATAGATACAAACTGCTTTTCCCTAAAGTTTGAAAAATATTTTCTATCAAATTATTTCCCATACCTAAATTTAGAGAGAAAATGATCTATGTTTTTTCCTTTGATGGTAAAAGAGGCAATGTCAATGTAAGGGAATATAAATGATCAGGACTCAGAATGAAGTCAGACCTCGAAATAGTGGTAAAGAGTAAGGATGAAGGGCTGGAGAGATGGCTCAGTGGTTAAGCGCCTTGCTAGCTCTTGCACAGAATCTAGGTTCAGTTTCCAGCAACAACATGGCCGCTCACACCATCTTTAAATCCAGTTCCAGGGTATCCGATAGGATCATCCATAGCCGCCAGATGTACAAGGGCTGCAGAGATATACATGCTAGCAAAACCTCATCACATGGGTTTAATTAAAAATAATAATAACAAGAAAGAAGAAAATGTCATAGTTTTACCAGCATCATATCTTTTAGGGTAAAGATGAAGACAGCATCCTTTGTGAAATTCAGTTAATCCCATTGATCCTACAGATAACTGAATTTTAAAAACCAGACATATGCAACTTCTCTTTAAGTTTCTGCTATTAGATGTTTGTGTGTTATTTTTATTTGTGTTTTTTTTCCATATACTCACATCAAGTAGCAGAAAACATGAGATAATTACACATGTCATATTGGGGGAATTCATATTTCTTTGCTTATATTACACAAAAATATATTGAAACCATGTAATAGTTCAAGCATTTTTATTATGTGCTCAAATGTACTGGAAGAAATAAATAAACTGCATGCCAATTTGTCGATATATAATCATTTGATTCTTCTGCATGGCGTTATTTTAAAAAAATTATATAAAATTATTCAATCCATAGCATTCATTTCAAAACATTCCAAAATATGATATCTAATATTTTCTGTAGGTTTAAATATGGATGTATGTAACTGGAACAGAATAAAATTATTGACATAGAAAGAGAGAGAAAGAGAGAGAGACAGAGAGAGAAAGAGAGAGAGAGAGAGAGAGGGAGAGGGAGGGAGTTTTACATGGAATGAATAACCATAGATAAGTTTCCTATCATCTTTTTGAGGATCAGAGTCTGAAAATCCAGAGAGCAGTATTTGCCATGCACAGAACTTTGTAGTAGAAGAGTCTAGATAGTGTTTCCCAACCTTCCTAATGCTGCGACCCTCTTGTAGATGTTCTTCATGTTATGGTGATCCCCAACTATAAAATCATTACATGGCTGCTTCATACCAGTGATTTCTGCTACTGTTGTGAATTGTAATGTCATCCTCTGATATGCAGGCTTTCTGATGTGTGACTCTGTAAAAGGGGTCACAGCCCACAGGTTGGGAGCCACTGGACTAGAAGGTCACAGAAGGACCCTTAGAAGCCAAGTCTATGTTTACCTTTGACCTCCCGCAATCCTCTTTTCACCCACTGAGTAGCAGTCCACCTCTGAAACAAACAATTGCTACAGGAGGTTTCTTCACTCAAAGCAAGCCCTAGGGATTGGAACCCTTCTCCACAGCAAGCCATTGACCTGAATGTTCACCCTCTTTCTCCTTTGAAGACCGGAAAAATTCAGTTTCATGCCCGAGAGGAAGGAGTACTGTCAAGAAAAACTGAGGATGTGAACCTCAAAGTTTTGTTGGGATCCCTCTTCTGTCTTATAACAATAATAATTTAAAAAATCAAACCCAATTACATTTCTGTGCAGCTGTTCATTCTTGACCAGACCAAAGAAAAACCACCCAATATCCCTAGGACTATAGGGCCCAATTTTTAGAAGTTCCCTGGTTACACAGATTTGGATTGCACAAATCTGTGATGCTTTTTCTTGTTATTCTGCCTTTTGCTACTGGTGTACCTGCTATGACCCTAAGGAGTGAGGGAAAGAATAGCTCTTTCCTTTGTTCCACAATGAATGGTTTCTTTTGCCTCCTGCTCCCTAAACTTCTTTCTGCTCTATGAAAAAGACTAAATTTGTAGTCAACATTGCTGATAGGATTGACCCTTGCTTATACGTTCTAATAAGAGGATAAACATTACTATTGAAAATATTTTAAAAATCCTCTTGCATAAACAAAATATGGACTTTAGGAGCCAGAGAGAGGGAACAAGAACATTACAAGACCAGAATCAACTCAACTGAATTGAGAGGTACTCATTGAAACTGAACCTACAGGCAGGGAGACTGTATGTCTGTATATTTGTTATAGTTGAGTAGTTTGGTGTTTTTGTGGGACTCCTAGCAAATTGGGTGGGGGCTGTTTCTGATGCTTCTGACTGCTTTGGGGACTTTTGTCCTCTTAATGGGTTTTACTGGGCTGCCTCATCCAGCCTTAATATGAAGATAGGTGCCTAATCTTTTTGTTCCTTGATATGCCATGCTTAGTTTATATTCTTGGGATGCCTGCCCTTTTCTGAAGGGAAATAAAGGATGAGTGGAAAGAAAGGAAGGAAGTGGAGGTTGTGGTGGAGGAGGAAGTAGAAGAGGAAAAACTTTGATCAGGACAGAAATATATGATAGAATAAATTAAGAAAATTAACTAACAGAAAAGGACAGCAAAGAAACGTTCAGATAAGAAGTATTGGAGGCAAGCATTCATGACCTTGTAAAAAGGTCTAGAACATTGAGTTTGGTTACACAGGGTAAACTCACATGGAGATGCAGACTTAAGGTTCATGGTGGAAGGTCCTAGAAGGTTCTAAGGCAAGTTCTACATGCAGGAGTTAGAGATTTTCTTTCTCTTTTTTTTTTAAGGCTGACTTAGTGATAGAGATCTAAGAGGAGGAAATCCAAGTTGATAAAATGTTCTCTCTTGGGGTGAGCAGGTTTATGGATGTTGTGAAAGCTGGAGGCCTGTGCTGCCTTTTACTTATTTATGGGCAAATTTGGGGAATCACAAAGAGAGTCCTCAAGGCTTTGATGTCAGTGCTAGGAGGACAGAGCATGACTGTGGTCATTCTTGGTGTGGCTTAGGAGCAAATGTCCCCTCCCTCCTCTATGTCCCCATACATGGGCTATGCCTGCTGCTAGGACAGCCCAGATCTCCATAAGATGTCTAGGTCCCCATGAGTCACAGGAAGTAGTTATGTTCCAGAGATATGCTTGACTGGGCTGGCAACTGTTAGAGCACTGGCAGGAGATGCTATGGATGGAACTTCAGTATATTTTTCTTCCTTTAGTTTTTGAGATTACGATAAAATTACATCATTTCTCTCCTCCCTTTCCTCCCTACAAATATCCCCTACACCAATCCCTGCTCTTTTTCACATTCTCTTTTCCATTAATTGTTGCTACATGCACACTCTCACATGCACACACATATGTGCACACACACAGGACCACACATATACACACAGGACCACACATATACACCCACACACAATCACATGCTTTCACACATGCAGGAGCACATACACAGACCGACACTTGCACATGTGTGCATGCACACAAAGACACATGCACACACACATACAAACACACACACACACACACACACTCACACACATTTTCTCATCAATAGACATGCTCCTTCCTGGCGAAGACTTTTTCTCCCACTCTCAGTATTGATTTGTTGTCTACCCATTTGTGTGTAGGGTTGAGGCCACCTCTGCTTTCCCTCTTCCATGTTAGCATTTTGTTGCTGTTGATCTTGCTGAGTTTATGTTAGTCACTCACATTGATCATACTGACAGTTTTAGAAGACACCTTCTCACGGAAAACTCCCTGAACCTCTGGCTCTTAGCATCTTTCTTCTCCTGCTCCACAGTGCTTCCTGAGCCTGTGATGTGGTAGTTGATTTGTAGATGTATCCATTCTAACAGCATTCTTAAAGTTTGTTCTAATGCATGCAGATAGGTGTTGTTCTCATCCCTCAGTAAGGGAACTTCCATTTTCCATGTGTCAAGCTCTTTGGACTCTCCTTATTAAAAGGCAATGTTGAGATATACATACAAACTCTTTGTATGTAACTTATGTGCTGGAAGTCAACATTATATCTACTTGTTTGATTGTTTCCAGAGATTAATATTAAGCTGATGTGAGCAAGATGGTGGTGAAACCACAACTGGAGTTCTGTCCTAAACTGTGCAACAAAAAGGCTTCATAGAAAACAGAAATCTACTGAGTCTTGGAGGGTTGGACAAGCCTGAGTTTTTCCTAAAAGCCTCCAAGTATGAAGCCGAGTCTTCCCCGCATCTTAGGATTTATATACCGTTGGGCACACACTCAATTTCAAGCCCAAGGAAAGCAATAACTTGCCTCAACATTTTGTAACCTCTGAGCTCATAATCTCATTTTTGTTTCCAGATCCAACTGTGCATATCCAAACACATTAAGGTCCTCCACTGAGCGAAAGCTTTACATTTAACGGTATCCATCCTGGCAAAGGGACACTGTTGCTATAACCAGCCATTTGTCCTTCTTTATACCCATAAAAGCAAAGGTCCTGCTTTTACTAGCCTTCACACTTAGAAGAAAGTTGTTGCTTAAATAACAATTTAACCTTCTTATTATGCCAGTGGTCCCGTTAAACTCGGACTCTTTTCCAATGTCATTAATGTGTCTAAAGGCACACACACACACACACACACACAGAGGGAGAGAGAGACACATCTGTCTCCTTGTGGCTTTGGTCTTCCACTATGGCAAGGCTGTTCAATCATAAAATGGGAATATTCAAACACTTATTTGGTTTAATGGATTTGATTGCTTTGTCTAGAATCTTCTCTGAAATATCTATTTCAAGAGAAAAAAGTTATTTTTTTCTTCTTCCTTCTCCCTTTCTTCACTCCTTCCTTCCCTTCCTCGTCTTTTTTGTTTCTTCTTCTTCCTTTCTCCCTCTTCTTTCTCTTTCTAAGTTTCAGTAGTGCTCCAAGTCACTTAATCCAGTACCTCAGAAAATCCTCTGCTATTAAATAAATAGGTGGGCGGCTCTTCTAATATCAGGAATATGGTTTAACTTTTTAGAAAACTGTGGCAAGTTAATATTTAAAGAAATGTTTTTTCTGTGTTCATGACAGTGAAGGGAAGCAGAGGGCTGGCTGTGGTAAGCCTTCCAAAGCATTCTCTAGCCTTCTGTCTAGATCATCATCATTTGGGGTTTCTGCAATAAATCCTCCTGTCTGCTCTTCTCATGACTTGTTCTCAATTGTATTAGGTGGGCGCTTATTGCCTTGCTCTGTTGGTGATGCAGAAATTGGCTTAACAAATAAATAATATAAATGAAAGGCCATCACAGGCTTGAATTTGCTGTGTTTAGTAAGAGATCATTTTAGCACTGCTGATGCCTTAGCTGATTGAGGCCACTGAGAAATAGAGGGTAGCCCTGTGTAGAATCCCTGCTTTCTAGTGAATGCTACCCAGCTAGGACTCAGAAAGACCCAGTCTCCCTCTGATGTAATTTATCCCTTTCAAAAAGTATTTTCTAAACCAGTGCCTAGCTCAGATATTTCATTTCACATGGAGAATAATTTCACGAGGAAGTGTACAGCCTGGGTTACACTTAGCAAGCAAGCGTTTATCCCCAGAGTTAATACTGAGGCGTAACCTTACACACCCCTGCCAGCTCTCTGGCAGTAGGATTCCTGTAAACAGTCAGGCACTTTGAATGTACGGCTTTCACTTTATGTCATACTTCAACCACTAAAGAAAACACAGGACGGCGGAGTTCCTCCCTGCTAATCCAAAATATACCTGCCTTGTGGAAAATACCACTGGAAGCAAGGAGAGAGGAAAGTATCTTCTAAGAGAAAAATTCATCTTCTCTCTAGGGCCTTTGTAACTATTTTACTTTATATCAATATAGATGAAATAAATATAAATGTATATATTTGTATCCTTTGAGATGGAGAGTCTCAGGCTGTATACCAAGCTGTCCTGGAATTTACTTGGGTGATTCTTTTGCCTCAACCTCCAGGGCATTAGGGATCACAGGCATGGACCAGGCACATACAGGCTTATATAGATGGCACTGTTTGAATGCTCTGGTTGCTCATGATATTCATCTCTAGACTGTCAGATCTTTGAAAAGGACTATATTCTTATGGTTGATTGAAGTCTTATACTTACTGAATAGATTAAAAAAAATGGTAGGTTCAAGAAGATGCCTTCAGCCTATGTCTCTGACCCATCTGTGTATGCATGTGAAAAAAATGTGTATATATGCTCAATGCAACAAAGTGGTTATGAGAAGAGTCATTGGTTTGTGTCACTGACCCAACAACACATGAAGGTAACCTGAATTCTTAGGAGAACATTATTTAGTCACTTCGATTACAATTGATGCTTCGTATTAGCCTTTGACCTTTGTCTAACTGGCCATCAAAAGACACTTCCTTCTTACTTAACTCATTTCTTACTGTACCATATACTAATTTGGTTAGAACCAAGACCCGTGTTCAACAATTTGTAAATGCAAGGTCAACATGCAAGAATTTATTTTACTTCTATACCACTCAATATTTAATACGAAGTAATAAAATTATTCTTATGGAAGGATAGATAATAAAATATTTTGGAATACGTGGATCAGAAGTATGCAAGATTATAATATGTAAGGTGTCTGTTTTAGTTGGGGTTTTCAGTGCTGTGAAGAGACACCATGAACAGGGCAACTCTTACAAAACATTTAACATGAACTTGTCCTTCCCAGAAGCCCCTTCTTAGTGCAGATGCTCACAGCCTTTGCAAAGATCACAAAGGTTCTGAGCTGTCTGCTATCTGACTCAGAAAGTAAAAAGACACAGCCTCTCCTTCTTTTCTTCTTCTTCTTCTTCTTCTTCTTTCTTCTTCTTCTTCTTCTTCTTCTTCTTCTTCTTCTTCTTCTTCTTCTTCTTCTTCTTCTTCTTCTTCTTCTTCTTCTTCTTCTTCTTCTTCTTCTTCTTCTTCTTCTTCTTCTTCTTCTTCTTCTTCTTCTTCTTCTTCTTCTTCTTCTTCTTCTTCTTCTTCTTCTTCTTCTTCTTCTTCTTCTTCTTCTTCTTCTTCTTCTTCTTCTTCTTCTTCTTCTTCTTCTTCTTCTTCTTCTTCTTCTTCTTCTTCTTCTTCTTCTTCTTCTTCTTCTTCTTCTTCCTTTTCTTTGTCCCTTTTGTAGATATGAGCCAGTCTAGGCACACTTATTCTGGCACTCCAGGCCTTACACTCCTGCTCTAAAGTGCCACTCTCCTCCTGAGAATTGTCACATCAAATGACCTCTCTCTCACTTCTCTAAATTTTTCTTCCTGGGACCTGTAAGATTTACAGCTCATCTGTCCTTTTATGCTAAGACAATTTTCATTGAACTTCCTTTACTGTCTATTCCTAAATTATTTTATTAATGAAATTAAGAAACTCCTTCAAAAGGGACTCTTGATTTTCCTGGCCCTGTTAGTAGACACAGAGGTGCTATGTTGGTCTACTGATGTACTAGGATTCTGATAAAATCCCCACCAAACTTTTGTATTTTGTTTTATTTTATTTTTAGAAATTGTCCAGTCCATGGCTAAAGCCACAGAGAAATTTAAGTTTCCAATGAATCAGAGTAGCTGAAAAATTTAGTAAAAGAAGATGATGGAGAGACTATATTTTACTAATCAAAACTCATTACAGAACTGGACAAAGGGAATCCTTGTGCTTCTATTTTAGGAATGTGCATATATATCAATGACAAACAGATACAAAATCTGAAATATGCATATGGGGCCTAAGCAAACTGGTTTTTCACACCAGTGCTTAAACTATTCAATAAAAAATGCTTTCGACAAGAATCAACTCTTACAAGCTAGAGTGGAAGGCTTAAAACTATATAACTTTTAGGACTAAATGTAGGTGTCTATATGTTAAGTGTTTCTGCAATGCCATCTTGGATAAGGTAATGCAACTATTCTGACAAGAAAACACACAAACAAAAATTACAATTCATCAACTATTGAAACCACGAACTTGGTACTTATCTTAGCATGTCTAATTTCTAAATTTTATTTTTATAATTATAATATATTGCAGACAATTCCTCAGTTAAGTTCTTTTCTTCCAAGATGACTGTAGTTTATGTTTAGTTCAGCACTGCAAACCTGGTCAAGAACCTATAGATGGGGATGCCATAGGCTCTAGGGGAGAAATTACTACCCTTCTCTTCCTAAATGGTCAAACTATCAAATATATAGTATCAAATATTTAAATAATTATTCTTATGCCTGTTGATTAGTACAACTCTCGGCACCAATCAACAAAAGTTTATCTTTGCAATGTATGGGAGCTGATACAGAAATCCAGAACTGGTTAAAGTAGGGAGAGTCAATGACAAAAGAGTGCTCAGTCCTCAATGAAACCTCATTGTCACACTCCCTATCAACAAGGTGGAAAGACTCCAAGAATCAAAGGATGGGGAGGAAAGCTATGATGAGAGAGAGCATTCTCTAGACATGTCAGGACCACTGCGCCTATGAATTCACAATACCTGTAGCTGTCTGCATAATACCTGCACAGGATTAATCCAGTTCATATTCCAACACACATGGATGAATTCCAATGTAGGCCACTAATCTTGCAAGACAAGCTCTGTATTCAAGGGGCCATTTCCCCAGACCCAGAAATGGATTTGAGGGTATTTAACATACCTGATTATCAACCTAAAGCCAATTCGGATGTACCAGTGAATGTAAAGAAGGGTTAGCACAACTCTTGGGTCTTCTCTTCCATGTATCTGATAACAAAATAGACCTAGTTATGGAGGAAGGGAAGCAAGAGAAGCAATGTTTGCTTGCCCAGGAATTATGCTGGGATGTGCTCAGGATATTCTTAGCTTTGCAGTGCCTCTCAAGTGTCAGGATTGCTAGTGGGCCTCTGCAGAGACAGCACCAACCACTCTCTGGAGAACACTAAAGGGTGTTATTTTCAGATGGGTGTGGAGAGTGGTTCATGGAAAAGGCTAAGGATGACCACAGACATTTTTGAAATAGATCCTAAGTGAGAGTAACATAGAACTCAAGGGAAGACAGAATTTCAAGGCCAGAGTCAGGACTGCAAAAATCACACAGATAATCTAAGCTATGTTAGACCTAGGATATGTCTTTACAATGAATAGTCACTCATGGTTTTTGTGATAGAAAGGAAGGAAACCAACCAGCCAGTGTCTGTGTCAGAGCTGACCTTGGGGGTGTGATCTGTAGTTTTTTGTTTGTTGTTGTTTTTGTTTCTTATTATTGCTTTTATCCTTATGGTATATGTAGATTATTTACATGTTTTTGAAAAAATGGTCATAGCTATATTTTATAAGATAGAGGCAAAATGCCAAGGAGAAGTTGATATGCTACAGTGGTATTGGAATTGAAATATTTCTTCCAGAAGTCAGTGGGAGGCACATGAGTCTCAGGGAATAAATAGCACATCACCAATGTGGGAAAGATGAATCTTGAAGGATTTAGGGCACCTCTTGGTAGGTAGGTTATAGAAGCAGAAGTAAGAGTTGCAAGAGAGGAGACTCTACCTAGATAAGCAGCAGAGAGATCTCTGAGACCCATCAAGCTGCCTGCGAATTATGTAGAATGCTCCAGACATTCAGGTTTTGTGACCTGTCCCTCATATGGCAGCAGGCTGTTTGGTGATGTGGTTGCTTCTAAGACATCCTTGCTCCTAGAAGCAAGTCTTCAGTCATACTCCAGTATGGAACCTCAATAGAAACTCATTGTTCACCAAGTTGGACCTTGGTAGAGTCATTACTTTGGTTTGTCATGGGCTCACTTTCTGAGAGAATGTGTGTGTGTGTGTGTGTGTGTGTGTGTGTGTGTGTGTGTGTACATGTGTATGTCGCATCTTCCCCAGAAAAGAATAAGGAGAAACGTGACACGAAACTCTGCTTTGCAAGAGAAATTGAATTTTGACAAAAGGATCCTTTATTTCTTAGAGAAGGGAGAACAGATAGAAAGACAGGTAACTAAATGGAATTGTCTCTAATTTCCTTTGGAAATCCCAAGTAGAAAAGAAACACAATTTCCCTGGCAAGTAATTGATGGCACCATGTCCCAGTGTCTCCATCTGGCAGGAAGAGCACATGATTTAAGGCAGAGAGTCTGCCTCTTTGTCTGCTAGGGGACCATTAGATGGTGAAAAAAATGGGTTTGGCAAATGTGGGAAGAGAAGGGGACAAATGAGCTCTCCCTGGGTCCATCTTCACTCTCATTTTATTCTCTATGGAAGAGAACAGATGTTCCCTCTCTATTTGAGAAAGCACCATGCTTCCTCCTTGACTTCATTTCAAACAGGAGGTTTCAAGAGAGGCCACCCACAGCTCTGAGTGTTCCCACTGAGAGGAAAAATAAATGCCAAACCCATGTGCACTCAGAAGGAGCAGCTGAAGGAAACTGAAAAAAAATACCAAAAATACCCCTCCTCCAACATTATAGCCAGACAGACCTGTCTGGTTAGATTAGAAACAAAGATTGAGTTTGCCAACCTTGAAAAATATAGTCTAGTAGTCTATATTAATAGCAACTAACCTACAATCTAATTAGGAAAGAGCTGGCCTATTAGTTTATTACGTCCTCAAAGTATAAAGAATCTAATAAAACTAGCATCTTCTCACTCTCTGGTGAAAATTAGTATATTATAAGGAGTCTTTGATGGAACTTAGGCAAGGATCTAGTCAATGTGTCTAAATTGTAAGAAGTACAGGAAGGAACAGAGGGTTTCTTCTACTCAGTTACTGCATACAATAGATATTGGTTGAGAACCCTTGGAGTTAAAGAAGTCTGATTGAAAATATTGATTACTGACATTGACAAATATATTCTGTGTAATTTCTGATTAGTGTTTTCATATGTACATTTTCTTTAGATGGAAATATTCAGTCTAAAATGACATTCTTTATAGAGTTAGTCATGCACACATGACCATATTTTTGCATGTGCATTTTTGTATTATGTTTATATGATTATTTTCTATTTGTTTTAATTCCTAAAGATGCTGAAAGAAAGCACATTTCACAGGCAGAAGTAAAAATGTACAGTAGAATAAAAACATAACGAAAAATTACAAAATGTATGGAGATTTAGAAACTACAGAGCTCTTGATACATCAAAGGACACAGAGAGAAAACGTAGTTATCAAAAATGTGTAAAACCAGAAATCCAGGGAAATATGGAAACTTGCTCCTCAGCATAAGCAGCAGTCATCTAGACAGAAGGTGTCTGTCTTCTTAGTGATTTCTCAGGAAAATAAATAGTTAATATTATCTCCATTCTCAATCTCTTTTGGTCCCTGTAGTCAACAAAATCTGATAATGGATAGAATCTAGGAAATGCTTTTCTCAAAAGCCAAAATCCCAGCAGAAAGAAAACAGGTGAAAAGGGTGGAAAGCCCTAAAGAACACACAGAAATAGTTTGTGGCAAACAGCAAAGTTTTCATAAATATACCTAAAATCGTTATAACTATCAAGTTGTCCATGAGGGGGAGGATGATGTTGCTAATGTAATGGTCATTAACTAGAAGGAAACCTAAAGAAAGAGAATATCAGTTATGTATATATTCAAATCATCTTTTTGTTTTCAGACAAATATATGGCCTGGGTGTTACTAGGTTTTGAACATCACACTATTGACATGAGCTTTTGTCTCTGATGATTGTATTGGAACAATCGAGGCAAACAGAATGAAAATACAAAGTAATATATTCTGCTTGGAGAGTTACATATTCAGTCTTGAAGGTCTTGAAATAGACCCCTTCAAACATCTCTCCCTGACATTTAAATATATGTTCCAACATATGTGTAAGGATATATGCATCTTAAATATAAAGCTTAAAATAAATAGAACTAATTGCAACACACACACATACACACACACACACACACACACACACACACACACACACACATCTTTTAAGAGTAGAGAAAAATGAAGCACAGTACAATTAAGATGATGAATATTTAGAAATGCAACATGAAGCCATTCTTCATAATTTTTTCTGTCAATAGTAAAACACAGAAACAATATCCTTCCTTTCAAACCTCTTTGGTTGTCTAACCTAGCATTTCTAAATATTCTGCTCCTGGCTTCTTCTTAGTTTATAGATGGCTGAGGTCTTTAGTATGGTCAATGAATCCCAGTCCACTGCTGGATCATTAGGGTACTGGGAAAAACCAAACAAGTGACACAGATACTTATGGGGTAATTAATGGAAAGATAATTGTCAACGTTACACCAAAGATAAAACACTTTCTAAGTATGATTGGAAAATGGCAGCCCCAGAGCATCTGTGTGTACTTGCTGTCCTCTGGAGTATTGCAAAGAATAAGGATCAAGAGGTTGGAATGTAAACATCTGGAAGATACACACACAAGCTCTTATTGGACTTCAAAGAAAGACAGCCAGGGTCAACACTGCTGCATTTTTCACATTATCTTTGCCTTGGATGTGAGTAGTCACCAAATATTTTATACTAACATTTAAGGTAGGTTGATTGCCTTACACTGGAGTCACAACTGAGTAGACAGAAAAGAGAGATGACAGCCAACCAGACCAGACCCTATACCCCTGTCTTCATAGTCTTCTACTATGAGTAGATTAGACTCTGTGCCCCAAGCTAATTAGCTACTGAACTACATTACCAATCTTAGGGGAAGAATCTATACCTCAATTCTATGTCAATTTAATCTACCCAAACTTCCCAAGTATCCACACTAAAACCAGATCCAACCATGACAGGAAGTGGTGACACTTACCGTTATTTCCAATAGTTGGGAGGCAGAGGTAGAAAATCTCTGAGTTTGAGACCAGATTCATCTACAGAGCAAGTTACAGGATGGCCAGGGATATACAGAGAAACCCTGTTTCAAAAACAATTCAAACAAACAAAAAAAAAGGTTTTTTTTTTTTTTTTTTTTTTTTTTTTTTTTTTTTTTTTTTTTGTTTCTACTCAGCAAGGCTACCTTTCATAACTGAGGAAAACATAAAAATGTTCCATGATAAAAATGAACTAGAAGAGTCATGAGTGCTGTGAGAATTATAGAAGATACCTAATGTAAATCTACACATGAAGAAAAGCACAGGCATGGCCATACAGTTGTAGGAGAGGTTAAGCTACTGGAGGGTTGGAAGAGCAAAGGAAAACTACAAAATTATCAAAAAGTACAAATTCAAAAATCATCAGATATACTCTGAATATTAATATAGAAACTTGTTTTATTTTTGACAACATACTATAATATAAATGAACATATGTTAATATTAATATATAATAAATTAATATAATTCTGAATGTTAATAATCCCAAGCCTCCAATCAGAAGACTCAGACTCCTTGGGATTGGATAGCCAATTAAGGTTTTCACTCTGGGAAGGACTATCTCTTCCACTCTCAGCGTGCCATAGATCTTTCTAGGAGTTCATTGAGGGTTGAGGACCATTGAGATTTCTTGATCATTATGTCTGATTATATGATATTTTTTTAGGTCTTTTGTAGGCAGCCATATTGCTGAGGTATCATGATTGATGGTGTTCCATGGTCAGCCCTGAAATTAATTACATAGAATCAAGTAAGACTAAATGGACTGAGAAGGATATATGTAACTAAGTATGTATGTGTATGCCTAAGTACATATGTACAATTTTATGTATTTGTGAATATATATAGTTATATATGTGTGTGTAATAGATACAGATTATATATACATATACATACATACATACATAAATACAACTAGTGAGTCTTCATGCTAGTAATAAATTTACCTTCTCTATTTTTTTTCACTGGTTGTAATTTAATATATATGGATTTTTTTCTTTTGTGACACACACAAAGATTTCAAGAGGGAGAAATAGGGAGTACATGACAGGAGGTTGAAGGAAGAAAGAAAAGGAAGAGAAAGACAAGGTATATTTTAGCTAAAAAAATAAAATAAAATAAGAATATGATGTCATAGGGAAACTCAGACAAGAAGGTTGTTTTAAGAAAAAGAAGCCAGCTCTTTCCTGTCTTCATAATTGAACCTCATTAGCAAGATGAACATAGGCTTAAAATAAAATAGTGGAAAAGAATATACTAAGCAAACAGGGCTCAAAAGTAAAGTTATCAAAAAAAAAAAAACTGTATTGAGAGAATGAATACACACACATGCATAGGATTTAGCAGACTATGTACAGGGTGTGGTCCAGGCAGTCCAATAATTGCTGTCTCACACAAACTATGAAAGGGTAACAGTCTTGTTCCTCAGTTCCCATAATGCTAGATGTCTGAGCACTGGGTGACTGGCACTGTGTGCCTGTTAATTTCTGGAGAGCTGCTGGTCTTCCATCTAAGTTAGAGCCCAGGAGTTGGTTGTAATATGGGAGAAAGAATGCAGCAGCAAGACAGATAAACTTCCAGTGAGAATGAGAGCAAGCAAACAGAAAGCAACATTTTTTTTTTTTAATTTAATGTTCTTTGACCTGGACTGCCACCAGAAGGTGTCAATAATCTGCTTCAGATAATCTGACCAGGAAAATCCCTCCAGGAGTGCTCAGGAGTTTATGACTAACTTCAAATGCAACGGAGCTGATAACTACAACAAATGTCTATCCTAATATCTGACAAGGTAGAGTTGAAATTATACGCAAACCAACGAGACAGAGAATGCAGTATGTTACTACCAGCAGTCATACCCATAAGGTAAATATAACTTCCATCAAAACTGAGAGACTGAGTTCAGTCCTCAAGACCCATGTAGCTGAAGTTGAGAATTAATTTTCAACAGTTGTCTCCTGATCTCCATAGCATGCACAGCATAGCATGTGTGTACCCATACAATACACAAAAGTCTACATGAGAAATTTTATCATGCTACTATTCCATAAGCTATTACAGTCCCATGATTCTCCCAGCTGCAATTCTTTTGTTTCTTAGAAGCAACAAAGTCAATGCTGGCAAAATGTATACCTGTCTAACATTTGACATCTGTCAACACCCATGACTTCACCTGATTCTTCTAAATTGCAAGCAATCCAACATACTTGCCATCCAAGTAAATAAAATGTATTGGATGTACCATGCACATGTTTCAAGAATCTCCTCTGTGTATGTGTGGTATTAGTAGTTTTTCTTCCAGACTTTCTGGCCAACTCGTTTTTTTACAAGTGTTTGAGTTCAAACTTGGAAGTATCTCTTCCAAAGAGCTATTTTGGCATCCTTTGGCTGACTTTCCTTCTGTGGTTTGTTATTTATTTGTTTGTCCAATGCTGGGGATTTTTGCTGGAGAGATGGACCTACTGTGGATGCTATGTAAGCATTTTATTCTGGAGATAAAAGTCAGCTCCCGATGTTCTCTCTACAAAATTCTTTTCTTATTACATTTTAGATTTTGATTTTCCCTAACTCCACACTGTAACCACTAATGGATCATTTGCTTTCCTCACTTGCATATGAACTTCTCCAAGTCCCAAAGTACAACTTTAAAGACTTATTACATGTGAGTAGTAGAGTGTGTGCCAAAGAGCTATGTAGGGGAAATATGACAGCTTACAGTAGCTCTCTACTGTGTGGCTCCTGGGTTCTGAATTCAGGTCATCACCAGACTAGATTTTTTTATATTCTTATTCGAAATACTGTCAGGTAATATGGCACAAAGCACATATTTTCTTAATACCTATGAAATAGTTACCATTTCTGAATTGCCAAATGGATCCATAAATGTGTTATAACTGTGGGCTATACCCATGTTCATATTTCCAGCCAAAGACAATTCCTTAACATTGTCATTTATTGTGATGCTGCTAAACCTATTTTTTTTATCTCATTGCTTTAATCTCTGTGACTGTGCTTTGGATCATACGGTGACCTAATGCATGAATTCTACTGATTTTGCCTTGCCCAGCAGGAGACTAGACTAAGTCAGCGCTTTCATGTCCTGGACTACCCCTCCAGGCATGAGGTCTGACTTAAAATAATAAATGATCAGCCTTCAAGAGTCCATTAGGATCAGAATCCTAGCAGCTCCCCTCTGGAAAGGACAGTCTGTAAAGAGGCATGCATTTCGCCTGTACTTGAACTTACTTATGACTCTGATAATTGATCTTCGTGCCGTGAATGTTAGTTTTTAATTCCACTCTTCACCCAAACCCACTCATTCCTTAGCACATGCATTTTTTTTTTCCTCTCAACCATCCCAAATTTTATATAAAACTCTACGCTGCCTCAGACACCATGTCAGACATTCAAAACAGTCTGGAAACTATAAAAATTAACCAAATCAAAATTTCAAGGGTAGAAGTCATGTTATTATTTTTCCTCATACATATTGTTTTTAACCTAGAGCAAAAGTAAATCTTGAGTAGTCCCTGGAGACGTATCTGGCATAGAACGTGCATGTAGTAGAGTATCCAGCCAAGTGTTAAAAAAGGTGAATGAGCTTTTTCTCTTAGTACAAAAGTTCTTTCAGACAGCTAAACAATATCTGTGATATATCAGCTAATATATCCTGGAAAAGGTTTTCAGGGCTACAAGCTACATGTGATACTGATTCATAGTGTGTTTATATATATGTGCATGTATATATGTGTCTACATTATAGATATACATATGTTACATGTATTCATACATATGTATATGTATGATGTAAGTATGTGTAGACAGTGATGTGCACTTCCAGTTAATAATATGTATACAATGGCACGCATATATAATTAATGATTTCTAGCTGAGAGGTTTGTTGCTATTCTAAGTACCAGTGTTAGGGAGGTAGATGAATGGCAGCTCTAGGGTCAGAATCATGCTGTTTAGAAAAGCTTGTGAATAGGCTTCAATGTTATTGTGGCAGGTTTCAATAGGAAGCTTAGATAGGGAGAGACTCCTAGGTTTATATATCTAACAATCATCTTGCCAAGTGCTTGAAGCTGCAGCTTGCTCTTGAACTACGGCAGTGAGATGGAGAGGACAAGCATTTAAGGGACAGTTGAGCTTTAAAGTCCATAAATTACTTCAAATGCACTGTATCTCCAACTCTCTGCTCTACTCAGCTGTAGGAGTGAAAATAGTTCCCCCTCCTACCATACTACCATGCTATCATGCCTATCCCTGCATACACTCACATGTATGCATGCATGATACATGGTTATATCATTGCAAACAAATATACACATGCACACTCACACACACCTACATACACTTTCATTTTTATAAGGTTCTATTAGCATTCAGAGTCACTTAAAATCATATAACAGATATGCAGATACTCATGCTAAGCTTTAGACTCAGGTCAGGGGCCTTTATGGAAACACTAAGAGAAGAATTGAAAGAAATGATTTCTGAAATTGAAGGGATGGGTGACAACTTTATAGGAAGAGCAATCTGAACCCCTGGGAGCTCCCAGAGACTAAGCCACCAACTGAAGAACATACACAGGCTGACCCAAGGCCCCTGGAACATATGTAGCAGAGGACTGCTTTGTCTGACCCAAGTAAGAGAGAATGCACCTAATCCTGGAAGACTTGATGCACCAGGGACAGGGGATGCTCCGGGGGTGGGGGCGCACTCTCAGAGTCCAAGGGAAGAGAGGATGGGGGAAGAACTCTGTAAGGGGGAATGAAAAGAGGAAGGGGGCATTTGAGATGTAAAGGAATGAAATAATTGATATATTTTTTTAAAAAAATCATATAACTAATAAAGTGGAGAAAACTCAGTTTACTGTCTACCCAACCCTATCACTCAGGATAAAGTCAATTTGGAGCAGTAAAAAAATAATTGGAAGGAAGATGGATAAGGAACAAAAGCATCGTGAGACAGCTTATACCTCAGCTATTTATTTCACTGAAAGCAAATCCATAGGCCTTGAGGCTCTAGGCTGCAAAGAAAATCACGGGCAATTACTCGGTAAATGTGATCAGTGTAGACAGTGAAACCAGATAGTGTCTGGCGCACTTCAAATTTTCCCCTCCCTTCCAAGAGCATGTTGCTTTGTCTACACAGGAATTCCCAAATATAGCCCAGGTATGTTGTTCCAGGAGCTGGTCTGCGACTCCTATTAGAGGTCCATCACTAGGTCCAATTTCTTAGAGCAAAAGTGTCTGTAAGCTGCGTGATAATTACTTTCAGTTATACACAAGGGCTGCTGAACATGAGAGGGAAATAAAGTTCTCCTTCACATCCATGATCCACAATTTTTTTAAAAAGGTGCCATGAGAAGCTAGTATGGAGGGGCAAAGACTTTATTCCTTAATTTTTGAAGGGCATCATGAAGAAACGTGTAATGGTCAGCATCTGTATTGTATTCAGTTTTTTGTTTGTTTGTTCAACTAGAGAGTAAAAACAGTATCTCCTCGTTTAACGAAAATTTGTAACATATAAAATCTTTTCTCAGTACAAGGGAGCTTCTTTTAGCATTTATGCAGAAAGAAGAAATGGCTTTTTCTTTCTTTAATTTTAGTAGGCTGGCCTAAGTGCTTTTATGAAAAAGAAAAAAAAAAAAAAGACTGCAGAGGTAAAACTGGGCCATGGTGGTGATATTAACTCCAGGAAAAATAGTCTGATTTACACTTGAATGTAGTTATTTCAACTTTTCAAGTAATACAATCTGAGAGGGCTCCTGGTTCCAACAATATGACAGTGTACGAAGCAGAAAAATCAGACCTCACTGGATCGTTTTATTTCCATTCAGTTCCACTCTGGATATTGCAGAAGGCAATATTTAGTTTTATTATTGTTAATTCCAAATATAATAAATATTCTTCTCAGTCTGGGTTGATTTATTATCATTTTAAATAGTAGAACATTTGAAGTCTGGGGTCCACGGGAGATACTGTAGAATCTGTTCCAAAGCACCACTTCTTCAGTTCCCTCTGGCCAAAGGTAACACTGGCCTGGTTCTTAGAAAGCAAGTGTTTGGGGCACGACTTCGTATAAGGCTCACAATTATTAAAGCATATGCCCTAGTAGCTTTTTGATGATTATGGTGTTATTAGAGAATACAGGTATATATGATACATATTTGCCATCTTACCTTCTGTCTCTAATATCGGGCTCTGCTCTTTCTGGATTATGATTTCCCGGTGGTAAGTTATTATTCTTGCTCATCTTTCCATAAAGTGTCAAAACGTGTCAGCAAACATAAACTTTAAAAATACCCTTAAGTCTAGTTTGGTATCTGTGCTGTAAGAGAATGATCTCCTCATTGTTTATAAGAATGTAAAGATCATTAAAAATAATGTACTCATGACTGGATGATGAAGTGTCCAAACTAGTATCTCTGGCCATGAGGTTTTCTACCACAAGCAGGCACATTCAGCCTTTACACATTGGGATACTATATCGTCATCTACAAAGTTCACATTCAAGATTGATATATACAAGTTAAGCACACACACACACACACACACACACACACACACACACACACACACTACCCAGACAGAAACATTTCAGGATATTTAAAGAGTCGTGACTTTTGTTCTGACTGCATTCATAGCTCCATTAAGGTTATATGCAGTGGTGTAAGCACAGGCTAGGTTCATCCGCTAGAGGCAGCAGGATGACCTGCTAAGTCAGCTAGAAGAGGCCAAGGGTCTGGGTTCAGTTCCAGCTGTTACCTCTATTATTTCTTTAACCTTGAGTTAGGTATTTGATTTGTCTGTATCTCAATATTTCCACCAAATTACTTGCCCTCTCTTGTTTGTGCCATCTTGTTTGTAGGAGGAGGACCGCAATACTCTAAGGTCACCAAAGCCTGTGAGGATTATTGGAATTCAGGGGAGAAAAAAATATCTGTCATTACTCCCTGGCTTTGCTTGCTTGGCTACTTGGAGAAAGAGGGCAGGATGTGGGAAGCCGGGGGCTCTGAAAGTCACATTTACATCAAGTTGTATTGAGCATGTTACGATCAGTAAGTAGTCTCGTTTGGGTGACATAAGTTTTACACAATTTTATGAGTTCATAGAGCATTTTACTCCTTCCCATTCCTTTCTGCAACTTCTTCCAGATTCCCCACGTCTTCGTCCCACTTCAAGTCTTTTTTGTTTTGTTTGGAAAAGACTATCTCACATCACCAGCATGGTCATCTAGCTCTTACAATCTTTCTCTGATGTTCCCTGAGCTTTATGAACTCCGTTTGTGTTTCAAAGGCAGTGACTGGGATTGGCAGTCATGGTGGGTTGCACAGGTTTTGACCAGTTGTGACCGGTGGTAATGATCTCCATTTGCTCTGTCTGATGAGAGATGAGACATACACTTGTTAGTGAATGTAAGGACAAGGAGTCATGATGTAAAGATTAATCTGGTTAGGTTGGTTTAAGAAAGTGGTGGTATTAAGTTATCCTTTAGGATCTATGGTGTCAGCAGCCATGGGTAGATGGCTTACTTGAACAATGTTGTCCATAAAAGTGATTGTATTGAGTGGGACTCTTGCCCAACCAGGTGACTGTTGGTTATTTTCATGACATAAGTTCCCCTGCTGCATTTATTGAACTATCTCATTGCTCATTGTTTTGGACCGTTTGGATTATATTTGGATAGGACTATTTACTGATTGTTTCCTCCTTCGGAAACTTTCGTGCATGGCTCCTGAAAATGTGAGAGATGCTCTCTTAATTAGGATTGTATGGAGTTTTATATGATTAATAAATATTGATTCTAAAACCTACCCAAAAGAGAGTAGACTTTCATTAAATATGCTGACCAAACAAACACAAATGAATAAAGTGTGGAACAAAGAGAAAAATCAAATTTTAAATAATCAAGTATAACTCCTGATATCACCCCAGTCACATTATTCACAATTTACCGAAAATTTTAAAACTACATCCTCTCCCTCTCAGCACATCTGTAAAAGCAGTCTAATTTGTACGTAAAAACACAGTTGCATTCAGATGCAGCATCTTTTTCAGCACTTGCAAAAAAAAAAAAAATGAGCTACAGAATGTTGAGAAGGCCAGCTTTTAGGAAATACATCACTGTGTTTGCTAATCTAGACAAAGAGACCTTTTGTGGATCGTGTTCTTAAAGAATTTTTTGTATTTTTTTCAAATGCATCAACTTCAGCTCAGGCAGGAGTATATTATAGCCCTGAGTAAGAATATGAATGTTCCTTATTTGGAAGGGAGAAGAGAAACTCTCTGCCAACGTATAGCCTTGAGGCTGGATAAGATGCCATTTGACTGTTTAATTTTTCTGTATGAATTGCCTACAAGATTCTTTATCTTTTCTGGACTTGATTAATGGGAGCATATGTCAATGCCAGGGGCGTCTACTTTCTCTGCTAACCTTCCCTTAAGAGGATCGCCTACCATGGGGAACGATAAAAGATAGCTGGAATGTTTTATTTAAAAAAAATTAGTAAGGCTGGGGAGAAAAAAGATCCATCTATTTCATCGCTAAACCTCAAATAAATGAATGACCCTGTTTGCTTTGCCCTCGGAGTCCTAATGTGCTACAAATTGATCAACAAATGTTCTCCCAGTAGAGAACTGTGACCTATTCAGCTCACGAGAGCCCAAGACCGAGTTAAGCCTCTTAAAATATCACACCCTTGGTGTTTCAACCATTTTCCTTGGTTGTTCTTTAATATGAGACATTTGTCAAAGAAAGAAAATATATGTCACATGGGAATTCCCTGGCAGAGTTAACAAAAGATACAGGTCTGTCTGGAGTGTGGGGAGCTTCCCAGGAACACCAGCTCTCCACCTGATGCTTTTCTCATTGACTTCTGAGGTATCAGCTGGAGTGAGGCTGGATTCTGTTTCCTCTGCCATGGTTTCCTTAGTGTTTGTGCACCCAATGCTCATAGGATGATTGCTGAAATCAAGAGACTGGATGTTTTAATCCCACAACATTGACAAAGTAATAAGAAAAGCAAATGAAAAGAGATAAAGGAAGAAGTTAGCTCATGAATCTTGGGGTTTGCTATTCTTGCTTGAGCATATGGAAACAAGTCTTCACTGCTGGCTCCAATGAGCTAATTTTTAATTGAGAATTTTCTTCTCAGACATACCAAATTTGGGGTAAAACTGTATAACCTCTATGTTTATCTATGGAGTATATGGTTTTTATTACTAGGAGATTTGGGGTCTTGAAAAATTAGCAAATGAGAATTGATTAAAAAAAACAGAAAAAGACAAAAATGTTTAATGACTCACTAGAAAATATAAACAAAAACATATGATGCCCAAATGTATTTGGGAATGTGTTTCTTTGTGTGTAGTGAGCATGTGGTATAAGAACATTGTGTATGTGTGTGTGTGTGTGTGTGTGTGTGTGTGTGTGTGTTTGGGGGTTGTACGTTTGTATGCACACATGTGCATGAGTGCAGGTATGTATACATGCAAATGTTTATACCTGTTTAAATCAGAGGTATCAAGAGATGTTTCCTTTAGTTCTCATGTTAGAAACCTAAGCAGTGTCTCTGGCTAAACCCAGAGCTAACCAGTTCAAACAATCAAACTAGCCAGCTTGACTCCTGTCTGCTTTTTAAGTGCTAGGATTATAGGAAGGACGGTATATCTCTCCAGCCTCTCATGCAGGTTCTGAGAATGTGAACTCTCATCTTCATACTTGGGCTCATGCCTCACAGAAATTCTGCCTTAACCTCAAGCTGTAGAAAAGCTTGTCCTTCAGTCCTAGTCCTCACATGACAGAAATTTACTGGCTTGCATTATAGAGTAATGGAGATATGAAGATTAATTGTCAGAAAGTAATTACTGGGGTGAGTAAGGATTCATACACACACACACACACACACACACACACACACACACACACACACACACACAAGGTTTGAAGACTATTTCTTAAGACATTAGTACTTACAAGTACACAAGTGAAAAGTACCTTGTTCTTGTGTCTTCTTGAATACAGGTACCCTAGAGGATGTTATACCTATATGACTGTTTGTCTCTCTGTGTATAAACTTAATGCACCCAAATAAATAATCAGAGCATGTAGAGTTCTGTAAGGATCGAAGAAAAGTCATCCCTACAGGGAGAGTCAAGAAAGACTGATGCAGAATCAGTGGATGACTCCAAAGAAAGTATTTTTCAGGCCAAAAATTGTCCTGTGACACAAGTGAACTTATAGCAGTTGCGATAGCATGTGTAAGACATGTGAAACCTCATGTCAAACCAAACCCCAAGATGGAGCAGCAGGGTGAGCAGGGAGTCCCGTTGCTAGCTGAGGAGATATTGGTAATCTATAGCTTCTGGAAGATGGAGAGCCACCATTCTTCAACAGTATTTCCTTTCATCAGTCAATTATGTTCTAGAAGGAGGCACATCCAAGAGTATATGAGCAGCATACGTTGGAGCCTGTGAGAACACAAAACAGAAGAACAGTAACAAAGCAAGAGCACAGGGATTTGGATGGTTAGGGAGGTGGGAGAAAGGGTGAATATGATCAAAAAATACTGTATACAATTCCCAAAGAATTAATAAAATATTTAGAAAAAAAATCAAAAGAAAGGCTTTGTAGAGGATGTTTCATTTGAGATGGATCAGACAGGAAGAAGAATATTTATACTTTAAAGCCACTTCAGTGAAGTAAGAGAAGCCCTTCATTGAATCATACCAGCGCTTGGGCACTCACATTGTACTGAGCAGCAGCAATGTGTGAGGTGAGACGTTCTATTTGCCTCTCCATCATTGTTGCCAGGATATTTCTGGATTAAACAGTCTGACAAGAGTCATAGTGGAAGAGAGGCAATGTCACTATTAGACCAACTTTAGAACAGCTCCTGAAAGGCCTCCATATTGGGTCTAGATTGCATTCTCATTTTATACTGTAAAACTACAAGGAGGGGCAGGCAAGCAAGATTTTACAGAGACATACACAGTCTGTCCTTCCATTCCAGGTAACCAGAGAAGTGATGCCTTATCAATTGCCGTTACAAGCAGTGCTTTAGGTACATGACTCAGGCAAACTAACAGATCAGCATCACATACATGTTCTTTTCTACCTTCTTCTACTTCATTATGAGATCAAGATGACAAGATTGTTCCCTTTGAGAACTGGCACTTATTTGAAAAATAGGAAACCAGACAATCTAAATCAGCAAGAAATTGTGGAAGAGGAAGGGAGGACTTAAAACCAGAGAGAACAGTTTAGAATCTAGTTGTAGGTTCGCCTAGATGGAAACTTGACTTTTCTCTTCTCTTCTCTTCTCTTCTCTTCTCTTCTCTTCTCTTCTCTTCTCTTCTCTTCTTTCTTTCTTTCTTTCTTTTTTTTTTGACAATCAAGGTGAAGATGATAGCAGCTCCTAAGCATTTAGGTAAAAGTATCCAAAATATATACCTAACTTAATATTCTTCAACTAGCCTTAAGCTAGACTCAAGGTGGAGAAAGGGAAAAGAACACACATTGGTAGTTAGTGACTTCTTGTATTCATTTCTAAAGCTTGATATGGTAACTTTGTTGAGCCCCAGAGTCAATTTTCTTCTGAAATCATCTTAGCACAAAGTTTAAGTTCAAGTTGCGCACATTTGAATTCTCAGGTAGAGTTGATGAACAGGACAAAGTAGGGTCAGTAAAACCCACAAAGGTAAGACTTGCCTAAGGTCATAGAGTGAGTCAGCAGTGAGTAGGAATGAGCTGTGATTCATGGCTCCCATCCTGGCCTCTGACCACCAGACAAAGCTCCTCCCTAGCAACAGAGGGAGGAATCATGCTCACTGCAGCCAAGCTGGCCCATTCTCCACATCTCTGGCTTCTACTAATGGCAGAGCCATGTCCTGTTACATTTTGTTCCATAGCCCCAGACAAGTGCCAATGAATACATTCTGGCGAAAGTGGAGAAACAGTAGTGCTGAGGTGGGTCAGCTTAAAGTACTGAGTCAGGGAAGCACAGATCAATGGTAGAGCTCTACAAGGCTGGAATCTTCCACATAGCCGGATGCTCAGCTATTCAGGAATACGAAAGAAAGGACCATAGAATAACAGGATGTGGGGAACATCTTTTTCTTAACTAAGTAGCCATATTTTGTGTTGGCATAGTATATCAAGATGAGAGGAAAAGATTGTTGCCCTAGACATTGTTCAGTGTTAAAACACATACACAATTGCTACGAACTGCCCATTCCTATGCTGTGCCTATCAGTTAAGCTGCTTGGTATTTACTGCAGTAATTCTAAAAGTCTGAAGCTACCATTAAAATTTGCCTTGGGAACAAACCACAACTTCTAGGTCTAAAGTTCTAGGCCAAAGAGTTCAATGTTTTTTTCTTTTGTTTTTAAAGTGACTTATCTTCAACAGTTCTTCCTTTATGTCCTAAATTTGTTCTCTCCCTCTTTTTATGGTAGGTGGGGGTCTTTAAATTGTGTATGACTCTGAATGATTGTTGAAAACTATATTTTTAAGAATAAATGTTAGGGGACAAGATTAAAATAAAACTGACCATTCATGGTATAGAGTAAAAATGGGCTATTTGTAGATAATTCTCACTGTACCAGGTAAAGGGATTTTGTAGCCATTCGGGAGAATAAAACAAAACAATGCTTTACTTGTAAAATTACCATAATAGAAAGCACAAAACTCTTAATAATTTTTGAGTATAATGGGCTTGTGGGGGTAGGCACATATGTGTGGGTCATTTGTACATATGTATGTGTATGTAGACTGTTGTCTCTCAGAAACTGTCCCTCTTACTTTTGTGAATTTTTCAATTGTCTGGGGACACTCAGTTTGGTAAGGTAGGTTGGCCAGTGAGCCCAGGAATCTGCCTGTAGTTTCCTTCCCACCACTGAGGTTACAGGCACATACCACAATGCTTGGCCTTCTCCATGGGGCTCAAACTCAGGTCCTTACGCTTGATGAGGCAGGACTTCACCCACTGAGCTATAATTCCCCAGTCTTTGCCAATAATTCTTCATAATTGAGGGTATATAAATGCAGTCTTTTATTTGCACAGGCAAAATACTGCTTTTTTTTAAAAAAAAAATCCAAATTTCATTTACCTAAACTCTATGTTATTTCAACATGTAATGAAAACCATTGAAAGCTATATGTTACTGTTGTCACATGCACGTATACATTATAGAACATCGATTAATGGATAATTTACTATCACGGAGATCAGGTTGGTGTGACCTTCATAGGTTGAAAGGAGGGAACTCCGGAAGGGTCCTTGATAGGCAAAGGTGCTGCTAGGGACTAGTGATGTTCTAATTCTTGATTTGGGTGGTGGCTACACAGACGTCTATTATATTGTTAAGCCTTCCACATGTGTTTTATACAACACCCCTATGTGTGTTATAAATTACACTAAACATCTTTTTAGAAGTTGAAAAACACTAGGGTATAATGAAAAACAGCTGCTCACAGCCTGCCCACCTCTCACCTGGAACTAGCATTCTCTGTTCCAAGCTACTGTGCCTGTTTTGCATAGTACCTGGGCTTGGAATCTCTATAGTCAATGCATATGCACATTGTTTTTATGGTTTCAAATTTCAGACTCATATTTGCACTTGTCCTTGGTGGCTGCAGTCCCAAGTGCTTGGCCTTCTTCACGCATTCAGGACCCTTATGTTGGACTACCGACCACTTCACCCACTGAGCTATAACTCCTTAGTTTTGGCCAATAATTCTTTAAGGGTGTAAAAATGCAGTTTTTTTTAAAATTTGCCCAGTCAATGGTGCTTTGAAAATTTTAAATTTCATTTAATTCAACTAGGAGTGAGCTCAGGTATTTCTAGTGGGTATTTTATACCTGCTTGTTTGGCTAAACTAGTACTTAACAACTGCCATTGAATGACTAAGCATCCTTGGATTCATGGCTGAACTATCCAGGAATCCTAAAAGGGAAGTAAATCCTTTAGGATAACATTGCTCTCTGATGTACTTTCTAGATGCCAGTAATTATCCTGTTTTGTTTTGCTTGGTATTTTCTATCGTGGGAAACACTTATTTGGCTCCAAAGAATTTCAGGAAACAATATAACTTCTCTCAGTGTGTTAACTATAATCTCCTAGTGACCAGTTTAAGCTTATTCTCTGTCTCTGACTATATCTCTGTCTGTCTCTGTCTATGTCTCTCTGTCTCTCATCTCTTTCTCTGTCCCTGTCTCTTACCTCTTCTTGTCTCTATATCTGTCTCTCACTTTCTGGTCCCATCTCTGTATGTTTGTGCACATGAACACACACATGCTCTTTTACTTTATAATTCTTTTCTGCTACCTCAGACTGTATTGAAGTTGTATTTATAGCAGAACTCCAACTAACTTTCTAAAACTTTTGTTTCACACAATCTTGGGACTTCTCTTCTCATCCCCATTTTCTTGGTCCCATATGTTCCTCTATAGTGGATGAAGGACTCTGTGAATGATGCCAAGAGCCACCTGGAAAAAGACATAATGCTTGTGATGTTCCTGAGAGTGGACAGACCTGACAATATCTTTGTTCTACTATTAGAGCTCATGGTTTAATTAATATTTTAATCATAGGTTTAGGATTCTTTTTGAGAAACAGGAACTCATATTTCTGTGTAATGTAGCTCCTAGGTAATTCACTCACAAGCACCCTTTGCATGTGGCTTGCTGTATAGTTTATGTAAACATCAGAATATACTTTCTTTATTCTTGGTGTCAGAAATTGTATTTTGAGCCTTTTGACCTCCCAAGGGTGTGCACCTTTATCTATATATGCATGTAATTTCTTTAAAAAGATGCTTAGTACAAATAATGCTTTTCAATATAGTTGCTTGTTCTCAATTCTACATAAGACTCCTCTGGTCATTGTGTTAATTTTTTTGGCATTTCTTCTCTCTGACTCTTCTTAGAGGTGACATGATCCTTGTAAGGTTTTCATGTTTATTTTTCCTCCTTGTATCTGACTCCTTATTTCTGACGTTTAAAAAAGTATTTACAGAGTTTTAATTTCTTCTTTTTCATTCTCATCTCCTTTTGTCTACTGGAAGAAAGAAAATGTTTTGCATATGGTAAATTGAGTGATTCACTTCAGACCCAAGGAAGCTTCCTTGGCTTTCTCTTAATACTGAAACATTAGTGAGTGTGGTGGTTTAATAAGAATAGGCTGCTACGTTCATACATGTTGTCCCCAGATGGTGACCTGTTTAAGTATTAGAAAAATTTGAAGATGCAGTCTCGGAGAAAGTATGTCCATGCCAGTGGACTTTGAGGTTTCAAAGGCCCCTGCTAACTTCAGTGTCTCCTTCTCTGCTTTCTGCTCATGGATTGGGATGTAGTTCTCAGCTACTGCTCAGCACAGTGCCTGATTGCAAGCTGCCGTACTTCCCATCACGATGATAATGAATTAAATCTCTGAAATGGTAAGGAAGCCCCAGTTAAACACCTTTCTAAGAGTTTCTTTGGTCATGGCTCTCTTCATATCACCACTAGATGCCAGTAGGATGATGTCATTATACAACAAGGCAGGTCCAGCCTATCATTGGATGAGAAGAAAGAGTAGGCAGGGAAAAGTTGAGGAAGGAGAGAAGAGGAGAAAACAGGATCAAGGTGAACTAGATAGATTTTTATCTTATCTAAGTGTATGGTTTATCTCTTTATTAATTGGCAGTGAATTTATTGTTTGAATGTATTGTGGATCAAGAATTTAACATATAAATCTGTTTGATGGGTTATTGATTGTTGAATCATGTTTTTACTGGGCTGTGGAGGACAGACAGTGTTTGAAAGCAATGACTGAGAGACAGCTGGAATCAGCAGTTCCAGCTCTGTTGCCTGAGAAAGGTGAGGATGTGCAGAGCCCATGGAGTGAGATATGTGAATATCAGGCTTGGTAACTAATCATCTAGAGGAGCATGTGGATACAAGTGCCTGGCTCGACACTGGAGTGGCTTCAGTGGAGTGAGACCTTGGAACTAACAGCAGCAGAACCCATTTAATTTTTACCACAACAGAAGCCTTAAGACACTTAAAATGCTACTTGTTAAAGTTTGGCTCACCTCTGGTTATTCATGTATATCACTTTCTTCTCATCTCTATGATTTGCTAACCTCTGTCATCTATTCTCTTACTTTATTCTGGAGTAGTGACAGTTCCACAGAGCTCCCGCTAACTCTCTGATGTTTTTCTACTATCACTTTATGCCACGCCCTAAGCTTCTTTATCTTGATATATTTGTGCATTTCTGTGTATGTGGTATGGGTGTGAGTGCATGGTTGTCCATTTGTACATGTGTGCCTTTGCAGATTCATATGCATTTGTGTATATGTAGAGAGGATGATTTCCAGTGGCTTCCTGTGTTGCTGTGCATGTTAGTTTTTCAGACCGGATTTTTCACTGAATGGCAAATTTCTTTATTGGCTGCATTGACTGACAAGCAAGCTTAGAAAATCCACTTGAATCTGTCTTCCAATACTAGGGTTGTATATTTACATCACCACACCTGCCTTCTGCATTGGTGCCAGGGATCTGAACCCAGGATCTGTTCTCATGCTTGCCTGGCACGTATTTGATCAACAGAGTCATTTCCCTTGATATGTTTCATCTCTGCTTTCTGTCTGGCTTGCTGATCCTTAATTTAAATCTGCCTGTGTATTCAAGCCATGTCTTCCCACTTCTACTGGGGTTTGGGAACTACTCAGAGTAAGAATAGTAAGAATAAGGAATGATCTATGTTGCTTGTATTCCATGTTTGCAGAATCTCATGTGGGTTCTTAACTGTTTTGCATGTGCTCACTTAAATAACCACTACAGAGCTGCCTAAACCCTCCTGTTCTTAAATTGTTCCTTGATGCCCCTCCCCAAAAGGTTAAATGGAATAATGGAATACTCAATTTACTTATAAATGAAATACTCAATTTACTTACAAATGACAAAGTTATTGATCTGAACCTAAAATTTCCAGAACTTCCCCATGTGACCCCCCCGTCACCCCATGAAAGAACAGAGGAAATGAAACAATTCAACTCTTAATGAAGAACAAATGATTCTCAAATTATTTCCATAGGTATGGAATTACATAGGAAAAGGAACTCACTTTTTATATTTTGGTAAGTTGTTTTTAGGATCCATTTACTATTCTCTCTAGAGATGAAAATATTATATAGCTCTCACTAATTACATGCTTAACAAGTAGAAGGAGTTGCAAAGGTTGGAGAAACAACTAAGTGGTAGAGCACTTGCCTAGTGTTTTTGAGGCCCTAGGTTCAAATCCCAGCCCTAGAGAGAAACATAGCTTTAACAAACAATTCAGTGTAATAAAGACATGAAAGTATTCCTGTATGGTGAAAATGTATCATATTTTGTGTTGCTCAACTAAATGATGAACATTGTATTATTCCTATTCTAATCTGAAATAATCACCTTGTTAATATTTCAAGTTTAAATTATTAAAAATATATTTATTTATTTTATATGTCTGATTATTTGCCTGCGTAAATATTTGTGCACCATATATGAACAGTGCCAAAGGAGGTCAGAAGAAGGTTCCAGATTCACTGCAGAAAAAGTTCCCAAGAGTTTTGAGCACCCATGTGGGTGCTGAGTTCCTAAGGACACGGGTACTTTACCCAATGCAAAGGTTGGGTTCAGACAGTTTATAGAGTGGAGCACAGAGCGTTTTATTACAGATTGAGCTGTAATGTCCAGTGGGAACACCACGAAGAACAGATACATTCATTCTCATGACAAGTACCTGTGCTTATCAGACAGGACATTTTCAATTGTTGCTATTCTATCCTTTTGGTGTAAACTTTTCTTGATACAGTTGCAGGGTTGCAATTCGTATTTGTTGTATCAGGTTGGAGTCTTTTGTTCCAATATGGCAGCAAATCAGCCCAAGTTAAAAGAAGAGAGGGAACTCACTGCACTGAAATATCAAGCCATCTGAAGATAGCCACTTTTAGACACGACTAGACCCAGGATGTAGAGGCTGTCAGGGATGCTGAGTTTCAGCACTTCCTTCACATTCTGAATGTAGGTTCCTTCTTCAAGCTTTCATTGTTCAACTGAGTCTAGGGTACTACAAAAATAAATAGTCCCTTTATTGTGTCAATCTGCCTGTTTTTATAACTAAGTATGATCTTGTGACCCAAGACAACAATCCATGTTAAGACATCATCTTGTGTGCCAGAAAGCATAAAGATAAAACAGAGCAGACTTGCATGCCCCTCTTACACTGAATAATATGTATGTAATTATTTAAGCAAAATCTATATGTGCTTTCCCTCACACCAGCTGCTCTGATTTGCCCACAGACCCTGATTCACAGAAGGAAATTTCTATTATTGTTCCAGAGTAAGAAAAATCTTCAGGCACTGGTAAATAGCTCAGGTGGTCTGATTTATAATGGAAAGAAGGCATGGGGAAGAAAAATATCTTTTCTAAAATGTTTAATGAGAAAATGGAATCTAAGTAGCAGAATAAATAAATGTATTCTCCTCTGTTGGTTTTCTAAATTCAAAGAGTGGGGACTTAGGATCTAGTAATCATAATCTTATTTTATTCTCTCTTTTCTAATGAGTGTAATTTTTCTTTTGTTTTGTTTTGTATTGCTATGTTTTTGTTTTGGTTTGTTTTTACTTTTGTTTAAATTTTTTGTTTTGTTTTTCTTCTTGTTTTGTTTGTTTCTCCTGTTTGGTTTCAAGTATATGGCCTGCAGGATGTCAGCAGGAACAGGGTTTACTATGAAGTCTGTAATTTTTTATTTTAACGTTTTCTTTCTTTTCCAAACTGAAAACACAGTTCCTATAAACTCAGACTGTTAGCACATCCCAAACACATGCTGAGTGCCTGCTACTATATGTTGCACACTTTTCAGAATGTAGATAGACTGAAAAATGAATACATAAATAATACATTGATACGTGATGGAGATAAAATATAGCAAGTTTTAGAGGATTGGGAATATTTGTAGTAGGGTTTGCTATATTAAAATAAGTTGCCCCGTGCCAATAAATAGATATATAAAAAAAGCCAAGCAAAGATGTAAGATATAGAAACAAAGTCCAATAATTTTCTGAGGAAATGAGAACAGAATAATACCAAGGCAGAATGTGGCTACCTACCCAAAGGTAATAAAAATTTTGACTTGCTTTATAAGAGTGACAAATAGACAGGATGTCACTACACAGATTATAGTTATTTTGAAGTCTAGGCATAAGTTTGTCTTTTGTTTTGTTTTGAGAAATTGTACTTACATATCTTTCAAAGTTTTTAGAGATTTATTATTTATTTGATGTATATGAGTACACTGTCACTGTCTTCAGACACACCATTGGATCCTGTTACAGATGGTTCTGAGCCACCATGTGGTTGCTGGGGATTGAACTCAGGACCTCTGAAAGAGCACTCAGTGCTCTTAACCACTGAGCCATCTCTCCTTCCCCATGACTTTATCTTTTAGTCTACGTGAGAGATTAAGAAGTTTGAAGGTCTTAATGAAAAGTGAGAGATACTTTGTATTAAGCTTTAGAAACATCCTCTGATTACAGAATTGAGGTCAGGAGGTAAAGAGGAGAGCAGTGGAGAAGCTGCTTTGGGATGTGCTGAAATAATCCTCAGAGTGTCACTCATGTGCCCCAGAGAAAGTAGACGATGATGACTGTATTTGCTGAAATAGTAGTTAGTACGTGGCAGATTGGGAGGAGTCAGAAGACAGGCCAACAGAGGAAGGACAGAACTACATCTCTCAGTAATATAATTCTCCAGACAAAATCGAATCTTATATATTTTGAGTATCCGTCCATTCAAACATTCAGCAGTCATTCATTGAAATGTGATAAATAGAATAGCAAATGGTTGCTTCCCCCTATGAGAAACTTACTCTTTAAAAACCTTTCCAGACAGAAAGATATGGGTCTAGAGAACCTTAACAAGTAGATCCATGGTGTGTAGCCTTTTTGTTGTTAAGGATGAAGTACAATGTGTTTCAGTAGTTTGTATTACTAAAGACTTTTGGGGTTTAAAGCTGAAGAAATTCATGACGAAAGCTTCCTAGATGGCGAAGAGACCAACATGGTATCTACTGTAACACTGGCTGTCAAATTATTTTTATTTGACATTTCCTTTACTTACATTTCAAGTGTTTTCCCCTTTCCTGGATTTCCCTTCGGAATCTCCCTCTTCCATTTCCTCTTCCCCTGCCTCTGTGAGAATGCTCCCCCACCAACCTATTCCCTCTCACCTCCCTCCCCTGGCATTCTTCTATACTGGGGTATTGAGCCTTCACAAGGTCAAGGGCCTCTACTCTCATTAATGGTAAGGCCATCCTCTGCTACATATGTGGCTGCAGTCATGGGTCCCTCTATGTGTATTATTTGGTTGGTAGTTAAGTCTCTGAGAGTTCTGGTGTGTCTGGTTGGTTGATGCTGTTGTTCTTCCTGTGGGGTTGGAAACCTTTTCAGCTCCTAAGTCCTTTTTCTACCCTTTTTAAAAATTTGGAATCCATTATCAGACCAATGCTTTGTTGAAAGCTTCTGACTGTATTTCTCAGGCTCTGGCAGAGCCTCTAAGGAGACAGCTATACCAGGCACCTGTTAACATGCACTTCTTGGCATCCACAATACTGTCTGGGTTTGGTGACTGTATATAGGATGGATCCCCAGGAGTAACAGTTTATGGATAACCATTCCTTCACTCTCTGCTCTACACTTTATCTCTGTATTTCCTCCTGTGAATATTTTGTTCCCCCTTATAAGAAGGACTGAAACATCAACTCTGGTCTTCCAACTGCTTGAGCTTCATGTAGTTTGTGGGTTGTATCTCGGGTATTTTGAACTATTGAGCTAATATTCACTTATCAGTGAGTGCATACTCTGTGTGTTCTTTTGTGATTGGGTTACCTCACTAGGGATGGTATTTTCTAGTTCCATTTATTTGCCTAAAAATTTTATAAAGTCATTGTTTTTAATAGCTAAGTAGTACTCCATTGTGTAAATGTACTATTATTTTTGTATCCATTCCTTTGTTGAAGGACATCCAGGTTCTTTCCAGCTTCTGGCTATTATAAATAAGGCTGCTATGAACATATTGGAGCATGTGTCCTTGTTATATGTTAGAGCATCTTTTGGGTATATGCCCAGGAGTGGGATAGCTGGGTTCTCAGGTAGTACTATGTCCAATTTTCTGAAGAATGCTACACATTTTCTAGAGTAGTTGTAGCAGCTTGCAATCCTACCAACAATGGAAGGGTGTTCCTCTTTCCCCACATTCTTGCCAGCATCTACTGTAACCTGGAATTTTTAATCTTTGTCATTCTGACTGTTGTGAGGTGGAATCTCAGAGTCGTTTTAATCTGCATTTCTCTGATGACTAAGGATGTTGACCATTTCTTTAGGTGCTTCTCAGTCATTTGATATTCTTCAGTTGAAAATTTTTTGTTTAGCTGTGTCCCCCATTTTTTATAGGGTTATTTAATTCTCTGGAGTCTAACTTTTCGAGTTCTTTGTATACATTGGATATTAGCCCTCTATTGGATGTAGGATTGGTAAAAATAATTTTTCAATCTGTTGGTTGCCATTTTGTCCTGTTGACAATGTCCTTTGCCTTACAGAAGTTTTGCAAGAAGCTTCTGAGGTCCCCTTCGTTAATTCTTGATCTTAGAGCATAAGCCATTGGTGTTCTGTTCAGGAAAATTTCCCCTGTGCCTATATGTTTGAGGTTCTTCCCCACTATCTCTTCTATTAGTTTCAGTGTATCTGGTTTTGTGTGAAGATCCTTGATCCACTAGGACTTGAGCTTTGTATAAGTTTTTAAGAATGGATTGCTTTGCATTCTTCTGCATGCTGACCTCCAGTTGAATCAGCACCATTTGTTGAAAATGCTGTCTTTTTCTTACTGAATGGTTTTAGCTCCTTTGTCAAAGATTAAGTGACCATAGGTGTGTGGGTTCATTTCTGGATCTTCAAATCTATTCCATTGATCTAACTTTCTATCTCTGTACCAATACCATATAGGTTTTTTTTTTTTTAATCATGATTGCTCTGTAATAAAGCTTAAGGTTAGAGATTGTGATTTTCCCAGCATTTCTTTTATTATTGAGAATAGTTTTCACTATCATGGGTTTTTTTTTTATTCCAAATGAATTTGCAAATTGTTCTTTTCAACTCTATGAAGAATTGAGTTGAAATTTTGATGCATATTGCACTGAATCTATAGATTGTTTTTGACAAGATGTTTATTTTTCACTATATTAATCCTGCCAATCCATGGGCTTGGGAGATCTTTCTATATTATTAGACTTTCTTCAATTTCTTTCTTCAGAGACTTGAAGAAATTGTCATACAGATCTTTCTCTTTCTTGGCCATACTGAGGTATTTTATATTTGTGACTATTATGAAAGGTGTTTTCCTAATTTCTTTCTCAGCCTGTTTATCCTTTGAGTAGAGGAAGGCTAATGTTTTGTTTGAGCTAATTTTGTATCTAGCCACTTTGCTGAAGTTGTTTATCAGATTTAGGAGTTCTCTGATAGAATTTTTGGGGTCACTTAAATATACTATCGTATCATCTGCAAATAGTGATATTTTGACTTCTTCCTTTCCAATTTGTATCCCTTTGATCTCTTTTTATTGTCTTATTGTTCTGGCTAGGACTTCCAGTACTATATTAAATAGGTAGGGAGAGAGTGGGCATCCTTGTCTAGTTTCTGATTTTAGTGGGGTTGCTTTCAGTTTCTCTCCATTTAGTTTGATCTTGGCTACTGGTTTGCTGAGTATTGCGTTTACTATGTTTAAGTACGGGCCTTGAATTCCTGATTTCTCCAAGACTCTTCACATAAAGGTGTGTCAAATGCTTTCTCAGCATCTAATGAGATGATCATGTGTTCAGACCAGAAGGGACCCATGCCACTAGCTGGGAAGGGGCTCCTGTGTCCCTGAGTCTGGGGAACCCAGTTGCTCTGGGTATTGATACAGATGCTGTGTCCTCCTTACCTATAATCATGGGTGTGTTAGAACATCTAGGTGACGGGCTTCCTCTGGGTGTTGTGGGGATGGATGAGGAAACAGTGCCAAAGGTCCTGGCTGTTATATTATAAATTGCCCTTTCAATTGGGTGTCTTGTTCATGTTATGTTGATGATAACTAGGAAGACAATATATTTCGACTAAGTAATAATAAATTATAGAAAAATAAATTTGGCAATTTAAGTGGTTATGAGTCATAGAGAAAGTAACAATCTCTATCCACAAATAAATGTATTGTACTTACCTCATTACTCTTTGAGATGTGAAGATATAATCAGAATTAGTCCATCATCTACATCTATACCTATGAATTTGCACAGATGTATATCTGGTTGGTGTTAGCATTGTTGTGATTTTTGTCATATTTAACTCATTTGCCAAGACTGTGAAAGCTTAAGATTATTATTATAAAATATAAAACAGAACAGGAGACCTAATCAAAATGATTATTAAAATAGTTGACGGATGACTTTTATATTGTCAGGGATATGATTTAAAATATAATAGTCTAAACAAAATTCACTTGCATATTTCTTCTTAAATTTAGAACACTCCAACATACACAGTTATTGTATGAACACTATCAATATAAATAACATCCTATTAAGAAACCTTTAGGCAAGTATTAAATGATGAGTATTTGTAGTCATTTCTTCTGAAATAATTTAATGCTTTAACATAATCTTTTATAGTTCCTCCCAAAGATGTTTTATATGTTGATTTATTGTTATTGTTGTATGCACATATGACACAAGTTTATGATTATGTGTTACAGTCCTGTGTACCACAGTACATCTGATTGGAAGTTAGAAAACGTTGTGGAGTCAGGTTTTGCCTTCCACCTTTATGTGGGTTCTGCAGCTCAGAGAAAGGTCTTCAGTTTCATTCAGCAAGTGTTTTACTAAATTAGCCACCTTAGCTGCCCATGCTGTGTTTATTATATACTAAGATATTAATAAAAATTTGCACTGATCCTGACATTCATCCAAATTAATTCATTATAAAAGAAGAGTCACATAAGCTTCCAGACATAAGTGTACCAGCGAATTCTGGCCCAGCCTGTGTGGCATGACTCAAGATATGAATAACCCTTCTTCATCCTACCATTATCTGTGTATCATGAACATAGCCAAACCAACAATGGGAAATGATAAAATACCTAAGAAATCACAAAACACATTATTTTAAATTGCGTAAACCAATTTGTAAACCACTTTTTGAACTTGAGTCTAGGATGCCGGGAACTGATAAAGACAGAAGCCTGTTCAAAGGAACGAGGGTTGGGCCTTCCGGTTCATGGGTAGTGGAGGAAGTAGTAACGGTTTATTGAGAAAAAGAGCAGGCCCAGGGAAGAAGCAAAGGCAGAGCTAGGAGAAGGGTGTGAGACCCATGGTGCCAGTGGCTAATGTTTTATCAAGTGAGTTTATACCCTATGCTTTCCCTGCAAACACTGTCTGTCTGTTACAGGCAGCTATAATTCTCTCTGGTTTCTTATATATATTCATTTCACCTTCACTCTCTGCCTTACTTTCCTTCCTGCACCAGCTTTCGGGTCCTTTAGAGAATTGCACATACTTACATTTTCAAGAATGTCTCCATTTTCTATATTTACTTATTTGCATTTAAGAGATAAAATTATTCATGTTTATTGTCTATGACACAATGTTTGGAGGTGTGTGTATCTTTCTAGCTACACCTAGAACGAACACATGCATGAGCTCAGATAGCTGTCATTTTTTGTGATGCAAATGTTTATCTATTTAGCATTTTGCAAGATAGGCAAGTGTACTGGTTTGTTTTGTGTCAACGTGACACAAGCTGGAATTATCACAGAGAAAGAAGCCTTAGTTGATAAAATGCCTCCATGAGATCCAGCTGTAAGGGATTTTCTCAACTAGTGATCAAGGGGGAAAGGCCAAGCCCATTGTGGGTGGTGCCATCCCTGGGCTGCTAGACCAGGGTTCTATAAGAAAGCAGGCTGAGCAAGCAAGGGGAAGCAAGCCAGTAAGTAACATCCCTCCATGGCCTCTGCATCAGCTCCTGCTTCCTGACCTGCTTGAGTTCCAGTTATGACATTCTTTGATAAACAGCAATGTGGACATTGTAAGCTGGATAAACCCTTTCATTCCTAACTTGCTTCTTGGTCATGATGTTTTGTGCAGGAATAGAAAACCTGACTAAGATAGCAAGCATCTTCATTAACTATAGACTCTGTGCTGTCCAATAGATCTGGATCTATTTACTGTATTTAACTGTCCTTTTGTATACTTCGACTAGCATCTCCTAAAGTTCCCTGCTCACCTGCCAACTTCGGGTAGTAACCATTTATTTCTGCAAGAGCAGTCTTGTCAAATTCAACACACAAGTGAGATCACAGTGTCCTTTCATGTTTCTTATTTGTACCTTTTAAAGAAGAAGAGGGGAAGGAGAAGGAAGAGAGAGATAAAAAGGAGGAAGGAGAGGAGAGGGAAGAGGAGGAAGAAAAAAGAAAGAAAAAAAATTACCTATTGCAGGTGTAGACTTGAGTCACAAAGAAAACAATGGCTCCTAAAGTTATAAAATAAGTCAAAGACAGTTCAAAGTCTTTCCTGTCAACAGAGATAAGGGTAGGAACCTTGGGGACAAGGTGTAGGCTCACTGCAGCCACTTTATCAGCAGGGCACTAATCATGCAATGGACAGGAACTTGGTGGTTGTCTTCCGAATGCTCTTTGATCTCTGAGCCTTCTTCTTTGCCAGGAGAAGCGAGTTCAGTATTTACTTTTCTCTTGCTAACAACTTAAGACTTGCTCACAGTAAACTCATTTCATTGATTTGGATGGCTGAGGTTCAAATGCTTGAGGAACATTTACAAAACAGAGATGCAACAGGAAGAGCAGTGTATTTACTCCTTTCAAGGGTTAGTTGATGCGGCAACTGACTGAATTGAGTGCTGCCCCCCAACCCATGTGTGTATGTGCCTGTGTGTACAAGTGCGTGCGTGCATGCATGTGCCTGATTCTCTGAAGGAAGGGCAAAGGCCAACACCCTGTGTCATCCTCAATCACTCCTCACTTATATTTTGAGGGAGGGTCTCTCACTGAACCTGACAATCATAGATTTGACTAGACTGAGTGCATGGGAGTTCTAGAAATGAGCTTCTCTTTATACCATGCCACCCTCTCCTTTCCCGCACCAGGCAGCACCAGGGATCGCACTCTGGTCTTCTGTGCCCTCTCCCAAGCTCACTGACAAGACATTTCTGAATGAACTCCCCTGAGCGTCCCCAGATCTGCCAGAGCAGTGCCTTCAGCTCAGACTCTTTTGCAAGGTTTGTAACTGTAGACGTGCATTAAGCGCACTCTCTGGCTATCGAACTGTGGGCCTCTTCACAGGGACCATTTCTGTCGCTCTCATGAGAGCATGGTGATGTCACAGCTCTTTTTAGGGAGTTAAGGGTTGGAATAAGATTTGAAAACTCAGCCTTAGGTCAGTTTATTTATTTCTTCACTTTACAGCCCAATCTCTCTCTCTCTCTCTCTCTCTCTCTCTCTCTCTCTCTCTCTCTCTCTCTCTCTCTCTCTTTCTCCCCCCTCCCAGGACTCCTCTACCATTCCCACCTCTACTTTCTTTTGAGGAAGGAAGGTCCCCTCTGTGTGTCACACCCCCACACACACACCAAATCACTGTGGGACTAGGCACAACCTGTTCCATTGAGGTCATACAAAGCTGTCCATTTAGGAGTATGGGATCACCAGGCAGGCAGGCAGGCAGAACAGTAACATGCCTGCTACAGTTGTCTGGGCATGAGCCTGAAGTCCTAGCTGTTCATCTGCTACATATGTGCAGGGGCACTAGGTCTAGCCTGTGCTCACTCTTTTGATTGTGTGATTGAGTCTCTGGGACCCCCTCTCTAAGGGTTCAGGTTAGCTGATTCTGTTGTCTTCCTACGGAATTCCTGCACTCTTTGGGTTTCTCAATCTTCCTTGCAAATCTTTTATAAGACAGCCCAAGCTCCATCTAATGTTTGGGTGTGAGTCTGCAACTTTTTGCATTGGCTGTTGGGTGGAGGCTCTCAGAGGGCCGTTATGTTAGGTTCCTGTCTACAAGCATAAGGGGGTATCATTAAAAGTTTCAGGGATTAGTGCATGCCCATGGGGGTGGGTATCAATTTAGGGCAGTCATTGGTTAGCTGTTTCCTCAGTCTATGACCCTGCACATCTTGTAGGCAGGACACATTTTGGGTGGAAGGCCTTATGGGTGGGTTGCTGTTCTTATCTGACTTTCATTGACTATGGGAAGTGGCACTTCAGGATCCACATACCCAACTGCTAAGAATTTCAGCTAGAATTATCCCTCAGGCCCTCTGGGGCCTCTCCACAAGCCAGGACTCTAGCACATCCTAGAGATTGCCTACCTAACCCAGCTCAGCTTTCCCTACACATGATCTCCTTGTAACCCTGCCCTGTTCCTCTCTCCACCCCTGTTCTACCCAGTTCCCCCCTCCATTAACCTCCAATATCTATTGTTTTCTCTATTAGAAATATACAACCATCCTTCCTTGAGCTCACCTTGTTATTTGGCATCTTTGGGTCTGTGGAATGTAGCATGGGAATCTTGTCCTTTATGGCTGATATCCATTTATCGGTGAGTACATACCATGCATGTTCCTTTGGGTCTGGGTCTCTTCACACATGATCTTTTCTAGTTCCATCCACTTGCTTGTGAAATTCATAATGGCCTTGTTTTTAATGGCCAAGTAATATTCCATTATGTAGGTAGACAACATTTTCTGTATCCATTATTCAGTTGAGAGACATCTAGGCTGTGTCCAGCTTCGGGCTATTACAAATAAAGCTACTATGAACATAGTTAAGCAAATGTCCTGTGGGATAGTGGAGCATCTTTTGGGTAAAGGTCAAGAACTGGTGTAGCTGGGTCTTGAAACAGAACTATTCCCAATCTTATGAGAAACTGCCAAACTGATTTCCAGAGTACTTGTACAAATTGTCACTCCCACCAGCAATGGAGAGATGCTCCCTTAGCTCCACATCCTCAGCAGCATGTGCTGTCCTCTGAGTGCTTTTTTTTTTAATTTTACATTTCAAATGTTACCTCCCTTCCTTGTTTCCCCTCTGCAACTCCCAAATCCCATCCCCCTTCTCCATGCTTCTATGAGAAAGCCCTGCTTCTACTCCCACCTTACCTCTCTAGTATTCCCCTCTGCTGCTTGTGATGCATTCAAGGTGAAATCTCAGAGTCATTTTAATTTACATTTCTCTGGTTCCATAACGTTATTAAACATTCCTTTAGGTACTTCTTGGCCATTCGAGATTTCTCAGTTAAAAATTCTGTTTAGCTCTGTACCCCATTTTAAAATCAGGTTATTTGATTTTTTAGTATCTAGCTCTTTGAGTTCTTTATATATTTCAGATAGTAGACCTCTGTCCAGTGTAGGGTTAGTGAGGATCTATTCCCCATCTGTAGGCTATTGTTTTGTTCTGATGTTGTTGCCCTTTGACTTACAGAAGCTTTTCAGTTTCACAAGGTCCCATTTATTAATTCTTGACTTTAGTGCCTGAGCCATTGGTTCAGGAAGTTGTCTCCTGTACCGACCAGTTGAAGGCTGTTCTCCACTCCCCGTTCTATTAGATTAAGTGTGCCTGGTTTTATGTTGATCCATTTAGACTTGAGTTTTGTGCAGGGTCAGGTTAATTTTTAATAACAAATGGTGGCACTCAAGCCAGAAGGCAACATCCAATGTATCATTTACCTTGTGCACATGACAGGATTATTTGAAAACCTTACTGCATATATGTGAGTCACATCAGGGATTCTTATTAAGAGTCTAGGATAGAATCTGGTCATCTGATACAATGAGACCTTTCTGGAAGGAATATGATGTGAATAACAACACGAGAACAGGCAATGTAATATCTAGCTGTCTGTAGAACGAGAGGGTACGTTTTACCACCATTTGCCCCATTCTGCAGAAGCCAGGGTGCTCTTGGATCTGATCTCATGTTTCAAACCCTTTGTGAATGATGGGGAATCCTCCCTCTTTGGCAATGCGTTCAGCAGTTGCCTCGTTCCTATGTTTCTTCCTCTTGGCAGAACTCAGGGTGCACAGACTGAGAACTGTATTGTTCACCAACCTCCCTAAGTGCAGGGATCAGTTATTTATTTCTGTGGCCTGGCTCCATGGATCCTGCTGATAGGGCTCCTGTCAGAGAGAGTGTAGAACTCCATTCTCAAATTAGAGGCTTGGGTACCTCTACTAAAAATGATACTCTAGCACACACATCCATGCACACACACACACACACACAGAGAAAGATTTTCAAAATTTTGTGTTCACCTAATTCTACCTTTTAGTTTTAATTTTTTTCCAATCCGAAGGAAAGGACAGAATTCTTAAACCAGATGGATACGTAGGGAAGATTGGAAAGGGTGGTGGGCATGACGTTGGCCACCTCTGGCATCTCTCCAGCTTCTTCCTGCCCCCTGTGCTGTGAGATTTACAAGTGCAGTGAGCTAAAATTAAGCTAGTCTTGGTAGTGTTTCCTGTCGCAAAGAAAAGAAGGGATGTCAGGGGTGTCTGATATCAAATAATTTAACCAGAAGGGTAACGAAACGAAAGCAAGGAGTCCCGGTTCAGCTTTCAGCAGGTTGGAATGAAGAAAGGAAAAGCTCCAAGGCATGTTGACCAAACATCTATTATGCACTTTGACACGTTCAGTTCACTTCTACACTGTGGGCTGAAAACAGACAGGGATTGAATGAACACATTAGGCATTGTGTTGTGGGCCTGCATGAATGAAAACCGGTGTTTGCCTCTGAGAGTTTCATTGTTGGGGTGGGGAGGAGGGGAATGGGGGAGGACTGGCATACAAAATATTTGTGCAGAAAGCCCCAGCTTAAGGTGCACATAACTGGGGACAGTGGAGGCAAGGGACACTTCGAAGTGACGATGGGAAATACAAAGTTGTTTAGATGAGGGAGAATTGACTATTGAGGGATTAGTTTTGGGGGGTTCAAGCTGAACCTCAGACACATCGCAGATGCGTATGCTACAGGATTATATGAAATGTCAAGCTGACAGAGGAGAGGACAATTTGAGGAGACCAAGATAGCCAAGCAGGTTCTCAAAAAACAAACAAACAAAAACAAAAAACCAACAAAAAAAAAAAAAAAAAACCCAAAAAACAAAACAAAACATGGTTGCACAATTTTAGAATGTTTCACTGATTTTTTTTATTTTATGAATGTAGGGCCTGGAGAGATCCCTCGGTGGTTAATAATGCTTGCTGTTGTTACAGACTAATTAAGGATTTAAAAAGAAAAAAAAACCCAAAGATCTAAAGAGATGGCTCCTGGAGAAGACACGAGTGTGTCCTAGCACCCACATCCGGTGTTCCATGCCTGCCTGTAACTATCCAGGAAATCCATACCTACAACAAACATTTTTAAATAGAATAAAAGCAAATGGCATATACGCCTGCAGAAGCTGTATTCTCATCCAGAGGAACTGCCCGCTTTCCAACACTGTTGATTAGTTTGCCCTGAGAGAGAGTATTGAAAATTCACTGGCTTCGGTGCATTCGGAAGCCTTTTCAATTCTGGCTTCAAACTCTGCAGATCTAAAAGCAAGGTGTCTTCCGGTGAGATCTGAACTGCTCCCAACTCAACAAGGACCTGTTATATTCAATCCTTCAGGCTCCTGGACTTACAGTCATATGACCCTAAGTGTCTGACTCTTCGTATGGAGGAGTCCTTTGAATATACGCTTGGCTGCTTTTGGCCTTCTTATAAGAAAACCACTCATCAACTTTGGGCACACATAAAGCCAATAGGATCTTGTCTTCACAGATTGTACCTGCAAAGGCCCCAATTGCCATGCCAAGCGACAGACGTCCTGGGCTGTGGAGGAGGCAGGAGAATTGCAAGATGACTCTTCTCAACCCTGCTGAAGCTGTTTCCGGTTTCTTAGGCTAAGATTCGAAGGTCCTGTGGTGAACAAGTGTTTGGGGCTGAGTTCCAGAATTCTATAGGAGCAGGGCAGAGAGGAACAATGGAGAGCCATAGAGCTATATCTTAGCATGGAAAGCCTATATCAATGAAAATGATAAAAGCCCTTGTCAACAATCCAGGAAATCAGGAGGCCCCTTGATGGTAATGAGCTCATGTTATAAGAGCAGAGAAATGTGGAATTCCTAAGATCCAAAAAAAAAAAAAAAAAGGGGGGGGGGGAGACAATTGCTTGCAGGTATGTATGCCCATGTCCCTAAACAAAAAGGTCTATGCTTTCTATCATCAGGAAGACTGTTAATTCAGACACATTTTCGCAGTAAGATAGACCTGAAGCTGATTGGTACTTTCATGTATTACCCACATGTATATGTGTACATATATGTGTGTGCAGGCACATGTTCACAGTGCTGTAGTGGCAGAGGTTGACATCAGATGTCCTCCTCTGTACCCCTCTACTTTTTGTGAATGACAAAAGCTAACATGGAGCTTCTCAATCAACTCGTCTGCCTGGCCAGGGAGCTCCAGGATCCTTCTGTCTCTGGCCTCTTAACTCCTGTAATATATATGTGTGCTGTGGTCGATTTCAATAGACAACTTTTAGAGCTGCAGGAAAAGCAAAGACTACAGGAGTTAACTGAGCTCCGTGAATGACAGCAACTTAAATGACACTTATAGCCCCTTTCCATTTGCTTACCTGCTATAGGATCTTGAAGCATTTTTCTTTACCCACATCAACTTTTATGTAATACGGTCAACTTAACCCAAATGGACTGAATTTCGGGTTCGCAGCTATATGGTTAGTGTTCCTTCAGAAAAAATGACTTCCAATCTTTGGAGACTAGTTAGCAAGGCCACTAAATACTTACTGAAAATCATTTTTTTTTTTTCATATTAGAGATGAAAAGCATTTGGAAAACAGTACCCCAGAAAAGCTCACAATTCTTTCAGCGCTGCATTAATTTAGGCTATTAGCAAACATATGATGTGGGTGTGTACAGAAATGATCGCTCAGCTTCCTCTGGCAAAGCGAATTGGAAGCCAGGGCATTTGAGTTCTGCTTGTGCAAAGCGATACATCTGCTGTGCTCCTTAGAGGGGCATAGAAAAGTAAGCTCTCAGATTTCTTTCTCCTTTGTTCCTCTCTCCTTCCTGTTGGATGTTGGGAGGGGTCAGTCAGCCTCTAGGGATTAAGACATTCAAAGAGGGCAGTAATTTCCATAATAGGATTCAGGGATCAGATTCAAAAGCAAAGAACAGCTAATAGGAAAGAGTAAGAGAGGTGAATGGCAGCCAGAGAGTAGGCTCCTAGGGTTGAGAAACCTAACATTGCGGAGAACATTTTGTAGGCCCTCAAAATACACACAAATGCAAGATATTATTTAAATGAGCGGCAATCTTGACATCTTAACACCTTGATATATTAATTCCTGTCGTGATCGTGGCCTAAAAGATTATGTTTTTACAAGAGTTTGCCAGAAGAAAAAAAAAAAGCATTTCAAAAGGGAGATTAATAAAAATGGAAAAAGGTTTGATGCCCAACTACAAGAACAAAATATTAAGAACGAATGTACGTTCTAAGAATAATCAAAAAGACAAGCTCTCTCCAGGCAGGAGGAACTAGAAAATATCAACCTGAGTGAGGTAACCCAGTTACAAAAGAACACCCATGGTATGAATTGGTTGATAAGTGGATGTTAGCCCAAAAGCTTGGAATACCCAAGATAAAATCCACAGACCACATGAAGCTCAAGAAGAAGGAAGACCAAAGCACAGATGCTTCAGTCCTTAGAAGGTAGAATAAAATACTCATGGGAGGAAATATAGGAACAAAGAGTGGAGCAGAAACTGAAGAAAAGGCCATTCAGAGACTGCCCACCTGGGGTTCCATCCCATATGAAGCCACCAAACCCAGTCACTATTGCTGATGCCATGAAGTACTTGCTGACAGGAGCCTGATATGAATGTCTCTTGAGAGGCTCTGCCAGAGCCTTGCTGATTCAGATGAGGATGCTTGGAATTAATCATCAGACTGAGCATGGGGATCCCAATGGAGGAGTTAGAGAATGGTCTGAAGGAGCTGAATGGGTTTGCAGCACCATAGGAAGAACAATATCAACCAACCAGAAACCCCAGAGCTCTGAGGGGCTAAACTACCAACAAAAGAGTACATATGGGGTGGCCCATGGCTTCACCTGCATATGTAGCAGAGGATGGCATTGTCTGACATCAATAGCAGGAGAAGCCCTTGGTCCTGTGAAGGCTTGTTTCCCCACTGTAGCGAAATGTCAGGGTGGTGAAGTGGGAGTTGGTGGGTGGGTGGGAGAAGAAGCATTCTCATTGAAGCAGTTGGAGGGAGGATGCAAGAGGGGGGGACCAGGAAAGGGGTTCACATTTGAACTGTAAATATATAAATATCCAATAAAAAGGTAAAACAAACAAACAAAATGAAGAGAGATTATTTGCATTCTTGAGCTATTTTCATTATAACATAATGAGTTATAGAACATAAATATCGTATTTTCTCAAGATGACAATAGAGTACATATATTTTTGGAAAAAGTATAAAATTTCTCATATTTATGTGACTATATACGATAAATATCTCTACCCCCCACATTCATATATAATGTATGTATATATGTATTAGTGTATCTTGGACTTCCCACGTGTCTGCTGAATATATTTTTACTTTTTGGGTAGAGATGCAATGATAAAAACTTTTCTAGTGTAAGAAGGTAAAATCGGGTTGTGAAGTCATGTGAGACCAGTTTGAATCTCTATCTGTTGTTTACTTATCTACATAGACTTAGATCACTGAAACCCTCCAGCCTCTTGCTGTTCATCTGGGAGAGAAGATACACAAAGTGCACCTTGGAGAACTGAAATAATATGAGTCCACACATGTGTGTCTCCATCAGTGAAGGCAGATGTTTTGCCTTTCTCCGGCCAGTGCTAACTACAACCTGAAGACATTGGCCATTGCAAGCTTCCATCTGTGTTTCTCTGTTCCCGAGTAGAGAATATGGTTGTTTAGCATGTTTTCCACACCGCTCTGTAAGAATAGTGAATGATGGTATGTTCATCTCGAAACTCGAATTTCCCTTCATTTTACCCCTAATCAGTATTTTAGGACCATGTGTAAAGAGGACTAGGTGGGAACAGTCTTTTAAAGTATCAGAAAAAGAGTTTTTTTTTTTTGTCATCCTGGGACTTTAACTCTCCCATGGCATAGCCAGCCACCACCTTTCCTCTGCGACTGTGCAATTCAAAGAGAACCACCCACACAGAAAAAACCAGCCCAGTCTCAAATAGGCTACAGTCTCACAGGTACATATGCATTATGAACAAGATAGGCAGAGGCCTTTCCATGCCTAAGATGGAAATTCCTCTCAGCACCAGCTTAGGAAGCAGAAGTAATTTGCACACTTTCATGCTTAAGAGACCATCTAAGATCCTTGTGACAGTATGTGACAGACATTAGATGTGGCTATTACCAGGCCTTGACACAGAGTTAATGTAGTGGTACTTTAGGGCATCCCAGTCCCTGATTATTATGAACCTATGGTGTTACATGTGCTGTGTAACTAGCCACTAGTTCCTAGAGCGGTGGGTTCCTAAGCCAGATGTGAGACTGCCCATACAGCTGTCAGACGGCTCTCAGAGAGCATGGCAGGGGTGCGGGCCACTTCCTACCCAAATCAGGCAGGGGCTACTCAACTTCATAGAGGCAAAAGCCACAACACCATAAAGCCAAACTGGCTTGTCAGAAATCATGTGACTGGCAGTCTGCTAGTCTAGCTGGCATGCTTGGAAGGCTCCTGCCCCTTCTGTAGCATCTCCTCCTTTGCCCTTCTTCCTCCCCATTTCCCTGACTGGACTGGAGCTGTATATCCTGGCCCCTCTCTGCAAGTTTCTTGGATGGTTTATACTGCTATCCTCACCTGCCAGAGACTCTGCCCTCCACCCTCCAACTCCTCTGCACCCAAAAAGGCCACTGAGCATCAGCTACTGATTGGGGTCAGGCAACCCACCTAGAGGTAACCAGATTTTGGATGTCCTTTAAACATATGAAGTATTTGGTCTTAGTGTTTGTTAATGGAATGTAATATGAATAGAAGTAGTTAAGCCTCACTGGCTAGTCATCAGCTCTATAAAATGGGTTACTTCTGAGACAGAAAGATTTTTCCATAATAATGGTAGAAGTTGGAAGGCAGAAAAAAATACAGATAAGGAAAAACAGAAGACAAAAGAGAGTTTTTAATTTCTGCAAATTATAAACAAGATGAGTAAAACCCACACAAAAGTGAAGCCAGAAAGACAGAGAAGTCATAAAATTTCCATGTTTATCAAAACGCCAGATTTATGTTTTTCATGTACGCGATTCAGAAAGAGAGCATTTGAAACGGGGAGAGAGAATACTGTTTAGAAACAAGGGGCTGTTACTGGTGATATTTATAAATAGTAGGTTTTTTTCTGGTCCTTTCTATTTTCCTAGTGAGATACTGTGGTGAGTTTAGAGCATACATTATAGTACATGGGAATGCTCTCACTGTGGCTTAATTTATCCATGTCTGCATGGATACACCCGTATTGTGTTTTAACTTTTATGCACATAGAAAATTATGTATTTTATCCCATTACTTTCTTGTAGCACCCAATTAAAAATACTTTTGCTTAATTTTTGTGTCTGTTCCTGGTATGTGCCTGAGTGCCATCATTTTCTTGCCAATAAAACTAAACATCTTTTCAAAGTCTCTAAATCTTTAAGCTTATTGTCTAATGAAGTGTCTTTCAAATAACTTGTCGAGCTGCCTGTCTGTTTCTTTATGACATGATGATCTTCCTACAGAATCACCAGTTCTCTTCCATTGCCTATTAAGGTGCAATTTTATAGTGATTTTTTTTTTCTTTCATCAATTTGGAATAACTACTCTGATTAACATCTTACTTTATGTTCAAGGGATAACTTAAGATTCGTTTGTGGTTTGGTTCATTGAAACTCAAATTCTATTCAAGAGTTAGCATGCATGGCAATTTAGGAGGATTTGATTACGCTCATTGATTTTAAGAGTATATTTGATTTATCTGTGGACGGATTCCTAGTTATACAATGTGTCCTGATGATATCGGTCCCCATTCCCATCCTCTTTATGTTTTGTAAAATTCTGGCTAGAACTTATGTAGACCTTATGCAGGTCGCTGTAGCCATGGTGTGTTCATGGGGTCACTGGTCATGCCACATCCAGAATACACTGTTTTCCACTATACTTTCGCTTCCTCCAGCTCTCACAGTTTTCTTCTGTCCCCTGCTTCTGTGACATGCTTGGGTCTTAGGAGCGGGACACACAAATCTTCTGAAAAGCTTCTTCACAGAGTCATTGGCCTGCCTTATTTTGCTGAAGAATTTGGAACTCTTAAGGGAAGGCACAGCCATGGGAGGTTAGGCCAGGAGATCTATAATACTTTGGTCAATGTTACGGATACCACACTGGAAACGTTCGAGACCAAAGGGCCAGAAGCTGCCACTTGTCAAATGCTCATTAGTTCTTTTCCTCCTGGATGCCTTCATCTGATGCACTTGTCTCCTGTGGACAACTATACAGAATTGCTTTATGATGAGGAGAAGCTTTTTCTAGACACGTCCCAATGCTCTTGAAAATAAAAAGACTAGCCCATGTCTCACCAGCCCAACGGCATTTATGGACATGGATTGTTGTTGAAATGAAAATGGAAGGCAATAAAAATGTTCTAGTTTGGGAGGAGGTGAAAGGTAGAAAAAGGGCTGCCTCCAGGAAGTGTTCCTAGGGTGTGGCAGGTATAATCAAAATATAGCACATGTATCTATAAAATTCTAAAACAATAAATAAAAATAGATCCAAACATACAAAGATATAGTTTTTTAAAATAGTCTTATTTGTACTTTTTATGGAATTTTTTTTTGTATTTATATTTCAAATGTTATCCCCTTCCCCCCCTACTCCCTTCCCCCCTTCCCCTTATTTGTGTTTTCAAAGCCTGATTAAGAAGCACTTTCTTTAGAAAATGTTTCTACAGCAAAAAGTAAATAGGACATGTTTTAAATGTTAGGAATTTCAAGAAGGTTTGACTTGGGTATTTTCTTTGATCTTGGGTAAACTAATTTCCCTTTTGTGCCATACAAGGAATTTGTATTAGCCTGGAATACTATTGATAATGCAGCTTCATCTTATGTCAGGTAAGATATAACTGATCCACATCTGGAGATGAAGCTCTATTGTCAAAGAACTCAGAGTAGAATGGCAAGGCAGGGAGGGACCCGAGACTGAAAGCTGGGAAAACTGTAAGAATAGAGGTTTTTGTTTAGAAAACACAGCGAGGTGTGGAGGTGAAGAAGGATGCCTCCCCTCAAACTCTGCCCCTCCTGCCACTTCCTAGCAGAAGCATCAGGATGGTACCCTCATCCCACAGGCTTCTATTTATCTCTCTTTGCCCAAATCCCCAATCAACAGACAGATTCCAAGATTCCAGTTAGGTGTTTTGGTTCATTTTGTTAGGAAGCTGACTCAAGTCGCAAATCTTTGAGAAGTGTTGAAGGCTGAGTCACTGCAGACATGTAAATCCTGTTGCAATGGCAGCACCACGTGTGCTTGTGTTGGACAGTCACTGAAAAAGACTCGTCTGGAGTGGAATAGCAACTTGGAGGTAAAAGGGAATGGATGGAAAAAGTGCCATGTGGCCAAGGAAAAAATCGTGGTCTTTATTTCTGTACCTGGCATATGCACATCTTTTAGGGGTTCCCTATTTCTCCCTTTTCACCCCTCTCACCCATTGGAAGCTCATGCTAACCTTTTGATGCAGCATGAACTTAACTGGTGAGGTATGCGATTTATTTGTTGAAAGCGGGATACTGTATTTCCATCCTCCTTTCTTCCTTTCCTCCCAGTCCCATTCTTACCCTGATGCTCCCATCCCCTCTCCACCTTTTCTTCTTAGAGAATGAAAGGTCCCTATGGGTACCAACCCACCCTGGCACATGAAATCACAGCAAGACTAAATGCATCCTCTCCCACCGAGGACAAATGAAATAGCCCAGCTAGGGAAAAGGGATGCAAAAAAAGGAAACAGAGTCAGAAACAACCCAACTCCAATTTTAGGGGTCTCCAATTGTTAGGGGACCCACATGAAGACCAAACTGAACATCTGCTACATATGTGTAGGAGACATAGGTCTGGCCCAAGCATGACCTTGAATCAGGTCAAGACTGCAGCTAGCTCTCTTGGTAAAGTGTTTGCTTTGCAAGCACAAGTACATGATGAGTTCAGTCCCTTTGCATCCTGGTAATTCCAGCACTGGGGAGGTGTAAACAGGAGGGCCTGTGGCAGCAAATCTGACAAGTGCCATTAGCCTACTTTGTGAGGCCCAGGCCTATAAAAGACATTATCTCAAAAAGTCAAAAAATATACTGAGGTGAGGCTCAATGGTCTGTACACATAATTGCATATATGAACCATGCACATACATGCATACAAAAATCTTCTAAAATGAATATTGTTTAAAGATGTATGACATGCATTGGCTGCATATGAATAATATATAAAGACCTACACACACATCTTTGCAAGTGAATAATTCTAATGTGAATATTGTAGTCAAATTTCTAAAATATGAAATATGTACACATATTCCTTAAGGAGGCAATATGTTGTTTAATTTCCACATTGTATCCCGCCCATTGACAGCAAACAAATCCTTAGCTATATATTTTCCCCATGAGAAAAGTCAGGGTAGGAAAAATACTGAAACCAAGGTAGTCGGGCAGTAGCATCATAAATGGCTCCGTGTCTCACACCCCACTCTTAGACCTTCTAGGTAAATATTTGCCAGAATTGGTGAGCACTTGATTAGTAAATATTTCAAGAAGGAAAATGAGAAGTCCCCTTTTCTCTTTCCTCCCTTACATTAAACATATTAATGTATATCAACTAGGAACCATACAATTCTCTGTTTACCCTGTCAATAGTTGGTCATCCCCTGAGTCCTTAACCCTGATTCTCTCATGAATAAGATATTTCCCTTTCCACTCTTCTTGTTTTGCTCTTCAGAGGAAAATTAAAAAAAACTCAGCTAGTGAAGCTTGAAGCACTTGCATATGAAAACTCAGAATGCTCAGTAGCATACAGTGTATAATGTAAAACATTGGGGTAATTTTTCTCTCATGTCAAAGAGCCAATCCATGTCCTTTGAGTTTGTTCGATCAAGCTCCACCTTCCTGTTTGTGAGTCTATACGTGACACCACTAGCCATGGATTCTCTGAGGATGCCTGGGGATGGGGCACACATGACTTCTTTTCTTTTTCTGAGAAACAGCATCTGGTTTTCATTATCTACCCTATTGGGATGCACACCAAAAAGAAAGTTCTAGCAATACCAAGATTTGATCCCTTGGATGTCAAAACAAAGACTCACTCTTGAACACTATGAATGTCATCCATGCCAGCCTTGTTCCTGTTCCTGAAGTTTCCCAGCTCTTAAGAACTGGGTGAGAGGCCCCTGGGTCTTGCTTTCTTCTTCTTTTGGTGTCAAACTTACACATACACATATCCTTTGACTTTGGTTCACACTTTGTCAATATTTGAACTTATCTTCAAATAGAGAACTCTAAATGAAAATTAGAGAAGGTCAATTCTCACCCCAGAAGACAAATAAACAGCCATTTCATTAAATATCCAAATCTCAACATTCTTCTTGAAACCATTCTTGCTATAAGAGGATAAAAGTCCCCCTCACTTTCTTCTTGGAATAACAAAGAGTCCCCTGGTTTCTAGTATGAGGTTAGCTTTCTACTAATATGGTTTTCTGCTCCCAAATAAAGTGACAGACAAAATGGGACATTAACATCAGTATGTGTATGCCTTTATGCTTAGAAAACTTATTCTTTAAGGTAAGAAGGGAAGAGTCAGAACCCATGTGTGGGTCCTGGGTAAGCCATCCTGCTTGCTAATGGAATGCCACTAGGAAGAATGTCCCAGCATTCCACATTTTATATTCAAATGTAGCAGACAAACCCGACTCCTGCCTCCTTTACACTTTAATGCAGACAGGAATAGACAGTCATTTTCCCCTTCCTGATCATGGATACAAAAAGTGCTACCCATGCTCTGTCTTGTACAGATAACTACTCCCCACTCTCAGAAGCTTTTAGCTTCACGGATTCTAGGTACTGTTCTTCTTTAAAAAAAAAAAATCTTTAACAAAAGCATTTGAGGAAAGCTTTGGATTTCCCCAAACTGTAACTTCTTAGATTATACTATGTGGGTGGGCAGGTGTGGTTAGTTCTTCATGCTACACTGAGATTTTGTGTTTGCTGAGAGGTAGGAAAATATACCCAAAGAGACAACCCCTTGCACCAGAATAGACTACACTCAAAATGGAGGAAGCTGAACACCTCAAAGTCTCTCCTCTTCAGTGCTATCAGAATAGTAAAAACTGTAGGCATTCTTAGGGAACTGTTCATATAGACTGTGTGAAAATGGAGTTTGTGTACAGATTCCACACTCGGAGAATAGATTCCTCACATTGTCTTGGTTCTCTCCTTTTCTCCTCCTTTTGGGAATTTGGATACCCTGTCTCCATCCAGCTGAGAAGCAATTAGTGCTGAAGGCCTGACAACCAACACCTAAGTGGAAGAACTTTAAGTGTACGGAGCCAAATAGGGAAGGAGAAAGAAAAAAAGAAAGTCAACACAGGGAAACTAAATAAAGACGTCTGGTGATGGGGTGGCGTTCTCTGAAGCCCCTTAATGAAAAAAAGTATCTGGGTCAAACAAAGGTCAAGTTCTGAGAGACTGAACTTACATGGAAACAAAGCCTGATCAAATGTACTATAAGATAAAAGATAGCAGGGCTTCTCCAATGAGCATTATAGTTATCTGTACTGTACAATGAGATGCCCACTCACATGCACCAGATATGGGCAGTGAGGAACTGTGGCAGATACAGGCCTCCACTCATGTTCAAATAAGTCAATGTAAAAGTGACAAACATGGGCACATATGTATTCATCCTAGTCTACATACACCAGCCTGTAATAATCAAAGAGTGCTTCAAAAGAAAATCATCTCGTACCTACGCCGAAAGGGACCGTGATGCACAAATGCTTTGTATTTAGGTGGATGTCAGTGTGCGTCTTAACCTTAGATTCCAGTTCTATTATCTGTGCTGTGGTTTGCCAGGACAACGAAACTTCATTTTCTCATTTGTCAAAGTACCATTAGCATGCAAATTGACTACAGTGCTATGGTGACTAGCTTTAGCCAGTGTCCCAACCCTGCAGGTAGCAGGAGCAAGATAAAGACCACTTCAGGTGTCTACCATGGGCAGTCAGTTAACAATTGACTTCGATATTGATGGTAATAATAATAATAGTAGTAGTAACAGCGACAATAATAAATAAGATGGCGCTTCATTTTGTTGTGTCCTGTACACATTAGCTACTTGTGTTTTTCTGTGTCTATGAAACCACAATGACACGAAGCACGGAATGTATTTGTGTCCCGCACGGTTATCATCGAGGAGAGCAGGTTAGGTTGCTCTGGTGATTGAGTTGCAAGAGTTCTTTCACGTGTTTTGTGTTGACCCCCATGTCAGGTGTTGGCAAGCTATTGCCCAAATCTCCATCTGGGCCTGATGTCTTTTGTTACTTTGCACATAAAAGTAATGTTGGAGCACAGTCAGACCCAATAATGAATATAGTTCTACAGCTGCTTTGGTACAACAAGAACACAGTTGACTATCTCTCTAAGAGTTTGCTTGGGAAATGTTTGGTATCTGGTAGTTCAACCAGAAAGTTCACCAACCCAACTGTCCATCACATGGTCATGTCTAGGTCAAAGGGTCAAAGGAACAGCCATTTTTTAAAGAGAGAGACAGAAGAAGCCCCTCACTAGTTTCCAATATAATATACTCCCCTATTTGTTTAACCAAGATTTGACATGAACTAGCCTCTCACTTGGCATATAATATGTTACCTAGCTGTGAGATCATGTGGAAAATAGAAGGTAGGAAGGAGATGCAGAAGAGTCAGGCACCTATAAATGAGAGATTCCCTAGTAGAGGACTTGGTATCTTCACACCAAGAGTTCATTATAGCTTTGCTATTTGGTCAGATGTTGTTTTCTTGAATTTCCTACCTCTGGGTTAAAAACCTAATGGACTATATTCACAGTGTCTGCATTATGTTTTGTTCATGTATAGAGAAATACATCTTTTTGTAAGAAAATAATCAATTGAGTAAGATTTTTTCTTCATTAATTTAGCATCTTTTTTAACTTTATTTTTTAAAAAAACAAAGATAAAAGAACAAATTTTAAGCATTTTTGCATAAATGTATACAAATACATTTTGTAAGTGCTTGGCTTTTTTTTTTTAAGGTTTGATATTCTGCATTAAGGTCTTACTAGTTACAATGAGCAAAAAGTACATGTAAAACAGGATGTAACCCAGAATTAGTCAAAGTATTCTTGGTGTGTAAGGATTGAGTATAATGTTCTTTTTTTCTTGAACTTCACAGTCTATGAGTTGTTTCTGGAGTAGGCCGAGCTTTCTGGGTTAGTATCCCATTATCAGTGACTTTAGCATCTTATTAAGTAGCACAACTTGGGCTTGAGATCTCAATCCTCCTGCCTCAGCATCCTGAATGCCAAGACTATAGAAAGTGCTACCCCGATGCTTGGCAAGTGATTTGGTTTGTGCCAAAACAAATTTTTATTAGTTTCTGTCAGTTTTGGTCTCTTAAATTTTGGATCATATTCAATTCTTCTGAAGGAAAGAGCCAAAATTCCATCCTTAGATAGTGGTCTACATATGATTTTCCATAAAGAATGAATTATGTTTTAGAAGCAGGATGAAGGATATACTATATCTGAGATCTCTGCATGGGAAATGAAGCATTCCAAGGACATTTTACTTTTTGCATGCACTACATGGCTGTTTTGTGACTATTACAAAGAGGAGATATATAAGCAAGAGTGTAATCGATCAGCGTAGTGAATGTTCTCATATGGCAGTCAAATCCATACAAATGGTTTGAAACTTTTTACACTAACAGTCAAAGCAAGTAATTGTGTATGAATTTCCTCAGTAGGATAGAGTGTTAGTTAGTGGGTCAGATAAAAGCTTACAAAAATAAGTCTGGGTAGACAACACTGAGAAAATCTCAGACAATATATTGCATTTAGCTCAAATCCACACATCCTCACCATCCCTAATGTCTGGAACTGCATCCTAGGAAGCTTGGTTTTTGATGCCCTCCATGCAGGTTTGATACATACCCACAGTGGAAGTCTTCAACCTAAAAGATTGTCTCTACTTCCTAAAAGGAAGAGAAAAAAGGATCATGATGCACAGGCTAGGTATTGATACAGAAACATGGGTTACTTCATTTTTAAATGTTTTTGTGGTATACTTACTTATCTTGTACATGTGGTGTCTATGTGCTGAGGTACATGTGTGGAAGCCAAAGAACAGCTTGTGGCAAGTCAGTTCTCTCCATTCCTCTTGCATGTTTTGGGATTAAATTCAGGTCACCTGGCTTGGTGACAAGGACCTGTACAGGGTGAACCATCTCACCATCCTCATTCCCTTCTTTATCAACCTATTTACTGGGCAGCTGTGTGCTCATAGTGGTGACTAAAAGAGATGGATTTTTCAGTTCACCAAACTGAATCTGTTAAAGAGTTTAAAAGTAGCCCACAATGATAGGCAGAGACAATGCAGTAAACAATCTGTTTTTAAATTTCTCTATAATTTATGATATTGATTACTGGGGATAATGTCCCTAAAGAAGAGGTGAGAAATCACATGGTTAAAACAAACAATAAAGTTATCTTGCTTTGACCAAGAGTTCAGCTAATACAAGGGGTTAAGAAGATACAATATACTCCAAATAAATACACATGAAAAGGCAGAGTTTAGGGACCACTCTGAGTAAGGTGATACCTACTCAATCTAAGAAATATTAGTTATAAGAATAAATGTATGTAGCCAGAAAGTTTGACTATGAGAAAGAAAGGCCTTTTGGTAACAGCTTCATCTTTAATTCCCAAAGACATATTAAGAAGAAATGGATGAATGAATGAATGGTTAGATAGATAGATAGATAGATAGATAGATAGATAGACAGACAGAGAGATAGATAGATACAGTTGGATAGACAGGCAGATAGATATAGAGACAGACAGACAGACATAGACAATCAAAGAGAGACAGAGATAGGGAGGTGACAGACACAGTAAGAATGGAATTATGAAGCCACACATCTGGAAACCAAGGAAGAATTTTAAGGATGAAGTTGAGGTTGCCAAGAGGTCAAGGGCCATAAGCATTGGAGACAGCCACTTAGATAGGTTATACCTTTACTACATTTAAGGACCTAGGAATGAAAGGTGAGAAATTAGAGAGAAAAGTCTGAATGTAGGAAGATAATAAAATCAGGGCCAGTGGACATAAGCCATGAATAGAGAAGAAGAAAAAAAAATGCCAAAAGTAGTTCAAACATGAATGAGGTTAATGTTAAGGAGACATATTTTGAGAACATGAGTATTATGGAAAACAGGGGTGAAAAATGGTCAAAAAAGTTATTCAAAATTTTAGGGGAAAAGGGTGAAAATTCTATAACGAGGTAGAAAAAGCTCCATGGAGTTTTAATAAGTAGAAAAAACTAATAGCCCTTCAGATAATTCCCGTTCTCTATTGACAGCCCGATCCTGTTTATTGAAGTCACATCATTGGCTATGTTGGCTTGGACTTAATTGTTTTATGGGGTGACCTCAAAATGGGGGCTTGTAGAAGAAGCACTACTGAGTGCTGGAATAATACTGTAAAACTCTCCAGTCGGTATAAACATGATATCTGTGTTTCTAATAGGTGACCAGCCAACCCTCTCAGTATTTTTTTCCACCAGGTGGCAATGCCCACTTACGGTTGAGAAGTAGAAAGCTCAAGGAGATGAAAATGCTAAGCGCTCTGTATTTCTGAAAGAAGACTTGACAACTGTTTTTTTTTTTTTTTTTTTAGTATAGGATTTTAAAAATTGTCATTATAGCGGTCTCCTAAAAAAATTCATGGCAGATAACTAAACTTCTTTATCTACTGGACCCAGAGAAAGATCAAAGGGACAGTGACGGACAGCTTCACATTAAAATAACATCACCCTGACAGTTTAAGTGAAAGTGCATTATTTTTGTAGAAAGAAGAGCAAAGCGTTTGTCTGTTTGTCTGTAAATGAGATGCTGGGAATATCAGACAAACAACAGGAAAAGGGGAGAAAGTGATTAAAAAAGAACAAAAACAGGAAATTAAGAGAATATATTCGCAAACCCACATTTGTTGAATAGAATAAAAAGACACTCTAATAACGTGCAATCTAGTTGACCCAGTCCTCAAGGCTGCATGACAGAACAAAGACAATGTTTTCTTTTTAAAGATTTTTTAAGTGCTTGTGTGCATGCGTGGACTGTGTGTGTGAGCTTGAGGTACCCGTTGAGTCCAGTAACAGTGTTCAGAGCCTCCAGATATGCAGTGTTTGGTTGCTATGAGCTATCCAACATAGGCTCTGAGAATCAGACTTAGGATATCTGCAAGAGTAGTGATCTCTCTTATCTGCTCAGCCATCTTACCATGTCCTTTCATGATTTATTTGATTGTTTATCTTGTTGGTTTGGATGCATCATTGAGTATGAAACCTAGACGTTTGCTCATGGGAATCTAATATTTTCTCAGTAAGCTACATCACCAGGAGCCTATTACCTTTTTCTAACACCATGAGTTGTCTCTCCTCTTCTTCACCTGGCATGGTGGATCTTCTCCTTCCCCCTTCCTCGTTCCTCTCTGTCTGAAGCCTAAGAATCCTAAAAGCCTCACCTCTGTCTTCCTTGCCCAGCTATTGTCTGCCAGCATCTTTATTTACCAAGCAGAACCAATTAGGGGCAAGGGTCCCTCACGTGGTGTCTCATATGCAGATACTCATGTGCAGTTTTGGGGACCAAAATTAACATTATTATACAAGCAGCATTAAACCAAGCCCAATACAAAGGTGCTCTTACCAAACCTCTTGACCTGAGTTTGATCCTTAAAATTCAAATCATGTAAGGAGAGAAGCATCTCTAGCAAGCATTCCCCTGACATGTGCCATGACAGACACCATGCATGCACACACACACACACACACACACACACACACACACACACACACACACACACACACACAAACACACACACATTTTGTTAAAAAATGATAGATATTTTAGAGTCAAAATGTCGACCTTGGTCTTAGGTCAAATACTTAACAGACATTGACCTTGAATAAAAATTTTAGGCTAGATTGAGGTATTACATTTGTTACTCTTATATGAGACTTGGGTTCTAGACTCAGCAGCCACATAGTGGCTCACAACTATATGTAAGTCCAGTTCCAGGGAATCTAATGCCCTTTTCTGTACACAGTAGACATCAGGCATAGGCATATAAGCTGTCCTTACACAGATATGGTGCCAAACAAAGCATTTATACCTATAAAATCAAATAAATAAATATAAACAAAATAAAGCATCCAATCCCCTTCCTCCAACAATTTTCCTGCTACTTCTTGTTATCCCATTTGCTGAGATGCATAGAGAAACTAAAATTATAGCCTCCACTCCCAAAAGCCTTCAAATACCCTAATGGAAATCAGTTATCATCCACAGACCAAGGGCCGAGAACTATACTCTAGTAAGCTTTGCTGTCTCCAAATAATGCCTCCTCTCTCTCTCTCTCTCTCTCTCTCTCTCTCTCTCTCTCTCTCTCTCTCTCTCTCTCTCTCTCTCTCTCTCCCTCTCTCCCTTCCTCCCTCCCTCCCTCCCTGTCCCCCCTCTCTCCTCAGTCAAATTCATGATGATGGCATTGGGCAGCTACTGAAAATGTAACACACTTCTATCTGTCTAGATCTGATAGTTTTCACAGTCTGTTCCCAAGAACCTAGCCACCTAATTGTGTAAAAATTCATTCAAATCACCACAGATTGGTACAATCTGAGGGGAGTGTGATGGTCAAGCTGAATGTGTTTGAACCTGGATAGCCAGCATCTCAATCTGACTCACAGAAGAAAATTGTTTTCTTGATGGTCCTCTCCATAGTACTAGTTTCTTTTTTTTTTTTTTTTTTTTTTAACTAATCCAATGCTTGGCTGCCAGGAAGGGTCTTTGGCAAACACCTATAGGAGAAGTGTCTAAAACATAAAGTGTGAATCACTGGGAGTGGGAATTCTGTCAAACTAAGGGAATTAAGTTCATTAAAGGTGTGGTAGCTGACTTTAGTGTGCCAGCTTGTAATGATCAGGCCTGGCACCAACCCTCAGTAAGTACAAACCCACCCAAACTTGGCAGAGTAAATGACCCTAACCAACCCACCCTCTTGGCTTTCTCTTCAGGTTAAATGAGCTTAAATTAGTAGAAATTGGGGTTGGCTTTTGGGCTGTTCTAGTCTGAGGACAAAGAGCAAAGCTGTCTTTGCTCATGGATAGTGTGAAGTAGATCTCCACCTGACATATATTTATGGAGTCTTTGAGCTCTAAATCAGAAGAGACGAGAATTTATGTTCAGACTCTGACAATATCTGTTTTCTGAATTGGGTGTATTTCTCTACATCTCCATAAAAACGAAACATGTATGCTCTTGGAAAGGAGCTGAATGTTACATAAGAATGATTCCAGGTTTCATTGACATAAATAGAGCACTGTTTAAATGATGGCCAAGAGGAGGGAAGGGTAAATGGTAAGGCACAGGAACGAGCTAAGGACATTTCCTGAGCTTCGCTGAACAACGATGTCACATTTTTGTTGTTATTGTTGGTTTTAGTTTAGTTTAGTTTTGCTTTTGGGCAGGGTGTATTTGTGTAGCCGTAGACATCTTGAAGCTTACTCTTTAGACCAGGTTGGCCTCAAACTTAGAGATTCACTCGTAATAAGAAAACATAGTGTAACTCAATGGCAATCTGTTTTTTCTTTGTTTGTTTTGTTTTGTTTCTTTTCTATATGTCTTAACAGTAGAGCTAAAGTTTTACTGAAAATAGTTATATGGCCATAGGCCAATATCACCTTCTTTCTTTAGCAATTTTTTTCTGTACTGTTGAATTTGCATAAAACAAGTAGTTTGGATACCAGTGTTCATGAAATATGGAGTTCTATAATATGTGTATTATTGATTTAATGTTGCTGTCCATTGACCATAAATGGATAAGTTGAAATATGTGGAAAGCTCCCAAATCTGCCATCACTAGAGTTACAGTAGAATTTCCAACCCTTTACTATTTTACATGTGTTTTTACCTGTTTGGGTGTATATGGTGTGTGAGGGTCACTTGTGTACACGGGTATTAGAGAACACATTGGTTGTTACTTCTTGGGTACTTTTCAGCTGGGCCTTACATTGGTCCTGGAGCTTTGCCAAGTAGGCCTAAATTAGTGGCCAGATAGTTCCAGGCACAAACCCATCTCTCTGTTCCGTTTCACCACAACCAGGATTAGAAGTGCTTGCCACTGAGTTTAGCTTTTTATAAAGGCTTTAAGGATCCAAAGGTACATCTTCATATTTGCACAGCAAGTGCCCAGGAAAGTGAGCTTGAGAAGGGACTATCACAGTTTTTTATAAGACTAATAACTGGTTTATTTATCTTCCTTGCCTATTTGATTTTATTATACCTTTACTGTTGATTGCGGTACCGAATGTCGTGGATGGTTTGGAGACTGTCCCAGTAACACTGATATCCTAAATAATATTCCTTCAGCTTTAGTTAACCTTACTCAATTATAAAGAGTAAAACAATAGATTTTTGGATAATTCAATTAATTAATGAGTAAAATATTTGCTGTGCAACAAAAATGTGAGACTTCCCTGGAAATGGGTACAGAAAGAAATACAAAGAAGGCCGATGCCAACACAGGCTTTATGTGCTTAATTAATTGCAATAAATTTGGATTTTGTTTCACCTGCTGGGAAGAACAGACATCTCTCATGGTGATGATAAAACAAAGAACCAGAGAGGTTCCCACCTAGGAAACAGTAGAGGAAGAAAGTTACAAGAGAGAGTAAAATACGAGGTATGGAATAAACGGAATATGTATGGAAAGTTTACTAATTTGTAGGAAACCAGCCTATATTTAACTGCCAAGCAGTATTGCTCATGGCCATTGACTGCAGGCCTCTGGTTATGTCTCCACCAAATGATTCAAAATGGCATTATTCCACTCAGAGAGAAAAGAAGAAAACAGAGCAAAGAATAGCTATGGAGAAACATGAGCAAGCTAACAAAAGCTCAGACATAAAATTGAAGAGAAAACAAAAGGGAAAGAACATAAGAGCTTTGCTTCCCCCCACCCCATCTTTTTGAGATTGTAATAGAATTACATTTCTCTCTTTCTTAGCTTCCTCCTACCCTCTCATCTACTGCTCCTTGCTCTATCCGTCCCCTGCTCTCTTTCATATCCATGGCCTCTGTTGACTACTTGGTACTGGATAAACAGTTGGTGGGCTTCCCTGAGGAAGACTACTTCAACCACTCTCAGCATTTCTTAGTTGCCCGAAGCTGTAGAAGTGGGGTGTTCTCCATCCACTCTGACATGTCTATTGGTGTTGCTCTCAAAGGAAGCACTGAATTTAAATATGGTCATGCCCTGTAGACCTGGGTGGGACCTGGGAGATGGAGGCAGGAGGACCACAGTCATCCTCAGCCTTAGACAGACTTTGAAGATCCTCTAGGCTATGTGAGTTTCTGTTTAAACAACTAAAAACTTAATAAATTATATAAAAATTATCAGTGAGATCCCATTTTTCCAATTGTTTATTTTCTATCGTTTCTTCCACCCTAAGCATTTCTTCACTAGAATCCTGATTTTTGCTGGATATATCAGGAAATTTTTTTCTTTTTCATTCATTTATTCATTCATTCATTTATTCTTTTATACATTTTCTTTCTTCTCTTCTTTCTTTTATTTTAGTTGGGAATACAAGTAAAATATTATTGAAATTCATGAAGTATCATTAAGCTTTCATGGTTTTCGCACATCTGACATTTCATAGATATGCCTTTAAATAATTTAATTTGCTTCTGAAGGGCTGTAAAGGCTTAAAGTTTCAATAGTTATGTCAGTATTTTGGTGGTGTATGGATTAGAAAGTGCTCTGTGCTATAAAGCCAAAAATAATTCATGGAGGGCTGCAGGTAGAAGATTCACAAGTGAACATCAGTAAAGTCAGAACATCTCACTGAAGGAAGTCTTTGCTTCCCAAATACAGGCATAATTTTTCTTACTGCTCCTTCATTAGAATTGATTTGCCAGACTATGTCTGTCTTATAAATTGATGACTTCCACAAGTCTATCTTATTTTCCCACAATTTGTCTCAAAGACAGTGTGTGTGTGTGTGTGTGTGTGTGTGTGTGTGTGTGTGTGTGTGTGTGTGTGTGTGTACACAGAGGGAGAAAGAGAAGACCTTGTGCAGATCCATGTAGGTTAGGCTTGCCTCATGAGTCTCTGTGAGACCATGTGAGTACTGCTTAATTAATTCAGTGGGCCATGTTCTTCTAGTACCCTCCATCCCCTCTGACTCCTACAGTCATTCCTCCCTGTCTTCTATGGAGTTCCTGTATTTCCATGGGGAAAGACCCAAAGGAGACCTCTAATGTAGACTCTTTCCAATAATGTCTGACTGTGGGTCGCTGAAGCTCTATACTTGCCCCCATCTGCTGCCAGAGGATGCCTTTCTGATACCTACTGAGCAAGGCACCAATCTAAGTGTGTAGCAGAATATCATTAGGAATCATCTTTCTTTCTTTCTTTCTTTCTTTCTTTCTTTCTTTCTTTCTTTCTTTCTTCCTTCCTTCCTTCCTTCCTTTTTTTTTCTTTCTTTTTCTTTCTTTCTTTCTTTCTTTCTTTCTTTTTTCTTTCTTTCTTTCTTTCTTTCTTTCTTTCTTTCTTTCTTTCTTCTTCTTTACTTTCTTTACCTTTTTATTTATTTTTTTTTAGTATGGTTCTATTCTATATCCCTGGGCTAACCAGTCTCTGGTTCCTGGCCACCCAACTCTCTCCCATAGCATAGGCATAAATTTAAATAAATCATTGGTTTGCCATTCCCATACACTGTCTCATATCATTACCCTAGCACAGATCATAGGCAGGGCAGATTGTAGTTGAGAGTTTTGTAACTGGGTTGGTGTAGCATAATTTTCCCCTAATTGATTAAATAATAAAAATGACAAAAGGCCAATCACTGGGTGAGGAAGAGGCAGGCCTTTTGGGTCCAAGAGAGGAAGAGGAAAGTCAGGTCAAGGTTACAGGCTTGCATCTAGCTGGTGAGAGTGTAGATTGAAGCTTTTAATAATTACACACAAAAGGTTGGTGTTCAGGTTTCTCTTTTCATAGCCTACTGAGTATCTTTTATGCCAAAAAGACTGCAAAGAAATGTAGGGGTGAAGGCTACAAGGACACATCAGATTGACCTCTCTATGTTCAATGAGCTGAATGAACGTTGTCCTCAGCAATGCCCCCCCCCCCCCTAGTTTCAGTTTCCTTAGGGTAAGTTTCTGTTTAGCATCAACTTCGCTTGTTTGGGAATCTCCAAGAAACATCAGTGGTTGACACCTCACCAGTAGAGGCCTTTTTCTAGGTACAAAAGATGGCCAGTTCAGACTCCACATGCCCTAGCGATGATGAGGAGTCCTCAGTAGGGTCACCCTTATAGATTCTAGAAAGTTTCCACCGAACTAGGTTTTCACATCATCCCTTAAGTTATCCCCACCAAGTTCCAGTGACCTGATTCCCTATGCTAGGAACCCCAATCTGTCCCCAGTCTACATGCAGACTCTATTCTGTTTTTCTTTACCTGGAGATTTGTCATCCCTAGATCCTTCCTCTTTACTTCACCTCTCTGCATCTGTGGATAGTAGCTTAGATACCATTTACTTAACAGCTGATATCCACTTACAAGTGAATGTATAGCATATTTATCTTTCAGGTCCTGAGTTACTTATCTCTGGATATTTTTTTTCTTCAATTTATTTGCCTTCAATTTTTCAGAGGTCATCTTTTTTCAACCACTGAGTAATGGTACATTGTGTGAATGTGCCACAATTTCTTTATCTATTCTTCAGTTGAGTGACATCTGATTATGTCTATTATGAATAATAATTCCAGATTATAATTATTATAAACAAAGTTACAATAAACATATTTGAGCAAGTGTACCTGTAGTAGGATGGAATGTCCTTTGGGGATATGCCTAAGAATTGCATAAATTGGTCTTGAGTTCTATTGATTCCCATATATTTTCTGAGAAACTGCCATGTTGACTTCTGTAGTGACTGTACAAGGTTGCATCCCAACAAGCAACAGATGAGCACACTCCTTGCTCCCCATATTTGCAACCACAAGCTGTGACTTGTGTTGTTGAGTGTAGCCATTCTGAGATGTGTATGATGGAACATCAAAAGTAGCTTTGACTTACATTTCCCTGATGGTTAAGAATGTTGAATATTTCCTTAAATGTCCCTGAGCTATTTAAGTTTCCATATATTTATTCAATTTATATTGATGGTACCCATCCACCATTACCACTTTCCAATACTCCCTAGTATCCGTCTGTCAATAGTCTCTCTGTCTCTCCATCTCTCTTTCTGTCCTCCTCCCTCTCTCCTTCCCTACCTCCGTCAATTCTTTTCTGACCATGTTTTGTCCTCTTTTCTTTATTTTCTGGTTGTCCAGGAACTGAGTATCTGTCCTGAGCCATGCTCATCTTACCAAGATGTGCAGCCTAACCTCAGACTCAGAGAAATAGGACCAAGAAAACGTGCACTCAAATATCTAAAACTGTGAGCTAAAATAAATCTTTTCTCCTTTTAAATTCTTTACCTCATATTTTGCTTCTGAAACTAAAAGAGGAAAGAGAGAATAGTGTATCATTTCTCACTTCATATGACAGCAATTGAGCCAGGGATCAGTGGTATAGTAACAAAAGGCAAAAATGTGATTTACTTTTTGTAAATAAAGTTTTATTGAAAGATAGCTATGTTTATTCATTTATGTATTATCTCTGGTTGCTTCTGTGAGCTATAGTGGCAGATTTCAAAAAACATTTTGGAGATTCTATGACTCACAGAACTTAAAATATTTCTAACTTGTGAACTGTAACTATAATTGATCTATCTTTATACCTCTATCTATCTATCTATCTATCTATCTATCTATCTATCTATCTATCTATCTTTCTATCCATCTATCTATCTATCTACCTATCTATCTATCCATCTATCTACCTACCTATCTATCTATCTATCTACCTACCTACCTACCTATCTGTCTATCCATCCATCCATCCACCCATCCGTCTATTATATCTATCTATTCATCATATCTATCTGTCTCTGTCTGTCTGTCTGTCCATCATCCATCCATCTGTACACCTGTCCATCCATTCTTTTATTCATCATAGCCATCTATCTATCTATCTATCTATCTATCTATCTATCTATCTATATTTCTTTCTTTTTATAATCTATGTATCTATCTATGTATCTATTACCTATCTATCTATCTATCTATCTATCTATCTATATATATATATATATATATCTACCTACCTAATTACCAATCATTTATCCATCTATGTGCATCTCTGTCTCTATCTCCATTTATTTCCTTTTTTGAGACAGGATCTGATGATATACTATATCCCCTCTTTAACTTAAAATCATCCCATCTCTGATTTCCAAGTGGCGGGCTTATTGGCATGTGTATCTTATCCATCTTGATCCTTAACAGCATCTTGATCCTATATTTTTAGTATAATCAACAAATAATTCTACAGTTGTTTTTAAATAAATATGGCCATGACATGAAATTTGATGCTTCTCTAGATTCACAAAACTTAGTTCACCTTACAGAAAAAAGAAACTAAAGTAATATTCCTTATGAACAGATGAAAATGTTTAACTTTTACCTTGCATGGGTTCCCTGAAGGAGCAATGTGTCGACTAACTATGAAGTCTGTCTCCTACTTGGTAGAGCAGAAATGCTACCTAGCTTGCACAGAATAAGGGCTACATTTACCACCACCAACAAAGTCAACATTCTAATTTCTCATTTCTCTTGGAATTCCAGCTATTCTGAGATCTGTGAACTGACTTCTCTTCTCTTTCCATTTTCCCTGTCCTCTCACAGAATATCTCTCAAGCAAAAATCTAGGCCCGGTGCCAGACAACAGTCCTGTCTGATCCTGATCTGTCTTCACACTTTTTTTTTCTGCCATACAAATACAAAGTCTATGTCTGTCTTTACAAGGACATCCTTAAGTCATGACTTTCTCTTGATTCTTCCCTGTATATTCATAGCAAAGTTCATGGATTTTCTGTTGAGTCACAGCTATTGTGGTGAACATTTAGAGGAGAAAATAAAGCAAAGGATTTAAAGAAAGAAGAAGTTTCTTTCTAAAAGTCTGCTTCATGGTGGCTCCGAGTGAGCCACTGCTCAGCACATGCTGAATTTTTGTGTATGAACCCTTCAGTGGCAAAGGAAAACAAGCCACCCTTATTAGAAATTCTGCAGCTAAAGATGTAACATCATAGCTAAATTCAGTCGGAGACAGGTTGAGCAACAAAAACCAGGAGCCAAGTCAGTCTAGTCGGCTCTGAAATTTGATTCAGGCACCAGATTATGAATAGATTTAACTAGTTCGCCAAATGAAAATGTAGATTTTGGCAAGGACTGAATTTTTTTTTTTTTTTTTTGAGCATGTGTATGTGGGGGCGGGAACATTCTATATGTGAAGTCCCAGTATGCACTGAGGGATATAAAAAAGAGCTTTAAAAAATATTATATAACTACCCTGTATATGTTAAAGGAAAACAATTAACTCAATAAATGCCAAAATATCAATCTCTTTTTATTAACTTCAGTATCAACCTCTCTGATTTACCTTGTTCTACAACACAAGCTATCTTTCATAATGTTGAAGGACACAGCACTAACCAGCAGTCAATAACCAAATGCTGACACATGTGGCAATAATAAACAGTACTCATCTGGTCTGCTCCATTTACGTGGGAGCAGAGATACGACAAGAGGCACAAGCCAGCTCCTTGTCAATAAGCACTTATAAATCCAGCTTAAAGTGCCCTGAGATTTCTCATGTTCCGTTTCCTTTTCTGGTAAGGTTGGTGAGCCTCAGTCACAATGAACTCCATTTTCTTCCAGTTTCCTGAAAACTGACATTCAGATAATTATTATTTCAAGGTTTGTGACAAGGAATGAGGATTAGAACAATTAGAGTAATGACAATTGTTCCCTCAAGTTTGCAACCCAAGGCCTTATTTCAGTATAAGTTCAAAATTAAACTTTAAACATACTGTCTCAGTATCAAGAAGTTAGCAACACGAATGCATTTGCAATACTATTAAATGTGTCCAAACAGAGTTGAGTAAAAACTTGCATAATTTTTAAAATTATTAGTAGAAACGTTGTCAGGAGCATTTGATGATTCATTTTTATTCATAGGATTTCTTGCTCAAAAGATGGGTATGAAGATAACTTTGATTCTGATTGTCTTTAAGTGTGTATGGGTGCTCATGTGTTTCCGTGTGTGTGTGTGTGTGTCTATGTGTGCATGTCCTTAAATTAGAATCTTGCCGATCATTTCAATAAAAGGTACCCTTTGTAAGGTGAGACAGAAAGATTTCAAAACTTGTCTCCTTAAAGCCACTGTGCGGAGATGTGAAGGATGATGGGTAAATGTCAAATTCAGGCTTTATCATTCAGGCTTTGAACATCTTTGTTTCTACCATTTTCTAAGACTTGAGCTTCTCCAAAACATTAGGGCACTGACCTTAATCTAATGAGATTATACACCCTGATAAAACTGTTAAGAGTCAGTAATGCAAAATACAAACAGTGGGTCTAAGCCAGCCAGAATACTTAATGAAAAACATGAAAAATGGTGTCTAATTATAATGAACTGCCCATCTGAAAGCAAGAAAACAGATAAAGAAATTTTTGAGTAAAGAAATGTGGGTTTCATGGGCTGTGTATACAAAAAATAAATCAAGAAAGCTGGCATGTTAATTCATCAAGCTCTCCTTTAGGGTCAGAGATTTTGGTCCCCAGGATTAAAGTATGGCTAGCATTAATTTTGTAATAAGATGGCTTGCCACATCTGTTATAAAAATCTATCTACTTATCTATCTATCTATCTCTCTATCTATCTATCTCTCTATCTATCTATCTATCATCTATCTATCTATCATCTAGCTATCTAAGATTAATGTGCTTATAACATTTCCAAATCTTCGTACAAAACAAGATTTTCACCTGTATAATTATGAGTTCAAATAGGCTTATATACTTAATAGTCAGTCTTCAGTTGGTGAAACTGCTTGGCAAGGATTGAGAGGTGTGGCCTTGTTGGAGGTGGCGTATCACGTGGAACAGGCTTTGGGGTTTATAAAGCCCATGTCGTTTCTAGTTAACTCTTCTTAACTTTCTGATTGTTGAACAGATATAAGCTCTTGGCTACTGTTCTAGTGCCCTTGGCTACTGCTCCAGCACTCTATCTATCTGCCTGCCTGCTAACAGACTGACTGTGATGGTCATGGCCTCTGACCCCCTCAAACTGTAAGCAAGCAATACCGTATTTTTTTTTGTAAGTTTCCATGATAACTTATTATAACAATGAAAGAGTAGCTAAAACAAGTATCAGCTGTGCTTCAGTGCTATGAATAAAGAGGATCTCCAGCAGTAACTGTGCCAAGAATGAACTAAATCAGGGACAACATAGACACCTTGGCACTCAAAAGTGGTACATTTTATTTAGTTTCGTGAGCTAGTCTAGGAAGAAAAAAAAAATCAGAGACACAGAAATGCAGTGTTGGACCAAGGTGATGGAGTAGTCAAATGACTGTAGTAAACTTTTTCCTGGTGTGTGTTCAATTGCTCACTTCCCTCATTTACTTAAATCTGAAGTCCTTTTAGATTCCTATTGATAGTATCAGGTACTGCCAGGAAATGCTCTCTGTCTAGAAACCCAGCAGCATTCTGCAAACACCTAATTTCTCCTAAAGTTAGGCTTTAGCAAAGCACATAGAAAACTCACAACCTTCCAAGCCAAATATTTCTGTTGCAGCTTTAGACCATTTTGGTTAAAGGAGGTAATTATGCAAAGAGTTTTCTTTTAAAAAAAAAAAAAATTCTTCAAGTTGGAAAGATTCCTCAATGGTTAGAACTTAGTGCTGCTCTTGTAGAGGACCTGAGTTTGAGTCCCTGCACCAACATGACAGCACCACCACTACAACCTGTGTGTCTAAGACAGGATATTTCTTGGAAACTCATGAAACATTCAGCCCGGTGTACCCAATATTAGACCACAAGAAACCCTCAAACCAGATGGAAGTTAAAGATAGACACCGGAGATTGTCAATGTATTTTCACCTGTGCAATGGCACATCCATGTTATACTCACACACGGAACACTGGATCACCTACATGCATACACATCTCACATGCACAGTGTATGTTTATTCTCTCATCCTCTATGTCTGACACTGAAAGACAACCCACGGTCTGGGTTACCTCACTCCTCTTAAATCAGCTGGTAACAACATCTGACTCAATACCGTGTCCCCTTATAGTGTTTTCACGTGCAGTAAATGTTACATCTCAGGGTTTTGTGTTAATTAAGTGTCTCCTTAACAGAAACAAATAAATTCTATAGAATAGAGTTTGAGTCCCAGCTTTAAAAATGATTTGTTCTTTGACAAATTAATACGTATATACAATGTATTTTCATTGTGCCTTTCATTTCTCCTACCTTGAAGTGTTCCCTACACAATGTTCCCCTCTGCACTTGATGCCCTTGTTTCTTTAAGTATCACACTGAATCCACGTAGTGTTGCCAGAATGCACATAGATGTAGGCATGATCTACTTGAGCATGGAAAGTCTACCTGTGACCATATATCCAAAAAATATGACTCTCTCTTCTCTTGTAATGATCTCCTGCCAATAGCTTCTCAGCTAGAGGAGAAGACTCCTGAGTCTCCAACCCACATTGAAATTTTGACAGGCTTGATTTTGTGAAATTTCAGTACAGTCCTTCACACACATAGTTAGCTCATGAGAACAACAGACATGTCATATCTAGAAGGTAACATCTACAGCACTCTTCCCAACCTTCAGTTCTGATATTCTTTATACCCTTTCTTCCTCAGAATTATCTGGGCCTTGATGTTGAATGGTTGGTATAAATATCCCACACATGATGGAGAACTCACAGTCACCTACTCTCAGCAATCCAATCAGTTATGAGTCTCGTTGTTGACCACTGCATACTGCACAAAAAGATTTTTAACTGAAGTTGAGAGAAGAACAGATATGTAGGTATAAATAGAATAATCTTTAGAAGGTGGTTGAACAATATGGCCACCCATCAAGCTAACTATAGGATGTATTGCTTAGGGGCCCCTGATTTTTCCAGCCATGGGATTTTTCAGAAGTTCTCAGTATAGGACATGGATTTCCTCCTGTGGACAAAGCCTAAACTTCATTGTGAAATCAGTGGACTACACCAATGTCAGCCACACCACTATTGCACCAGTGGGCACAATTGAATGGGAGGTCATTATTCTAATAATGTTGGGTCCAGCAATGTGTAAGACATCAGTTGACTTCTTTTCTTCCTTAATAAGCATCACCCTTCCTTCTAGTGATAAGAAAGCTATCCAGGAGTGAAGAAGTTTCCAAGTCAGTTCAAGACTTTTCTTTTTCATCACTCAGAGTGTATTGTTTCGCTGGCAATCGGGCCTTACTATCTAGTTATGGTGAGCAACCAAGAACAATGGGAACATCCTGTGTGTTGTGTTTGGAGATCTCTTGGGCTTCACCTAACTTGTAGGGAGGTAACCCATACTTGGAACTAAGCTTTTCTATTAATAAATTGTCTTCTGAGATATCCAAGGCATCATTGTCTTCATAAGCAAGGAAGCTGTATTCAAAAATTTTTTAGAATGTATTTTGTAATTAGCTTACAAACCACCTCCATAACCCATCTTTAATGTATTTAGTTTTGAGTTTAGCTGTCTCATCCTCCTGCCTGTCTTTAGCCCTCAATATTTCCCCTTTTTCATCATAGGTTTTCTACCACCTCCTACAGACATATTTTTGATTTTCTTACATAAGTTTCTATATGGCTTTTAAAAATAACTTTCATTTTCATTAATGGTATTTACCAACCCACAAAATGTTTTTCTTGGAAAAGACATTGAATTGTGATGGGGTATTTTATCCATATGTGTGTGTATATACACATAATATATACATATATTACAAAATATAAGTCTATAAAGCACATGCATATGTAGAGATAGAAAAATAGGCAACAAACCTCTAGAGTATTGTGATTACAGGTATCAGTTCCTCATGGTTAGAGTTTGCTCTGACTCTTCTCAGGTATGTGACCTTGGAAGCTCTAAATGGTAGATGTTTAAAAGTTCCATGTGATAAAGAAGAAAGCACAAATATGCAGCCAGATGTATGCAGTTTTTGGTCTATTAGTGGAGATGCTGTGATGAAAAGTTTCTAGGCATTTAGGGTATTTCATTAGTAAAGAAAATTTACATAGCATTGTTTTATACATTCATGGCGCTATAGAGGTTTTAGTTCAAACATTTAGTTCCAACACTGAGCACTAGAGAAAAATACCATTACCACGAGAAGTGGTTATATTTGAGACAGTTTCCTTGGCTACAAGATCTATGTGCTGATACTAAGAGTAACTAAGCACGCAGAAAGAGTAACCAACCATGGGATTTAAAAAATTAGAAATATAGTTGTGTGTTTGCTTCTCTGACATTCTCACTTTTAAGTAGTCTACAATGCACAAATATAAAAGGAGAAAAAAGTAAAACCATATTTTAGTTCCTCTTCTTATGTTGAAAAAATTGGGTTTGGAAGCGTTAACCAGAACAAGCCACAGGAGATGCCTAATGTGGCGTAGCAGTGTGGCAGAATATTGGCACAGCTAAGGAAACGGTATGGCATACTGGTCAGAGTAATTTCTCCATAAAACTCAAATAGAATACAAATACAAAAAAAGCATCTGCATATATTAGCAATGAATAACATAACCACCACATGGATAGAATTAGAGAGATGAGAACTACTTTAATTTGGGACAGTGTTCAACTGACTACCAGAACTAAAGGCAAAGGATGGACACAAATATTGTGCTTTAATCTGCTGGCCTCCACGACACCACATGAGTGCATGCACCCACACACTAATGTACACAGGCACATATACAAACACTCCAATTATCAGTGCTTATGTTTTTTACTCTCCTGAACATGTACAACAATCCATATGGTTGTGTGTGTGTGTGTGTGTGTGTGTGTGTGTGTGTGTGTGTGTGTGTGCACCTGCACACTCAATGCACGTGCATGCATGTTTGCTTGTGTAGATTTGAGGGGCAGACAGAAAGGTAAATTAGAAAATAAGCAAAGGTACTGTGGAAATTCAAGTCAAGTTTCATGGTGTTGAAGCAACAAGAAGTGCCAGAAGTTAAAAAGAAAGGGGGAGGGGCTGTGTAGAGTAGATTGGAATCAGAGGTGGATGTCATCACTGTAAATCAAGCATGGGTTATGGGCTAGCGAGATGGCTCTTTGTTTAAGAGCAGTTGTTGATTCTGCAGAGGACCAGGTTTCCATTCCTAGCATTCACATGTCGACTTAACTCCATTTTCAGGGAAACTCAGCTCTGTTTTCTGGCCTTGGGTGTACATATATGCGATCAGGTAAGTAGCCATCTGCATAGAACACAATAACTAAAACAAACATGTAATTAAGCAGACTGGAATATTGACATGACTCAGTATGTAAAAGCACTTGCATGCACCCCTGAGGACCTGAGCTGGATCCCTAGGGCACATGTGGTGGGAGTATTGAGCCAACTTCTGCAGTTTTCCTTTGACCCCCCAACACTCTTGACTTGTCACGTGCCCCACCCCCAGCTATTAGGTAAATACACAAAATAAATGTAAAAACAATTCAATACGCAAGCGAGGACATTCTTCATACAGATTTTCAACACATACCTAAGTGTGTGCATATCCGTATGAATGTACATAAATTTATGTACAACTCAATATATTCTCCATGAACTTGTCTTAGTGTCTTGCAGTAATCACGAGTCTAAAAGGTCATGGTCACAGACACTTGGTTTTAAATGTCACTGTCAAGTAAAATGAAGTAAAACTCCTTAGTGAAGAAACTAGTCCAAAGAAAGTTCTAGATCAACCTGGAGCATCTTGTTGAATGCAAGAGTTAAAAGTTTAAATACATGGGGACATAATAAAGAACTCAGAAGTTACCTGGCATAGGTACCCAGTGGTCAAATCTGGGAGAACATGTACAAGAGGATTAGGGAACCTGGTGATGAATTTGTGTAACTCATGCTATAAATGTGTGTGTATGTGTGTGTACAAACTCATGTCATAAATGTGGGTGTCTCCAAACTAAGGCTATTGGCTCCACAAAAGTAAGACTCTCAGTGAACTTAAAATCTAATGAGTAAACACAGAAAGCCTGTACCTCCTGGAGACAGGAATTCAGAACGTGAAAAGCATACACAAGAACAATTTTTCCACCTGAGAATCTTTGGCAGATGTTAAAAATAGCTGGATAAAGTAAAACTTAGAAATACAATGTTAGAGTGATGTTTTTCGACACTACTTTTACTTGTTGAAAGAATAACTGTAGAGTTCAGTAGAGGAGCCCTTAGCAATATGATTTGTATCACACGTTACCTGCTTAGTCTTGCTGGACGCATACTTCTCTGACAGAATTTGATTAAAAACAATGACATAATGTCAAACAATAATATCAAAAGGGCACAAGACTATACCCCAAGAACCAAGAGTCACATCTGCCAATAAAGAAAACAAAGTAAGGAGAATAACAATTTCTCCTCAAAAATTCCCAAATCAGGGCTAGAGCAAGCCTTCATCAGTTGACAAAACTTGACTTTCTTCTATAGGCCCAGAGGTCAGTTTTCAGCAGCCGGATTAGGTGGCTCAAAACCCCCTCTCTTGGCAGGATTCCCTAGAATTAACGCCTTCTTCTGACCTCTGAATTATGTTCCTATATACATACACATAAAAAAAAAAGATTAAAAACAAATCTTTAAAAAAGGTTTAGAACCATGAAAGGTAAAGAATAGCCAATGAGGGAAACTGATAATAAATAAATAAATAAAACAAATACCAGGAAGATCAAATTACAGGAATGATTATAAGCTGGGTCTCAGAAAAGAGATGCTGGTGAGAACGTATCTGCATAAGGCCAGAAGAAGGCACCAAGCTTCTGAACTAATGAAACTGGAGTTACAGCTGACGGTGATCTACCAGATGTGTGTGCTGGAACCAGACACATCCCTCGGGTCCTCTGCAAGAGCAATGCATGCTCTCGGTTGCTAAGTCATCCCTCTAGTCCCTGAATATTGTTGTAAAATACTGTGCTTCAGTGATCCATGTGTGTACAGGCATGCATATACACAGACATAAATCACTATAAACACAGAAACCTAACAATGCAGGCATGGTTGCATATGTACATATTAGTACATTTACACTATTTTACATATCAACCACGTGTACTGTTCAAAACAGATCATGTGTTATATATTTACATGGATTAAAAAGTTTTGCTTTGTAGTTTGGTAAACACAGGCATCCCAGTTTTGTGCAGCTTCCTCCAGAGTGAACTTTACACATTTTCAAATGGTATCTTTTAGTGCTTGTAACCAGCACGAGAGTGATGGTACTTTTTGGCACGTGGAAAAGTGGTAAAGGATATTCCGAGAGTTTGCCTCTCACTAAAGTCTGTAGTGCTGTGTGTCAGAAAACCATTCTACAAGATTACAGTTCTTTGCTCTTCAGACATTTTATATTAGACCATGTCTATGTATCTCATGAATGGGGCCACTATCTCTTCTGTCCTCACAACAGAGGCTGGAGTAGGCACCGCACCTCACCTGTCTTCCATCTGTTAGAGACCCGAGGACTCCTTCTGAAGCACTTTCCCACATGCTTCTGAAGTCCACAGGGGCATTATTTTGGTCTCGAAATTATCTTGCTAAGTTGGAGGCTGATGGATTTCACACTAAGGCTTCTGTGCAGAAAATCCACAGACTGACTATGATATGCATTAATCACTGGGCTAATTTGTTTTAACACAGCAGTGCTGACAGCAGACGAATATTATTCCAGCCACAGAAATGGCCTGATCCAGGCTACTGTGACACAACGGAGCTGGTAGGTCCAGGTTCAGATATGGTCAATAATCACAAATAGATCTATACTTAATTCACATCTGCTGTGATCTTTGGGTGGGCTAGACCAGGATGGTGGAATTAATGGATTACAACTAAATTTTACTGTCTATTTTGGTTTTTAGACAAATAGATAAATTGAAACCCTGGGGCTTAAGGATTTGTTTGACAAATGTATGTGATTGACCTTCATCGTCTTCGGTTAAGAATGAAAATAAATTATTCCGGGCAATATTTCTTATATTTACAGTATGAATTTATGTGTCTTGCATCAGACTGGAGAGAAATTAACTTGGAGAAAAGGTTTGCTAATATAAAGACAGTGGTAGTAAGTGTTTTAATTACAAAATATACTTTTCTCCCATCTTTTCCCTTACCTGGTCTGCTTCCCCTTTTTTTCCTCCCCTCCCATCTCCTACCTTGATCCCTCCCTCCCTCTGCCTCCCATGATTATTTTGTTCCCTGCTCTACTTTAGCCTTCTCCTTTGTTAAACTTCATATGGTCGGTGAGTTATATCGTTTGTATTATAAGCTTTTGGGCTAATATTCACTTTCCCTTGAGTACATACCGTGTATATCCTTTTGGTTCTGGGTTACTTCATTCAGGATGATATTTTCTAGTTCCATTCGTTTGCCTACAAAGCTTGTGAAGTTGTTTTTAATAGCCGAGTAACTCGGAGAACCACTAGAAAGTCTCAAATGCCAGCCATTCGAGAGACTCCTAAGACCCAGTAGGGATGACATTAACCAAAATACCCAACGGCAAGGAGCTAGAACCTGAAGAGGCCACCTCCAGTAGATAGACATGGTACACAGTGGAGGGATGGGACCACCCACCCATTAAACATTTTTAACCCAGAATTGTCCCAGTCTAAAGGAAATTCGGGGACACAAATGGAGTGAAGACTGAAGGAAAGGCCACCCACAGACCGCACCACTGTATGATCCATTCCAGTTGCAGAAACCAAACCCCAACACTATTGGTGATTCCAAGATGTGCTTGCAGACAAGAACCTGATATGGCTGTCCTCTGAGAGACTCTGCCAGCACCTAGCTAAGATAGATGCAGATACTCACAGCCAACCGTTAGAATGAGCCTGAGGACCCCAATGGAAGAGTTGGGGGAAGAACTGAAGGAGCTGAAGGGGATGGCAAGCCCACAGAAAGAAAAGGAGTATCAACTAACCAGACCCCTCAGAGTTCCCAGGGACTAAACCACCAACCAAAGAGTATCCATGGGCTGGTCCATGGCTCATGCTACATATATAATAGAGAACTACCTTGTCTGACATCAGTGAGAAGGAAAGAGCTTGATCCTATGGAGGCTTGATGGCCCAGAGAAGAGATACTAGAGGGGTGAGGCAGAGGTGGGTAGGTAGGGGAGCACTTTCTTAGAGGTAATGAGAACAGGTTTGGAGTGGGAGCTCTAGGGGATGAAGTGGGAGGGGAGACCGGGAAGGGGCAGGATATTTAAAATGTAAACAGATAAAATAAAAAATAAATACTATACTTTTATTTATTTTGTGTCTTCTGTGTGTGCCTATTACATTTATGTGAATGTGGACATCGTAGCTTTTGTGTGATGTAAGAGGTGAATTACAGTGATTGGCTGTCTCCTTCTATCATGCTGGTGCCTAAATTTGAACTCAGGTCCCCAGTCTTGTCTTCAGATGCCCTTACTGATAGATCTATCAGACTAATGTTAAGTGTTTTAAATTATTATGGTTATGGTTCTTTATGACTCTCATTGATAAATATGTGAGGTTTTATTTCTATGTTCTCTAGCTACAAATGGAACAAGTTTTGTAGTGTCAATTTTGATGTTTTCCAGAAGTGTGTAGTTAAATTAGGTCAAATTGGGAGACTTGTCTTTGTAAAAGTAGAAGTTTTTTTTTTATACTTTGATTGTTTCAAATTTCTAGATGACTGTATGTGTGTGTGCATGTCTGCGTGCTTGTGTGTGTGTGTGTGTGTGTGTGTGTGTGTGTGGTGCATACATGTGTGTGTGTGGTGGATTTTTTTGTTCTGTAATGTTTTTGATTACTTTCCATATTCTCTGAAAGTATTTTATCTCATTGACACTCAATGAGGGAACAAACTGAGCTTAGAAGGTCTCCCCCCAGCCCTACCAAAAGCCAATATTCTATCATTTTCTACATGAGGTGGTGACTCAGTGATGCAGGAGTTGATCCAATGATGATACAAAGGTGGTCCATTGATGATGTAGGAGGGGATATAGTAATGATGCAGGAGGTGGTCCAGTGATGATGCAGGAGATGGTCCATTTATGATGCAGACAGTGAACCAGTGATGCTGGAGTTGATCCAGTGATGCAGGAGGTGATCTAGGAGGCAATATAGTGATGCAGGAGGGGAACCAGTGAGAGATTTTTTTACACAGCATGCTTCCGAGTAACCTGTCATCTCTTGAACAGTAGCTGTGGTGTGTGTCTCTTGATTGGCTCACTCGCTATGTTATTAGAAATATTCTTAACTTCTTCCACAGGGAGCCATTTTTCTGTCTTCACTCTTTTCCTAGGGTCTGTTTGCAGATCCCAGACCATCAGGACACCGCCAGAATGCTGAAAGCTCTTCTGTGCTCTGCCATTCACTCCTCCACAGCGCCCTGCCAGCTGTCCTCCACACTCCCCGAGCACCTACTCATTAAACAGGACAAAAGGCAGCTAGACAGACACTTCCCACCCATTCCCTTATGGAATACTGCCCATCAAATAACAGAACAAACCATGTGACTAAAAACCGGGCCAAAAAAAAAAAAAAAAAAAAAAACACTGTAACTTTATGAAGATCTCTTTGAATCCACAAAACACATCTGTGCCTACCAGGTAGAGGGAAATATACTGAACTCTAAGTTATTGTTATTGTTATTATTATTATTATTATTATTATTATTATTATTATCATCATCATCATCATCATCATCATCATCATCATCATTATTTAGTTAAGTCTTCTAGCTATGAGTTGTAACTCTAGATTGTAGCTAGGTAACATATATCCAGCCAGTAAATTAACTTTCATGAAGACTTTTCATTAAATTAAGTCTTAATTGGGGACATATTATATGATACCGTCCCATATAAGGAGAGGGGAAAAAGATACCATTACACGGAAAGGGAAGCAGATTAGAGCCAAACATTTCTTAAGATAGTTTGTTTCGGGGTTTATAAAGATGGATCCATGGTTAAGAGCCCTTGGTGTTTTTACAGAGGACCCAGATTGGTCTTCTAGAATCCACATCACATGGTTCCAGGACCCACTTCAAAGACCCACTCCCAACCTCTAGAGACACTTGCTTTAGTTGTACACCATACCACCACACACACACACTCACCCAACAGGCACACACAGACACACACAGACACACACACACACACACACAGGAATATATGAACATGAGTAAAAGTAAACTAAAGAACCTATAGCTACAGGTTGTCAGAAATAAAGCTCCCTAAACAAGAACAACAATAGACAAGCTGAAGTGCACAGAGAAAAGCCCATGATTCCTCAAACCTCCAAAAAACGATGAAGCAATGCTGAAGGTCAGTGTCAGAAGAAAAGTCCTCCCCAGAGAAGAACACACTAGTTGCTCTCCAGTACTACATGGCCAACACTGAAAGCACACATACAAGTAACATTATATAGAGACTGGGCATGTTGTATTTCTACATTTAGAAATTTTAAATGAAATTAATGAACTTAAAGAAATGAAAAAGGATTTAAATGAACAATGTTTTCTGAACCAAACAAACATTCATTCTTTAATGTAGGTTTGGTGAGAAATAGCTTATTTCAATTGAATGTTTCTCTCTTTCTCTCTCTCTCTCTCTCTCTCATACATACATACATACACACACACACACACACACACACACACACACACACACACACACCCTGTGGATCACTCCTGGGGCCTCTCATAAGGAGGACAAGCACTCTCTCTATTCCTTCGCTCTGCCTCCAGCACTGAGGTCTTTTAAATACATGGTTGACATATGAAACCATAGTCGTTTGTAACAATATTTCACTTTGCTTCTGTCTGAGATCTTTACCTACCTTCTTCAAAACCAAAGGAAAGGAATCCCAGTTATAAACTAAAAAGAATTATTCGAGAATGGCAGTTTTCCCTTTGTTTACCCATAACTAACTTTTACTTTTACCATTTTATGACACAGAATCCATACCAGATAATTTAATAATAATTATAAAATAGAGAGAATAATTACTCTTAGGTATATTTTAGAAGCTGCAATTAGCATCTTATCTGGGAATTTGAGTTTTATTATTATTTAATTTACTGTGTAAACATGTAATTCAGTACGTTGATATAATTTGTTTAAGCAAATGACTCTCAAGAAAATAAATAGAATAGGTACTTTTGTCTGAAACCAGACAAGCACATCCTCAGGGCACTTTCCTGTGAATTTCCTTTTCTTCATCTGGGGCCCTAACAAGCAGGCTCCCGCATGGTTACAGCACTCCTCTTTCAAAACGAATTGTGCATTAAAGTCACAAGACCTGTCCCCATTTTAACATGTGAAGAGAAGCTGGTAGGAAAACACTGGAAGTTACAACTCTTTTAACTGCCCTTCCATAGTGTGGGAACTTGAACAAAGAGTTTGCATTGCTGGGCCAGCCCTTCAGCCCTCAGAGATCTCAGGAAGGAAAATGTTCCTGTTGAGTTTTGTTTTCTTGTTTCTTGAATTATTGTTAGGCAAAATGGAATTGTCTTCTATGGGAGAGTATTGTTTTGGTTGAAATTTACTTTGCTTTGCTTATATACCTATTGTAGCTTTATTAGATATAACTGTAACATGCAAACTAATATTGGAATGTTATTATTAATTAAAATAGCTACATTATAATACAGGTGATTTGTTTGAATGCTTTATTTGTGTGTCTCTGTGTGTGCATGTCTCTCTCTGTCTCTGCATGTGTGTGTGTGTGTGTGTGTGTGTGTGTGTGTGTGTGTGTTTTAAGACCAGAAGGAGGCAATACATCCAATACATCTCTGAACATGGAATACTAGGTGGTTGTGGGCTTCTGGGAATGAATCATGTACTGGAAAGTGAACTTGGGTGCTCTAGCAAAACAGTACAGCAAGTGCTCTTAACTGTGGAACCTTGGTTCTTCCAGACCTTGTGGTATTTTAAATAATTATTTATCTTTTACCAAACAGTGTTAAGCTTTCACTTTGGCTGACTATTCCTAATTGCTCTCTCAACCTGATAACCATGTCTTTGGGGAAGTTGGTCAGTAGTACAAAATACCGACCAAAATGCTCTTCATCTTAACAAGAGTTATTCAATTCATTGCTCTCAGAAAAATAAAGCAGATAAATAATGTTACAACCTTTTTCAGTTTCAAATTATATGTGTAAGGCATTTTTTTTAAGGCTGCCACTTCAGTCTAGAGATAGCTCAGCAGATAGAAGCCCTTACCACTCTTGCACAGGTCTTCATTTCCCAGCAACCCCCTGGTGGCTCCCACTTGCCTCCATTTCTAGACAGTCAATGTCTCCTCAGGCTTCAGTGGGAACCAGGCATACACATAGTCCATGAGTATATATGCAGACACTAATCTGCACACATAAATTAAAAATAAATACAGATGAAAAAATCATTTAAAAATGTCTGTGTTTAATAGTGGTGACCAACAAAGAGGCTATCAATTTTGAAGTGGTGTGTGACATAGGAGGGTCTGGAGGGTTTGAAGGAAGGGGCCATGGCAAATGGAAGGAAGGGGAAATGATATATTCATAGTTACCTTTCAGCTAAAAATGTAAAAATACAATAGCTACATTGAAAATATCTACAAACTTATTGATCATTTCTTAAAGATCTTTACTACATTGTGGTTTGGTTTCTCAGCAGAAGAACAAGAGCATTGTTAAGGTGTCCCTCTGAACACTGGACAAACTCTCACTGGACAGATTTCTTCTTCTATGCTAACTGACAATTTAGATGCAAGAGAATTTCTTATTAGGCGGAACTTATGGTGCTCCGCCCCCCCAGCCAATGTTCTATCATTTTCATGAATTTAAAACTTTTTATATCTATGTCATTACATTCTATACATAGCTTCTTACATTCTCATTCTTACATCAAAATCATAAGAGCATACAGATTTCTCTATTGCCCAGATCTAGGTCAAACTGAAATGAATGAGACAATGTGATACAGTGCTTAATCCCTAAAATAATCATTAGGGATGGAGAGTCATAGGAACACACTGTTTCACACATGAGCCATTTTAATTTCTACTAAGCACTTCATATTTAATTAAGCAGGATCCAAGATAAGCCCTTTATTTTTCTTACGGGGTATATTTAAAGTCCTAGTGCTTAGTATTTCCTGTGATGACTAGAATAAATATCCCAGGAAAATACATTTTGGTAGAGGAACACTGCTTACAACCTTGTGTTAAACCATTAGCAGGACAATATTCCCACCAGTACACATAAGCCTATAAGCAAGATTTAGACACAGTTGATCTGAGAATCTCGGAAACTACTTATCTTTCATTTATAATCGAAGTGGCCCAGATGCCTTGAATGCTGTCCGAAGACACCTTTGCTCTTTTTATTTACTTGGGTTTTTTTTTTTTTTGGTAATTTATATATTTATTTATTCGCTTTACATCTTGCTCACTGCCCCCTTTCCCCATACCCCTCCTACAATCCTCCTCTCCATCCTCCCTCCCCTTCTCTTCTGAGAGAATGGGATACCCCTGGGTATCTATCCCAGGCCCCTCTTCCCCCCTGATTTTGGCACATTAAGCCTCTGCAGGGTTAGTTGAATCTTCTCCTACCAAGGCCAGACATGGCAGCCCATCTAGAAAAAGATATCCTATAAATAGGCAATAGCTTTTGGGACAGCCCCCATCTGTTCCAGTTGTCAGGGACTCACATGATGATCAAGGAAGAATAGGGGGAAGGACTTTGGGTCCCAAAGGAGCTAGAAACTCCTACAGAGTCAACTGACTTAGACCCTTAGGGGTTCTCAGAGACTGAACCACCAACCAAAGAACACATGCTGACTGGACCTATGCTTCCCCCACCCCACACACATGTGTAGCTTGGTTTTCATGTGAGTCCCAAACACCTTTTCTCATGTCTATCACCTATGTTTCTGGACTCTATGAACACAAACAGTAGTAAAAATTAATGTGAAATGGGAAGATCAGAAACGGGGCACAGGTCCTTCATGAATTTTTACACATTTGTAAACACGTCAAAGGCTAAGGATGACAACTCCAGTTAAGAAAGAAGACAAAAATCATGAGACAAGTTCTTGTCATTTATTTCTATTTGGGGTGAGGGGTGGGGTAAGGCAAGGTTGGAGAAGGTTACAGATATCTCTCATGAGAACAAAACCCCATGGTACTTGTAACCTGATTTCCAGGCCAGAGGAACTGTGACAGATAGTAAAGCTTTGAACTGCAAACCTAAGTGATATACCCCTGAAGCTGATCCTTCATCCAGATTGACTTCACTGAAGGGACAAGCAGGAGAAACAGATGGGTTGCCAGGGTCAAAGGTCTGCATGCTAATGCTATCAAGAAAGACCCACAGCAAGGAAAAGATATTCACCGGGAGACTCCCAATGGCTTCTGGCCCTTAAAAGGCTCTTCATGTGTTTTGTCTGGCGATTATCTGGATACATCAATTTTGTACATTTTTGTACACAACACAGCCACAGTTCCTAAGGAGAACTGCATGCTTTCCTACAGGAATAAGAAAAGAGTACAGAATGGGTTTGAGGATCCTTGATAGGAATGTGCTGAATCGCATGGTACTTAGGACAAAGTTCAAAGTGGGAACCAGAGGAAGACATATGCACGGAACTGTAGGTGATAAAAATATCGTGTGCGGGCGAGCGCAGGCTCCTAACCCTGCTGGCCAGTCAATAAAATCACAGACTAATGCAGCTGAAGCCCAGGCCTCGGAAGAGTTTATTGAAAGGAAACTTTGTGTGTACAAGCCACTGTCTTTCAGAGTCAAACAGAATTTGTCATAGGACGGATGTGGCAACAGCAAGGAGCACCCGAGTTCAGTTCCCATCATCCTCTTCGGGTGGCTCATAGCCACTTAACTTCAGCTTCATGGGCCCCAGACACAGTTTTCTGACTCATCTTTCTCTCCGCCCCCCTCCTCCCCTTCCCCTCCCCCTCCTTACTTCCTCCCCCTCCCTCCTCTCTCTCTCTCTCTCTCTCTCTCTCTCTCTCTCTCTCTCTCTCTCTCTCTCTCTCTCTCTCTCTCTCTCTCTCTCTCTTCCTCTCTCTCTCTCTCACACATACACACACTCATGCAGTTACATGCACACATATGCCCATTTGGCCCACATTTACAAGAACACAGATTTATACACACACAACTACAAATGATAAAAACAATGATAAAAATATATCTTAATTTTTCTGAATAGCTTCTTGATACATGTCCATCCCACCATAAAAATATATATCAAACAATATAAGACAAAAGGAATGCAATTTCGATTTCTTTCCCTTCTACATTTTTCAAATTATACTTTTGACAAAAGACATTAAATTCTGTATTCGACGGATAGAAGAGAATTCTCAGACTTGCCCTCCTTGTTAACCTGGCAGAATGAAATAGAAAGAATCCAGAGTGTGGGTGATGTCATGCTTCACTCATTTCAGCCGTTTTTCTTCTCCCTGCCTTTCACCCGTCTTCTTCTTCTTTCTTCTTCATGATCCTTCTCTCTTTTCTGTGGATCCACTGCCTTCTTCTTTCTTTCAAAAGTCACGGTTTCTTAAAAAAGGCAGGGTTTCTCTGTAGCCCTGGCTATCCTGAAACTCTCTCTGTAGACTGGGTTGACCTGGAACTCAGAGTAGTTCTGCATCTGCCTCTCAGTGCTGGGCTTACAGCCCATCACCATCAGGCTACTGTATCGTATCAAGGGATGCAAAGCCTCAAAGGGAAGATGACCCAAAACAACTTTTTGAATGCACATACACAAATCACACAAGTTCAGAAGCTCATAGCCACTGACCCACATCCAAAATGCAACTAGTTTTTTTTTTTTTTTTTTTTTTTTTAAGTTCTAATAAGTTCCTTCTTAAATTTATTTGATGCCTAGTGCTAGGGAAAAGAAATACCTAAGTGCCTGTTCTCTAGAACTCAAGTTTACAGGACTTCTCAACAAACCTCTTGATATAAAGTCAGGTGATTTATGATAGCCTGCTTTCCTGTGTTTATTCTGTGCCTCAGTCCAGTCTTTTGGTTTTTCTGATGCCTGTCATGTTTCAGGGTCAAAGAGATGTTTCGTCAGCTGAAGGTGCTTGCCAGACAAGCCTGTCAAGCTGAGTGTGAACCCCAGAATCCATTTTAAAGTGAAAATATGAAGCCAACAGCACGAATAAGCAATGTGGATCACGTGTGTACAGCATACAAACATGGCTCATGCATGGAAATAAAAGGAAAAATGTACATCTATGGAAAACATTTCTACAAGCTGCATTTTAATGGTTTCACACCATTGGAGTGTCAGATCACACATAAGAACACTTTTTCATACGTTTTAGATATGTTATATTTCTTGCTTCCTTAAGCTAGTCTTCGGTGCATGAGCCTCAACTGCATAAAATATGAGAACACAAATGTTAAAGCCACGTGCTACAAAGGGGCGAGATTGTGAGTTGTCCATGGTCTCTTGCCTCTGTGACATTTCTAATCTCAAAGGAGGGGCCTGACTTCTGTTTCCAAGCTTTTATGTGTATATATAAAAAAGATTATTTTGAAAAGCTCTCATCCAATCACCTTGTAGACCAGAGCACAGGAATGCTGTCAGATCGGACTGTGCTGCAGAAATAATGATTTGTTACAACAGAAACAAAGGACTGGGCTCATTTTTATTTTTCCTTTCTGGAAAACATTGTCAATAAGACAACTTGACCCTCAAGAGATAGACTAATGAACAGAAGGAAATATTCTCCTTAAGGCCCCACTTCTCAGAGGCCTGACACCAAGTGGAACTAATTGTTAGCATCAGGAAACTCTAAACCCATTCCATGAAACCTTAGTTAGAAGCAGACTTTTGCCAAAAGTGACTCCAGCAAACTCCCCTCTTTCCCCCTCCCTCCTCCCTCCTCCCTTCACACTCCTCCCTCCTCCCTCCTCCCTTCACACTCCTCCCTCCTTCCTCTTTTTGTCTCCCTTTTCTTCCCTTGGCTCAGTTGTTTCCCCTCTATCCATTGTATAACATCCAAGATTTTACATGGAAACACCCCATGGCATGTTTTTCATTGCAGGTTAAAATCAACTTTAATTTTGTTATTCTTTCCCCCCTAAGATGTCACCCATCCCATTAAAATGATTAGGCTTTGCTTTGCTATAGTTACCTGAGGTAAGAATCAAATTGGCAGGCCTGGCTCAGGGAAGGAAATCCAAGGGTAGGAGGGACGCCAGAGAGCTGATGTAGAGCGAACTATCATTTCACACCGTGTTTTCAGATGCTACGCATGCAGGGCTGGTGACAAAGCAACAGGCTGTTATGCTTCGGAAAACAGAAATACATTTCCTCCATCAAAGGAAGGAAGCCATGTTCAGGATCACATTTATGCACAGCAGCCCCATATCGGGTGACAGATGGGAACAATGGCTCCTGCTAGGTAGATATGAAATGCTTGCTTTAACTGACTTTCAAGTGGTGTGTTGCTCATTGTTCACAACCGGAAGCTCCAGTATTGCCAATGTGAGTTGCAAAACCATCCATTTAATGGTATAAATGAAATTATGCTCTGCAAACGTTGTTTTCAGTGTGGTAATTTGAGGCATACAATAGCACTTGTGTGAAGGACATTGGAAAAGACGTAAATGGCAGCTTCCGGTGTTTCCTTAGCAAAACAAAATGGTCCTTTACAACCAACGAGATGCAACAAACTTCAGCCATAGTAGCCTGGTGATAAAAAGAAGAGATTTTTAACCAGACTGGAGAACATTTCTACCTTGTAAAAATAATTTTTTAAAGAAAGACTTTATGCATTTCTGATGAGGATTGAAAATTTCACACACACACACACACACACACACACACACACACACACACACACACACACACAATTATTACCAAAGTCCATGAATTTGAAAGCTAAGGCACATGGGAGTGTACATGGGAGGGTTTAACGGAGGGGAGGAAAGAGGGAAATTGTCTCAAAAATAAATTTAAAAATCTATTTAAAAAATCAAAATGGGGTAAAAACTAGACCAAAACATTTATTTATTTTTATTATCTACATGTTTTTATAATGTAGTTGTTTTGTGTTCAGGAGTGTTATGTCTGCATGTATGTCTGTGCAGCTTGTGAAGTCTGTGCCCATAGAAGCCAGACTCACTGGATACTTGTGATCTGTTAGGCATTGAACCCAAGTCCTCTGGAAAAGCAGCCAGTGTGTTTAATCCCTGAGCTCTCCAACCCCTCTCTTTACTTTGACAGTCTTTATAAAACTGCATCAGTCCATGGTAGAGATTCTCCTCACAGATCTGTGTTTGCAGTGGTAACACATCCACAGCTGAAGTTCTCAGTCATAATGTAAGGAAATGAATACAAGACCCCCTTAGAGTGTCTCTCCCCAGAGAAGCATCTTTCTTTAATAGATGGTAATTAACACAGGAATTTATGACTGCTCAACATGCAGTGAATAAGCCCAGCCCCAAAAAGGGCACCTTTATCATTACCCCTCTTTCTAGCACTTATGGTTAAGTGTGGACAAGGGAACAGCAAGATTGTAAGACTCAGAAGGGATGAATGACTAGAAAGAGCACTACAGCACAATTACACACACGAACTCACAGCAGCTTTGAGAGCATATACAAGCTCACGCCAGACAAAATCCTATCACAGAGGAAAAAGATGGGCTTGAGTTTCAATCTTGGGTTATAGAGATACTTACTACTGATGGCTTCTGAGAGGAGGAAGAATCTCTTTTTCTTAATCGCACAACCCACAGTAAGTAGATCATGCTCCAGTAGAAGACCACACTTCCATTTGGGCAGCATAGATTGGACTGGGTGGGCCAATGAGATAAAATAATGAGAGAGAGAGAGAGGGAGGGAGGGAGAAAGGAACAAAGAGAGAAACAGAGAGAGACAGAAAGAGAGACAGGGAGAGACAGACAGAGAGAGAAGGAACAGAGAGTCAAAGAAGACTCTATAGAACAAAAGGAGGAGTGGATCTGAAAGGTGGTTGGAAAGAGAGGATACAATCAAGATACATTGTAGGAAAGTCTCATAAAATTAATAAGAACACAAGAGGAAAGTATAATCCATTATCTATAAAACCAATAACCAATGTTGGTTGTCTTTCTCCAAAACAATTGCAATGGAAAACCATGCTCCTTCCTCACACTGTGTTTGAAAGCTTTGTGGTAACAACCCCAGGAGAACTTGTACACACACACACACACACACACACACACACAGAGAGAGAGAGAGAGAGAGAGAGAGAGAGAGAGAGAGAGAGAGAGAGAGAAACAGACAGACACACACACACACATACACACAATGATCCTGATAAAACTCACCGAACTAGAAAATTCTCAACAAATGATAGAACTGTGGAAAATATATCCGCACGTAAATCATTCCCCTTCTTTTTTATATGTGGCCATCTGTCTAAAATGTTGACCCAACAAAACCATCAGGGGAGAGGGATGAAGAGCTATTTATTCATTTGTGTTTGCAGTGCTTTCTCTGCACCATCAGATGTTTTACAGATTAAGAGGGGAGGTAAAAGTTCTGTGGGGGAGAAAAAAAAAAAAAAAAAAAAAAAAACAAAGGCCAAGGTTTTCTTGTGTCATTACTCCTTGCCTGCTCTTTTCTTTTCTTTTTTTTTTTTTTCTTTTCCAAAACCCCTTATTGCGACTTTGACAAATGACAATACAAAAGGAGAATTTATGATGGGTCCTGGCGATTAGCACATTATCACAAGCAAAACAGAGCCCTCAGCCTCCGCCACTGGGGAGTCATTGAAGGAGGCTTTGAATGTGATGCATGGGTCAAGACCTATTTCTGCAGAAGTGAAGCTGCTGTTACACTGGCTCAAGTCAAGGTGGAAACCCTTGGAGATTCAGGTGAAGACACTGAGCTCTGGATGAGAAACATCTAGGCAGAGAGGTCATTCTGCAAAGGAAGGAGGAACCACTCTACTCCCTGCAGACCACCGTGCTGAATGATTTAATGCTACCTGTAGGAAATACCTTCTGCTTTACTGCTTTCTAGTCTCCCTTCTTCTTAGGATGAAAAGCAAAAAGAAAAAGCAAATAACCAGAGCAAATACCATCCTTCCCTTCTGCTCCTGCTGTTACCTCCCAGAGAAATTTTGGAGAAACTTGGTCCTGTCACCTCTCCACAACCCCTGGACCTTCTGTAGATGATGCTCTGAGAGTAGATCACAGTGACAACAGACAACGTGGCTTTCTGAAATATAACAAAAGCATTGATTATAATAACAATTCTTTTACCTAGTTGACAAATTTCATTTATAATTTTGGTATTAAATATGTGAGAGCATCAGCTATAAAGCAATTTCAAAAAAAATGAATATAATATGTTGGCCTATAATAAGTTAGAGTTTAAACCTACAGAGCATAAACACAATCTTTGAAGCTCTATCTATCTATCTTTCTTTCTTTCTATCTATCTATCTATCTATCTATCTATCTATCTATCTATCTATCTATCTAATCTATATGAGCATATGTGTTTTCCTGCAGGTATGTATGCATACTAGATGCATTCAATGCCCAAAGAGGCCGTAAAAATGGCATTAGACCACTTGGTACTGGACTAATGGGTTATTCTGATAGATACTGGGAGCCAAATGCTGGTTTACTCTTTAGCTCTAAATCTCTTTTAAAGATGACTACAATCTAGAGAGATTAATTTACATAAATTAATTAGAGGAAAGGTGTTCACAGGTTCTTAAGTAAGCTAGCATGGTTATTCTAGATAGTAGACATATAGTTAGGGATTTGATGCTCACAACATATAACACAAAGTTAATTGGACTCAGAGAAATATTGGATGGTGGGAAATAAAATGTCGCCAAGCCTTGGTATCTTAGAAACGATTAACTGGGATGTGAGATATTCATAGTGGACAAATGCACAAACTAAGGATGACTCATATGTTTTGTTAGACTACTCTTTCCCATGGGATATGTCTTGTATCCCCAAAGATGCTTCACATTATAAATTGGCCTCTTGCCATTGGATGTCAATACCAATTGAAAGTGTCTACCGATATTGTTAGATGTCACCAGGTTGGGAATGGAGTCAGATGGGAAGGAAAACTAGGTTTGGATGGAAAATACTGTTGTGGACAGAAGTCTACCAAATATGCCCATCAGTTACACCATCATGAGCTTCAGTACTTGGAAGAATACAAGATGAAGAGTCCCAATAGGAATGTGTAACATTTACTAAGATGCCACTTTGGCTCAAAGCCCTCTCTATCACAGAAGCTCCCTGCAATAAGTGCCAATCAGTACAGAGACTCATAATGGTTCAGAGTGCCAGGTACCAGACAATGTGGAGTACTCAGCCAGCAAAGAACATTTATATCACACTTCTTCCTCTTGGGGATCAGGAGTCCTTGCAGAAAAGTGATTAGTAAGAACCAATGGTTTCAAAGAACTGTCACAAACATTGTTTTCTGAAAATGAGTGTCCTGTTGCACATACAAATTCACATTAGCCATGGCTCTGTGCACAAGACTTACATAGAATTTTTCATAATTCCTTCAGCCCAGATTCATGTGGCTGCTGATCTTGAGGACTAGTGTGTTATGTCTGAGGATGTGGCATTCCATCTTCAAAATTAGCTCTCCTGAAACCATATCTCTGTGTATTGTCTGAGGTTCACACTCACAAGGCACATAAAGCCCTCATGACAGGCAACCTCAGAAAAGGTGTTTGATGTTGAGTATTACAACGGTATCATTGTAATGATGTTGCTTTAGTTAATTTTCAGTGTCCACACCATAATAATGAACCTGGGATAATACAGTGTCAAGAAGACATTATTAAGAAGAATAACTTATGTAACACAGTTATAAATTATAAAAAGATTTTAAAGAACTATGGGCCACCTTCTGCTTCTTTTAGAATTTAAAGAGACTATGCTCACACTTATTTCTAGACAGACCCCTGCTTCCTGCCTTGTGTTGTCTAAGCCTGTCTAAAATAGTCCAATTCTCCTGCATTCTCTTTCTACTTTGCTGATGCTATGCCTTCCCCGATAACTCCTATCTTCTCTTATATTTCGCCTGTATTTAGGTTAAAGGGGGTTCATTTTCTCAAGGCATTTCTTCAGTCTTATTCATATGAGAGCTACTGGCATTAAGTAGGAAGGATTGGGAAGGGAAGGGGATTGGTGGAGAGGAGATAATAATAATGGGCTTAGGGTCAATTTGAACACACAGGGTAGACTAAGCATTTTTACAGCTCAGCCTAAGTTGGAAGCCAGCATGCTTTGTATGGGTTTCTCCATAAATTAACCTCATATATCCAGATGTGTAACTATTAAAATAAAGTAGAAGTATCCTCACAAAGAGCTCTAGGATACTTAATGCCCAGAAGAAGACAAATGAGTATATGTTATGCACACTGATCATGGAATCTGTACATACAATGACCATAGGCTCCTCTGACAACAAATTAGCTCAGTTGCCCTTCTCTTATGGAGATTACAAATGGAAACTGTTCTGGCTCATGTATATGTGTTAGGTCTTATTGACCTAGCAATAACTATAGCAATATGTATGTGTGGATGGTACATTGTTTAAGGTTACAGACACAGGAAAAAGGAGGGTTTTCCACCTTAGTCTTATTTAAGGTAACAATAGGAATTCTGCATGTGGAATGGGGATAATCATGGAAGTTGATCAGGGTAGTATTAGCTGTGGATGGCCATGAGTTTGATGGCTTGTCTGTAAGGAGCACATGAGAAGAAATGAGTGGTGCTTGTGTGTGTGTGTGTGTGTGTGTGTGTGTGTGTTTATGTGTGTGTGTGTGGTATCCTGCAAGAGTGATAGTGACACTGAAGATGGGACATGATGGAGTCTCACCAAAGCACCAGAAGAAAGACAGAGAAAAGAAAGATGCTTCTCATTGTGGTATAAAACCCATCCCTGCATTCATAGCATCTCTCCCCTGCATAAAACATTGCCCCCAATCCTATGAAGTAAAGCTAGTCAAGGGAAAAATGGTAGGAATTTATTGGAATCCTCCTGTTATCAAATTTTGTACATAATGCTTAAGGCCAAAAACATGGCCCTAAAAGTGGAGATTTTTGGAAACTTGTGGGACCACAGGGGATGTATTATGTGCAAAAAGCACATGGAATACAATCTTTGCCTTAACGATAATTTTTTAACAGAGCTACATGATCAGATGCTTGATTGGTTTAAGTCATATAGTTTCAAAAGATTATTCGAGTTGCAGGTTAAAATTGGTCCTAGTCTCAACTGACTAAATTTTCAAACTGAATAAAAGTTTATTGACCTGATAAACATATTTGTAATCTTTATAGTCCCATGGCTGGTCAACCACAGTGGGACACATTACTGACACTCTTTAAAATCCAATAACATACAATTAAATTGCTGCTATAGAAGAGGTATAATCCTCAATTTGTTATCCTAACTTGACTAATACTTTCTCATTTGTTTAAACAATTTTATATGTAAATACATGTATTTATAGTTTTATGGTTGCTTCTGTTCTTTGTTCCTGTGTATGGTTTATTTTGAAGAGGCAAAATTCAATGTTTTCTGTGTGTTTATATTTATATTAGGTAGAAAGTAGAATATATAGTTTTTTTTGCATTGCACCAGAAACAATAAAATGATATTTTTTAAGAGATAGCCAACTCATCCATCATCCCATATGCTGTGGATAAAATGTGTAGCAATATTTTGAGAATGTGTGTTTGTGGTTGTGTATTGGGAGAACTGGTGTGTTAATGTGGCTTCCCATTCATCTCTCCATGTGGCATGTAAGGGTTGACTTGTTGAAATTTTGTAGGCTTTTATTTACAGAGAAAACATAGACCGTGTGCAGCTCAGGGTCCTATCAGTCCACACATTCAAAGGAATTACATCTGGAAAGAGAGTGCTTAACTTAGAACATTTATGGATAATCTAATCCACAAGGAGATCAAAATTACCTTGCTCCTATGAATAAGAAAAAAAAAAAAAACCTAAGAAATTTAATTACTTACGAATTATTCATGAATATTTTGATACTGGCTCAAGGCTAAAGTTGGAAAAGAGACAATCGCATACTGTTGACAATCGATGTTTTGTTCAGGAAAAAAATATGGAATATTTCAGTCTTGGGATAACACTCCATATTTCCAGAGTGTTTAAAAATAAAAAAAGAGGTGTTACTATAGACAAGGGAACCTTGGGTGGAAACAGAAATGAAAACAGACCATCTGAGAAAGAAATGGGATACGGAAGAGTGCTGGGAAGACATGACTGCAGCCACATGTGTTGCGTAGCTCTAATAGACAGATTATAAGTTACATTTCGTGAGAAACACATGGCCATGTGCTAAACATCCATATGCCAAAGCTAATAAACCTGAATCCCACTGATGGGTCTTGCACAACTGACTTTACTTAGTGGTTGGAAAGGCCCTAGGAATCCAATGAAGACATGTAGGCTCACCTGTCATATATGTACAAACATGCACACACATATCACGAGTGTATATAGAGTGTAAAAGGGACATGTCCAACACTGTAGTGTAGGTGTGAGTGAATGAGTAGATATAAAAATGAGGAAGAGATGCCTAGCTATTTTCATGCCATAAGTCTGACAGTAAGAGAAGGAATGTCAACTTGAAAACAGGTGTCCAGGAAGACAACTGTGACAAACTAACCTTTCTTCTAACGCATGAGTGAAAAGGAAGCTACCAAGTGCAAAATTTAAGAAAGGCATTGCAATATTCAGAAAAAAAAAGAAGTTTGAAGATCAGGGTTTAGAGAGACCTTAACATGTAGAAGAAACAAAAAAAAAAATTACCATGGTAACAACACAAGTCCAGAAAAAAAAAAAAACATGGTACAAAATTAAAGGAGGAATTAGAAATGCTCAGTGGTACTGTACTTCTGTGTGCCCTCCAAAAATAAGGACTCATAATCTATGGACTCTAGAACACAAGGGGGAAACACCAGGCTTGGTGATCTCGCCCTGAAGAGCTGGAGGCATACATATGTTTTACTGCAAATCTCTGGCTAATCAGCGAATTTTCCTTGATGAGCTCTAGGCCAGTAAGAAACCTTGTCTTCAAAACCAAAATGCAAGTTCTAGGAAATGAAATATAAGTTGACCCTCTGCTATACACACAAAGAGAGAGAGAGAGAGAGAGAGAGAGAGAGAGAGAGAGAGAGAGAGGGAGGGAGGGAGGGAGGGAGGGAGGGAGGGAGGGAGGGAGGGAGGGAGGGAGGGAGGGAGGGAGGGAGGGAGGGAGGGAGGGAGGGACAGAGGAAGGGAGGGAGATTTAGCTGTTCTTAATCATTTAGCTAGATAAAACATACTTGTAATCTTGAAGAAGCATCTAACAATGAAAGGAAATTACTAGGCTTGGTAGAGAGTATATGTTAGAGCCACCTTATAGGATGTGGAAAGGGAGAAGCAGAAGCAGAGGGGAACCAAGAAAAGTGGCCATGTTAAAGTGGCCCCACCTTCTTGAAAAGCCTACCTCTGATATTGGGCACAGTAATAGCTGCCTATTAAAGCAGGGGACAAAGCTTGGTCTGTATTAGTAAGTGTATAATAAATACAATTACCAAGGAGAAGGTTTTGGTTTTTTTTTTTTTTTTTATTTCTAAATGTTTTGTATGGGTTATCTTGCATGACTTGGGGGGGGGGGGTAGATGATATCACTGCCAACATTTTATATGGAAAGAAAGTAAAGTTAAATAATTCAGTTAAGTGCTGTGTGCTCCAAAGTAGCAATGAAAATGAAGTTCTCCTGGGACTACTCCGGGGTAGTTTCTCTAACCCCTTCAGAGTTTAGGCTTTTATACTTTTTTGTTGAATTAAGAAAGAAATGTAAGTAATTAACATCTTTCTCAGAAACTATATACAAGTGGATTCTGTTTAGTGCTCTTTCTCCTGTTGAAGTGTGTTTTATCCCTGGCTCCTGGTTTATTAATAATCACCATTTTGTCTATGGTTCCCACGTGTCAGGCAGTCTTCTGGCTATTTTATACTTATTAAAATAATGTGATTGTTACAAGATCTCTGAGACACATACAAGTCTGATTACTGGTTTATACTGAGGAAATGGAAAGCAGAGATCTTTATCCTCACAGACTTGATTCTAAAGGGAGTTGCTCTAACCTCAGAGTCACTGGAACATCCAATTAGCACATGAAAGTCAGTGGCCTTGGATAAGTCCAAATTAAAACAATATTGAAATATTAACATACGTGTTAGAGTAGATGAATGTAAATGACTAAGCCAAGTGTGAGAATGTTAAGGAAAAATCAAAACTCCCAGGTTTCCCTCTGCTCACCCATTCCACATCTACTCCCGGTACCTGCTTCCATACTTTATCAGCCAAGCGTCGTAACTGCTCCTATGTGTTTGCATGTGGGACTATCCACCAGGTTATGTCCAACTTATCAGAGGCCACATCTTTAAAGGAAAAGGACTCTCATCCCTAGCAACCATCAGTTGCCAAAAGTTCAAAGGCTGTGGTTGGAGGTTGCAGAACCTCTCCCTCTTCCATGCTGGGATTTTTAACTTGCATGATTTTGTTTAACTAATGCCACTTGTCGTGAGTTCAAGAGTCACAATCTTGTCACAGCACCCCTGCCTCCATCCTTTGGTTCTTGGTTTTCTCCTCTTCTTCTGTTACGTTTCCCGAGCCTCGTGGCAGTGTTGGGAAGTGTTGATGTAGATGTTCTGTCTATAGTTGGACTGTCAAGGGATCTCTCTCACAGCAATAATTGAAATAAATAATGCATCCAACATCCTCAAACCTTATTTCTTACCGAAGCCTCCTTTCCATTCTCCTGCCCTGACTGAGATATCCTCACACTACAGAGCACTTTCTATGGGTTAGGCAAGAGGTCTTCAGAAATGTAAGCTCTTTTCCTGAGCCTCTTTCCCCAAATTTCACCTAGTGGTATCTACTATTTTCATTTCTGCTTTCTGATTAACATATCATATTCTTCCTTAAGAGTTTCCTGGAACATGATCCTAGTGGTTCATAAAATTATGCAAATGTTATGTGCCAGCCTTCAGTGAGCCATGTTTTAAGTGTCACTGTAGTTCTCTGCTTCCCCTTTCTTCTTCCATCTCCTTTGTATCTTTTGAAAACAGACAACATGGAAACCTGGCATAATTGTTATTTCACACGTAATCAGACTTCAAGAATGATTTCCATTTCTTACTTCAAGGCTAGGGCTCAGTGGATGAAGAGTAAATAAATTAAGTGCTTTTCATTGTATAAATATCTAACGAATAAGTCTTCTCCCCAATTAAACAACAACAAAATGCCTCCCAAAGAGTGTGTGAGAGAGAGCCCAGTGGTTAGGAGTACTCACTCCTCTCTTTCAGAGCACATACTCAGTTCCCCGAATCTATATCCACTGATACTCAGTGGTCTATAACTCTAGTGCCAATGACTCCAGTGCTGCTTGGTCTAGAAGAACACCCGCACACAAATGTCATCGACTCATAAGACACATGTACACATAACTCAAATCAGAACAAATCTTAAAACCACTAGCATCTCACACGACTACATAAACAAATGCATAAATGTATCCAAAATAATGAAAACTTCTAGGTGCATGGGAACTGGAGTGGAAGGTAGACTTAAGATTGGTGTATTTCATAACGTTCATGTTGTCTTGGTCAAATAATATCTAAAAGGAAGCAAGGAAAAAAGAAAAATTCACTTTTTATTTAAAGTTTCAAGGGGTAAAATCTCATAGCCATAGGAGCAGGTGGTTCACTCACCTCCACTTTTGGGAAGTAGAGAATTAATTGGAAGTCATGTCCAGATAGAAAGTTAAGGCCCACCCCCTTGTCTGCCATAGACTTACTTCAGCAAGGCCTGTTCCCCATAAAGTTTTCACAACTTTGTAAAACAGTATTCTCACATTGGGACAATGTGTTCAAATACACAAGTTCATGGTGGAAATTTTCACATTCAAACCACATCAGCCAATGTAGGTAGGTTGTTCAGAAAGAGCTTTTTAAATAAAGATTGAACAGAGATCTAAGTGATGAGAAAGACTAAGTCTAACAGGATGGGATTTTGCAGGATTACACCCTGAGAAGATATACTGATTTTTGTTTGTTTATTCTGTTTTTATTTTTCTGTTTGTTTTTTGTCACCTCTACGCAGGCTAGGTTCATCTGAGGAGAAACTTCAACTGTGAAAAATGTCTCTATGATTCTGGCTTAAAGGCAATTCTATCAGAAATTTTCTTGGTTGACAATTGACGTGGAAGGGTCCAGCCTTCTATGGGTGGTGCTGCCCTTGGGGCAGGTGGTTCTTGGACATATAAGAACAGTATTAGTGACATGGGTGTAAAGAGTAAGCCGTTCACACATCATTCTTCCACAGTTCTACTTCAACTCCTGCCTCCAGGTTTCTGCCTTGAGTGCCCTGCCCTGATTTCCCTTCATAATTGACTATATGCGGTAAGAAGAAGTCAACCATTTCTTTCCCGGGTTGCTTTGGGTTATGATATTTACTGTAGCAACATAAATCAAACTAGGACAAGGTAGAATATACTTCTTGGAAGTTTCAGGAAAGACAATCAAGTAACAACAAAAACATGCCTCATTGGGAGAGAAGAAGATGGCAGTGGTGGCAGTTTCCTGGTCTTAGAAATGTGAGTAGACCATCAAAGAATTAATGAGGGATGCAGATTTAACTCTCCTTAATATTGACAGCACTAGAAATTATTTCTAAATAACATTTACAAAAATTCCTTTGTTTTGTATGTGTTCTGCCCCTGTGTTGAAGTTCTTTATAAGCAGAGTGCTCTTGACAACATTCATTGTTGACAACAACCATCCATGGTCTTTTTCCTGTCTTCACCACTGTGTGCTAATTTAGACAGGTAGGTTTTACATTTTTATCCTGTCCTGACCACCTAGAAGAGGGATGATCCTAGAGATAACTTCCCTTTAAGATCTCCTGGAAGGAGAAAGTATGTCTTGTTCACATGTAATGAGAGCGCCCATTGTCATGGACAAAATAAACAAGAAGGGAAATGGAAACATGCATTCCTTGGCTGTTTCTGTGATCCAGATGGAAGTCTCAGTGAGTTTTTCTGGACTGATGGCAGCACATCCAGCAGGAAGCCTCTGGGTGCTAAATGCTCTTGGGAAAAGTAGCTGCAGGGATTGGGGATGGGTTGGCACTTCTGGGTAGGAGAAGGCAGGTGGCATAGTCCTCTTTCCATGTTTTAAATTAAATAATGAGGACCACAGTTACACAACTCATGGTGAGGAGAAGCAATCCTATTTATTAAAATAATTTATCATTTTAAATATATATATATTTAGAAGATTAAAACAAAACCATCAACAGCAAAACCAATGCCAATAAGGTCTGTTTCTTACAGTATTATTTACATAAAATAGTGATATTGGATCACAATATTACACAAAAAATTAGGTGTCTTGGCTAGTGTTCCCAATATAGCGTCTTAGCAGTTTGAATGATGATGTTGTTCAAAATTTTTATTTCAATTAAATTACTGTATCTACTTCTGTCCTCTCCAACATTGTCTTCAAAGGACCATGGCTTCTGCATTCAGCACCCTCTCAGAACATAGAGTAGAAAGTAGGATTTGGGGACAATCCCAGCGGTTTCCAGGGTGACTGTGAGTAAGAATTCCTTCTGTTATGGTGTGTAAGTGACAGTCACACAGAGAATCCATTTATGCCTCACTTCTAGAGGCACTTGGATTGGGGCTTTGTTTAAAAAGAGGGAATTGAACTTGGCTCTGGCTCGCTGACCCTCCTCTCAGTGCTAAAGGACATGTTTAGATCAAGTCTTTCTGGTATCAGGGATTTTTCTAAGGCTGAGATTCAAAACTATGTAAGAACATTTTAGAAACACTCTTGGTTCAGGACACGGAGATGCAGGTCTCTTTGATGAACAAAGAAAAAGCAGTTATTTTAAAGCGAATAGAAATGCTGAAGCTGTGGCTCAGCAGTTAAAAGCACTCTATGCTTTCAAAGGATCCATGTTCAATTCCAAGCACCCACCTCATGGCCAACAACAGTCTACAACTCAAGCTCCATAGACATCCCACCCCATCTTCTGGCTCCTGTGCACCCCAGGCACACACGTGGTACACAGACAAACGCGCAGGCACAACATCCATGCACATAAAATTATGTAATGCATGTAGATTGTGAGTGGCCCAGATTCAGGAAGGTGGAAGTTACAGTTGTCTCTTATGTGAGCATCATGATCTTGATGTCTGTATGTGTGTGGACAGGGCACATAGGAGTCATGTAGACTATGAGAGTACAAGGGTTAAGAGCAGGAAATACTGAGAAAAATGGGGACATACTATTAGTGATGAGAGGATCACATACACACAAAGGGGGCGTATGACAGAGGAAAAAGTGGAGAGATTAATAACTTTTTTCTTTTTGCAAAATGCCTGAAATTATTATGCTAACGAAATAAAATCAAGTTTCAGGGAGAAGTTTTTTTTTTTTTTTTATGTGAGATTTGATTTTAAAAGACACTATTATCTTACGCATCCTTTAAAAACATCTTTTGAAAATGTTAGATATGATTACTATATTGACATAATTTCAACTTCATACTCTCCTTGCTGAGATCGTCCGGTGTCCTACTTACTCCCTCTCTGCCCTTTCTCAACTGCCTGTTCTCTTCTGCATTATTCCCAGCATCACGCATATGCACGCGTGTGCACGCACATATGCACAAACGGCCAAGTCCATTCAGTGTTGGTCATATCTGTGTGTTTAGGGCTCACTATCTGGGGATGGATTATCTATCCTGGAGCTTATCCCTGGAGAACACTCGCTCTTCCCATCATAACAGTCATCAGTTACCTGTAGCTCTTCATTTAGGTTTGGGGACTTATGTAAATTGAAAATAAAAGACAGCAGTATTTAAAACTTCTAATCCATATCGATTGAGCCAAGAAGAACCACTTCTTTGAGTCTTCCTTCGATTTGATCCCATTCTTACCTCTAAGTCTGTCCAATATTTATGAAGGTTTCCAACAACTGCGCAAAAACTGGAAACGTTAGGCATTCTCCAAGAAACGGTACATTTCTGAGATTTCCGGTGAGCTACCCAGACCGCTGACGTCTCCTGGGGTTTTCTACAAGCCTGGGTCAGAACACTAAAGGACCATCTAAGCTCAAAGTGCCCCTGAAGAAATGTGATGCATCATTATAACAAGAAAAGCATCTGCTTAGATTCTAACATTCTCTGCCTTCAGTGGTAATCAGAACTGAATGGATTGAGGAATGAACATGTTCACATTAATACCCAAGATGCACCAAAGAAAATCAAGATATACCCGGCAATAGCAATCTGTATGCCTTCAAATAATATTTTTTCACTATTTGGACAATGCTCATTTTGCAAGGATTAGGGTAAGGAATGCTCATAAGAGCCCTCCTGTCTGTTATTGGCTATTTCTTGCCTCTGACAGAAAGAATGTAAGGTATAAGAATTGGAATGGTTTTCTAAAAGTAAAGTCTTATAATTTGTCCAGTATTATTTCTCTGTTGGTAAGGAGAGATTCCTGAGGCAAAGAGTTACCAAGCCCCCCTCCCCAAATCTAAGATGGACAACACATATAGAAATGTCAGAATATAGGAAAGATTTACCCTTTGAATTTGTAGTTAAGATGGCATTCCATGAAAGTAAGTCCAAAAGTCCAAAAGGGGTAATAAGAAAATTTAAGATAAAAAACGTGTAAAGATGCAGAATATTAATCTCTAGCATGGTTAACCTTTGATCAACAAACGCATAAGACACCTGCTCTCTGCCGTAAACAGATGTAGGTTACTTCACAGAGAAATTACTGAGTAATTTTTCTCTAAGAAATGGAACCATTAGAGAAATATATTTATCAGTTTCCTTTCCATAAACAAAACTAAAGGCTGGACTTCAGCAGAGATAATTTGATTTTTTCCCTGTTCAAAGCCTATACAATTGGTTGACAAGATGACTGAGCAGATAACAGCTTATTTTGTACACGCCTGACAAACAAGGTTTAGTCCTTGGAATATAAAGTGGGAAGAAAGGCACTGACTCCATACAAACACACACACACACACACACACACACACACACACACACACACACACATATATATTATCACAATAATAATTTTATTAAAAATGAGCATTTTTCTGTCTTTCTCAGTGGGACATTTATCATTTTTATTATGATTCTAAATATTTATTCCAAGGCGTTTGATCTGTTCATTGAGAATATATTACAAAATATATGTGCACAGATGATTGTTTCATACGACACATACATAAAACAAAACAACACTGGCCAGCTGATGAAATCATGCTGAGTGTCTAAATACAGGAATTTGTAATTTTGTTCTTATTTCTCACTTAATTTCAATACCTCTGGATCAGTAGCAGCCAGTAAATGACACAATTTTAAATCACACTTTTTTTTTTTATCCAGTTTAAAAGAGAAGCGGGGGAACACCCAAACCTCACGTCAATATCAAATGAGGCAGTTCATGCTGGTTTTGAAATGGAATAGCTCCAGAGAGAGGAATAACAAAACCGGGTCTTGAGGTCTTCCCTATATATCCTGTTTATAAAGGAAATTCAGAAAAAACAAATAGAAAAGGCCCCGGCTTCTAGATCATACCTGGACAAGGCCATGCATGCGCTAGGCAGCTCAGTCGTGCCCTGGCACCAGGCCTTCCTTCTCCCCTCCCACCCCACCCCCTTCTTAAAACAGCACCCACCACTTTATAAAATGATCTATTGGGACTTCAAAGCTGTGGCAATTGCATGTGGCACAGGATGTACGCAATTAATTATGTGATGTATAAATGACAGGGTGTAGGGAAAATTGGGAAGAAGAAATGGAGGGTTTTTTTCCTTTTTTTTTTTTTTTTTTTCAGTTAAAAAAAAATGCCCACGGTAAACTGAAAGGCCTGGTTGTCTGCTTGCCAAGAACCAGTAGCAGATAAGACCTCCAGTTGCTGTGGAAACTGGGGCCTCTAGGAGCCAGAATCCAATTTCAGAAACCACAAAATCAACACAAACGTGTGCAAAAATAAAAAGGTTTGTTTGGCAAGTCGTAAGGAGAAGGCGACCAATGTATAAAACACGTGAACCAAAGTGACCTCGGCCCACTAAAGCCCTAACGGCAGCGATGCCCACAGCAGACCTGGCACCTCTGAAACGAACAGTAACAAGACACAGTCCCCGCTGCTCTCTGAGATCAGGTAATTGCTACTTTGTGAAATATCAAACATCCACCACCTCTTCCCCAGCCCTACCTCTGAAAGCACAGCACCCCCCTTTCATGAAGGTAACCCTAGGAACTGAGACTCCAACCCCAGAGGCCACAAAACCCACAGCCTCCTTTTCCATGTTCTTTATATCATGAATTACACACTATATCACCTAGGAAAAGAAACATGAAGAAAGCCAGACAATGAAGGCATAGACATTTTTTACCCACAGTGAGCTTAAGTCCTAACCGTTCTAATGCTGTATGTCATTCTGAACTCTGTTTCCTTGACAGTCGTGTTGGAGTAAACAGTCCTTCTCTAAGATAAAGCCATAGACTTCCAATCCTTTGTCTACCCTCAGACAGATGCACATAGTTATTTTTATGTCTTTCCTTCATTTTCCATAACCAATGAGACGATGAAGCCTTCGAGCCGCTGAGCCCATTTTTACATCCCATTTGCCTTCAAACCTAGAGACTTTAAACACGCCACCGAGAGAATCTATGTAGAGACATAAAGGTATGATTTCATCATTTCGTCATAGTTCTGAGGAAATCTATTAAACACCTGTCTGGAGAGACAAAATCAAAAGCAACATTGAATCCCAGGTCGGTAGAATATATAAAGAAACAAAAAAATCACCACCCAAAACCACACACACACACACACACACACACACACACACACATACATATATAGTGTGTGTATGTATGTAAGTATGTATGCATGCATGCATGTATATATGTATGTATGTATGTGTATGTATATATGTGTATGTATATGTGAATGTATATATGTATATGTATGTATATAATACATATGTATGCACATACATACACATATATACTCATACAAATATACATACACAAATATATTATAAACATACACATAAACATACACACATATTCATATATATATTTATACACACGCACATACACACACACACACACACACAAAAACAAACACACTCTGTAAAAAACGTATTTTTACATGAAGTTGAGAGAAGAAAGTGGTAGAAAGGGTTGGGAAGTAAGTCAAGTGAGTTTCACCACAATAACATATTCATGTATGAAACTCCCAAACAGTAAAACATTTTGAAGTCTCCTCTCTTCTCAATTCTAAACCTGTGGTTCCTGAAGTGGACTCTAAAGACATTCTCTTGCCATTTAAGTACTGCGTGCTGTATTGTGAAGATTTTTCAATCTATATACATCCAAGAGCACAGGTGGCCACGTGACTCCCATTCCAGAAACTGTAAAACATGTAAAGAGTGATTGATCTGATTGCAGGATTCAGTCAGGAAGCTGACAATGGTACCCAGGTCCTCTGGCTCTGGCAGCTTGGGGGTTTGTAATACATTGAAGAATGGGTATACAAAATGGAAATGGGGTTTTCCTCCAATTAGCGGTGTCTCCGGACATGTGAGAAACAGCAAGTTATACAGATTTGTCTTTTTACCACCAAATACACATAAAATGTAATGTTAGTGCAAGGCTGGGCAAGGCCTCTAGTAATGTATTATGGCAGAACAGCCAGGAAAGAAATTCTGTTTAGACTTGAAAAAAAAGTGGATGTGTGTGTGAACTCCCTGGGCATACCTTCGAAAAGTAGCCTTCCTCCCCCACCGCCATGGAAGAATTGGATGACGACCTGAGGCCCTTGCTGATTTCAGCCTCCACCCTTTCTCCATTCGCCCTGTCACAATGGACAAACCCTGCAAAGGCCAACATCGAGCAGAAGGACCGAGTCAAACAAAACTCTCTTTCGCAAGATCACTTCTTCCAAAGGGACTTGATTAATCTAATAACGTTACACGTTAAATCAATTTTCACCACGAAAATGAAAGCCACACAGGATGACATATGCCCCCTAGGTATTCCCTAATGCACCCAGCCAGGGCTTAGGTTTTGTGGGACTTCTTTTATTATACACAGAAAAATTAAACGTTAGCAGTCCAGTTCTATTCTCACTTAGAATGCCCATTAAAAGTCTGGCTGCAATATTTATGAATAGCAAAACAAGGCCACCAGGACATGTAGCAGCTCAAAGCAAGTTTCAGTTACAGACCTGTCAAGCAGAGCCTCAGACATTAATAATAACAATAATGTAGAGGCCTAAATTGGAAGAACAGGGCATACAAAAGAGTCTATAATTATTAAGAACATAAAGTAACTTCATTTGCTCCAGTGAACGTTGCCTTCTGGTTCCTTAGTCAAGTTACTAAGAAAAGAATCAAGTTCAAAAATATGTCTAATAAATTTATAATAAGGGACACAGGAAATCATCTTAAAGGAAAATAACAAATGCTTAATTGAGAATATGTTGAAATTCAAACCAAGAACTTACTGCCTTCAGAATTAATAGTTATTTTATTTTTATTGCTTTGTGTTTGCATATAATGTATTTTAATCAACCTGTACCCATGCAGGCAGCACTAAGGGGCCTCAGTGGGTTCAAACAAATGGACCTTTGTTAAAGATATACTTAAATTTTTAAATTACGTGTATTTGCAGGGGTGGGGCTTATACGAATTGAGTATGCATCTACCAGAGGCTAGAAGAACGTGTTGGATAAATTCCAAAGAGCTGGAGTTGCAGGTGACTGGGAGCCATCACCTGGTGTGGGTGGGGGCTGGGAACTGAGCTGGAGTTATCTGCAAAGACAATATGTTCTCTCTTGACCCTTCGGGTTTTTAGTTTCAAGGATTAAGATCCATCTCCCAGCGTCCACCACAACCCCAGATGAGTTGCTTTTGAAGACAAAAGTTTTTCTTTCCTCCTTCCTGATTTTTATTTTTCTTCTGTTGATTTGTCCATGTTATTAAGGTAAAAGCAAAGGCCTGGTCACGAATGAACTTAGAAAGGAATGTGTAAAAGTCACAGGAAAGCCTCCACTGGATCATTAGTAGCCAGCGCCACGGGAATAAAAATGACGATAAAGCTCATGAAAACTAAACATCTCACAAATATTACTGTGAGCTAACGAAGAGAGAGTCTTCATCTTGGAAAACTGACATAAATGTTCCGCTCCGAGGCATTTTCCAGTAGTGCATCAAAGGCTATAATTGATCCCTAGTTAAAATGAAAACTGGAACACATTCTTGATAGTTGGAAATAGAAATCACTGTAAGCAGGCAAATAGATAGGGCTTAAGAATTAACCACAGACCTCCACATCTTGTTTCTTCCCGAAATGACCTTTGACCTCTCAGCTCAGTCCATTTTGCCAAAACATGAACAAATGCAATCATTTTTATCAGTCAGCTTCTACATTGCTCCTCAGAACTCAAACGCAACAGTTAAATAATTGGCATGAAGGGAGACTTGGGAGAAATACACTGCAACCTCTTCGTTTAGCTCTTCCTATCGCAAACCCTCCTCCAGCTTTCCCACCACCAGTCATATTCCTTCACAGAGCAGGGAATTGATGGGCACATATGGGACTTTGCTCTTGGAAACCTCTAGCATTTTACATGCTGCTGGGCACAATGGAGGCTTACACAAAGAATGACTTTAGAATTAAGAACACCTCATTGGCTCCTGGCAATGAATTGACCTCATCCTAAATGTTTTACTGCTGCTCCCCATTTTATAGAAAAAGAAGAACGGGGGGGGTGGTGGTGGGATGGGGAGGTGGAACTAAGGAGAGGGTGACGAAAGGAACAAGGCAATAGGAAACATTCTGCTTTTAGCAGGGTCAGTATTTACACCGATATTTAATTACGTGTGTATTTCTGTGTAATGAGTGCAGGTGATCATTCAGTTGGGGGAAGGTTGGTCTCCCTGGAGCCAGACTTACAGACTGTTATGAATCTATTGACATGGGATCTGGGAACCAAGTCTGGGACCTCTGCAGGAGATAATCTCTCAGGCTTCAAGATCAGTCAGTTCTTGCTTGGAGTCTGGCTTTTCAGTAGAGTTTAACTTGGTAGTATCTTCAACCTCAAAGGACTGGCTGAATCACAGTAGATAGAGACAGAATAGTACGCTTCTCTCTCTCCCTCTCCCCTCCCCGTGTGTGTGTGTGTGTGTGTGTATGTGTGTGTGTGTGTGTGTGTGTGTATTCATACACATAGGTGCACATACTGAGAAACTCTCACACCACAGCAAATACTAAGCTAAAAGCTCTCTCTGCAATGGAAGGAGGGTATGGTTTTCTTCTAATCAGTTTTCAAAATAACCGCTCTGTCATCTGGCCCCGAGCTTGGGTGTCCCGACTCTATGTTGCAGAGCAGATCTGCCTAGATCCACTTCAGCCCCCACAATGGCAAAGTGCCCGTTGTATTCTTGGTAATTGCAGGCGCTCTGAGATGTTAGGTTTTCTCTATCACTTACCTCTGAAACTCTTTTGAAGTGCTCTTACTTCTGGTTTTACTCACCCCACAATTCTTCAGAATGCCTTTCACAATAATTGAACTATCAAGTCATGTCAGATTAAAAAATAAAATCCTGGAGCACAAACCCATAAAGTCTAAACTGTGTAGAGCCAGAGATGTGGATGTTATCTCCTAGTATCTTCTTTGCCTGCGATGTTCACCAATTCTTAAACCAGAAGTGTATGTTCTGAGAACTGTGGTCCAGATTAATATTCTAAGTATTCTCATATGTTTTAATGAAGGAAGAGTTAAGTTATAGCCATGAGTCAAGGGATTCAGCAAATTTGAATATGAACTCAGCAGATTTTATGTTTAGTGGGCTTATGGGGGCTGAGGAATTTCTTGGATGCATGTGTTGATGAAACTAAGGAGCATGGTTTAAGAGAATAAGCTGGTCCTAATTACAACAACTTCTAGAAGGAGTATTTGAGTATTTGGATGACCAAGATGAACAAGACAACCTGTATGAGGTCTTAGAAGGGAAGACAATATATAGAGCACAAGAGAGAAGTGGTAGGTAGGCCTCCAGAAGAACTCAGAAACTGCTAATAAGGTGCATTTGTGAAGGAGAGAGGGAAAAAAAGTCAGACACCAGGCAAGAACTCTAGTTAGGCATGTGGAATGTTCATGAGCGTGCAAAGATGAAGACTGATGCTTGGAACTTGCTTATGCCTCTAAGGATCTCACTTCACAAAGGTAAAGTGATTACCTTTACACCAGCTACATTCAGTTATGCTATTTTAATAGTTTTTGGGATGAGTGAACCTGTCTTTTCCCGATGCACTGTTGCCTCATCTACTGGATGAGTGAGAGAGAGAGAGAGAGATAGAGAGAGACAGAGACAGAGACAGAGAGAAGCAGTCACAGTGTGTGGTGTGCCGGTAAGTGTCAGCCTGAGTTAGTTATTAGGAACCCTGTCCCTGACATCATGGAAGTGAATAAGGCTCATCTTTTCCAACTTCACAGAATCAGGATGGCCATTCCCTCAGACTTCCCAATTACATCCATCTTCCACAATAATGATTTATTTTGGGATCTTACATTTTGAGTCCCGCAATGAGAATTATCCCCCATGTTTCCCTTTTCTTTTTACATTATTTAAGTGGTGAGAAAAAAGGTGCATTTCAGTTTGTTCAGTTTTGATAACCCTAGAAGGCAACCAGGCATACACATATAAGATCATCTATTAAAATAATAAACTATGCAATTATGTAGAATCAGTCAATCGTCTATTTTTCTGATTATCTCTGTTCCTTTATATGGCCAGTGCTCTATGACACTTAGAGAATTTTAAAAGGTGAATCAAGGTTGGGGTCATGAGTCCACAGTTAACGGCAGTTGCTGCACATATAACAGAATCAGAGTTCAAATCACCAGAGCCTATGTTAAAATCTGGGCGTGGTTATCCATGTGTCGGGGGCGGGAGGATTTCTGCTGACTACCAATCAGGTCCAAGCTCAATTAGAGACCCTTTCTCGAGGGAATAAGAAGAAGAGTGAGGGAGCAGAATACCCAATGTCCACCTTTGGTGTCTGGGACATATCTGTAGGTATACCACATACAAGCAATCCATGCACATAACTTGACTGTATAATATCTTTTAGACATTTTGATGGCATAATCATAAAATAAATTAAATAGTTTGTGACTACTGCACTTTATAAATAATTTACAATCCCAAGTTCATAGAGCCAAACACCATCAACAACAAAGAGGAACTTTTTATTTTAGTGAAAATGTAATCTGAGAGAGCCTGTGATGCATTCAGTTCTCCTTTCCAAAAATTTTCGTTTCTCAGATGGTTCAGAATCATTTCTTAAAAAAAAAATCATGTTCTGCAACAAGCTTAATTTTATTAATGATCACAATTCAAATGTTTGTAGAAAATTACAAGAAATAAAATGTGCCGGACAACCCAGTGGTTTCTGAGAAGAGGAAGGGGAGTTAAAATCAGAACTGTAGTTCTAACACACAATTCACATATGAGAGGCATTTGCAAGTCCTCCATCGTGAATAAGGCAAAAAGTCACTACAGGCAGCAGAGGGAAAATCTTAACAAATTGGAGAAGAAGATTCCTATTTGATCCGAGGAGATGGCAGGATCTTACCTGGACTGATATTTCTAGAGTTCTTTCTCAAAGCTAGATGAAAGTGTCTCTGACCATATGAGGGAAGTTAGCTTCAGACTATTTTTCCTTCAGAAACATGACCTTTATGCCCCGTGACTTCTTTATATATGACTATGTCTACGAAATGGAGCTCCTTCCCTGCCCCCACCCCTTACCCTGAGCTAAATGCATTAGCTGGCTGGGTTCCCTCTTTCTGTCAAGGGTGCCTCCGTTCCTGTAGCCACCCACACTTGGAACTTTGGAATTAGTTTTCAGCCCATTGGCTTCCTATCCTTTACCTCAATCATTTACAAATCTGTTCAACTCGCTTACATCTCTTTCCTGTGCCAGATCCTAATTTAAATATTTACTATCTCATGCCACTCAGCTGCAATATTGTAGTAGCAGGAATCTGTTTCTATGAAATCCACCTCTTGACCTTACCTTTGATATTAAAATTCAGTGTCCTTCCCTTTGCCTTTATCTTTATGGTGCAAGCTGGTAGCATGTTCAGCAACTAAAGGGTCAAAAGGATATACATGTTTTGCAATGACCTCCTAATGCAAGCCCATTAGGAAATTCACATTGCTTTAGCACATAAGTGACTTGAACTTCTGATTTAAAAATCTGATTAATTTTATTCCTAGTAATTCCTTCAATCAAATGAGTTGAATATAAAAATATTTTTCATATAAAATCAACGTCTGTCACATTGAATATTTTAAGTTATTTATACTTTGAGATCTTTCATAAATATTCAAATGTTTTGTCTGCTGTCTTTCATTATAAGTGGGCAGCCTCATGCATCTAGGGCACAGAGGCACCCAGTAACATAACCCTTCATATTTTCTCAATGATCACATTGGTTTGCCATTTTATAAATTTTTAGAAGCTAATTTTCAGGAATTAGCTTTATCCTCCTAATTTTCACTTTATCCTCCAGTAATGATCCTGGGCTGGGGAAATGCATCAGCAGGTTATGTGTTTACAGTACAAGCATAGGGAACTGAGTTCGGATCCACAGAACTCATCTACAAAAGACCTAGGCAAAGAGCATACAATTATTGTATTCATGGAGGACAAATTGCTAAGAAGAAATGCACTCTCTTTGGAACCAAGAGTAGTGGCTAAGGCAGTAAGTATGGTCTCTGACCCAACCCAGAATATAGCACATTGACCAATAGCCATCATTAGCAGGCTAATCGTGGCCAATTCTGTGCCCAATTTAAACACAAGGGACATTCTCTTCGGCTGAGTTTCACGGCATGAAGAATCTCTGCATTCTACTCTAACTTGAAAAAAAAGCATTAAATGGTTGCCCAGTGACTTATTCTTTGGGCAGCCTAATCCCGGTCCCTTTTATCTTGTCTCAAAGGTCTAGTTTGCTTAGCCTTTAATCATCCCTTCATCTCTCTGAACTCCCTCCAAACCTCCGAGCTCTTCCTAGCCCATCCTTTCCACAACTGGCCCCTGTGTGGAGTAACAGCAGAGGAATGTCATCAAAAGCCACCTATGTGGTAAGTTTGGCTGTCCTAAGCACCCAGTCCATACATCTTCATTCACAATCCCTTCCCTGAACTTAAAAACTTGGCCATGGATCAAAAGAATTTTCATGGTCTATCCATATGGCTTTGCGTGAGGGCAATGGTTTCTTTAAAAATAAATAAATAAATAAAAATGAATCGTCTGGGTGTGCTATTTATTAAACTACATGTCTCTGAAAAGTGCACGCAGGGAGAACCAGTTATTTAAGAGCTGTTTACTATTTATTTGTTTAAATATATTTTATAAAGTAAAAGTACTTGAGCCATGTTCATATCTACAGAGAGCACACATAAATATGTGTGAATATGCTGTGTTAAATACATATTAAGTATCTATAGAAAATTAGATAAGGCATGTAATAGTTAATTTTTGAGGTAGTTTATACCCCCCTTTTTCATTCTTAGCATGACTTACTTCTTACCTCTGAGTAGAGAGAGAAATGGCTGCATAGGAAAGAATCCATATTAAAATATCATATTGTAAATCAAGAAATATCACTGATAAGAAGATTTAAGATGAAGAAATAAGAAGCAGGCTGATGGCAAATGGCTAAAAATCAACACTGAAATAAGGACCTGCTGGAGATTCTGAGTCGAGCACTTAAGAAATAACCGTGAGTCTAGAACCGTGTACTTAGCTGAGCAGTCTTTTAAAGACAGGAATTAAAAATAATAACGTTTTCATGTACAAAAGCAAAGTTCCCTTGAGTCGTCCAAATTAAAACTATTCCAAAGAGTTAATAAAAATGTTTCAAAAGAAGAACATATACTTCAAGGAGAAGGAAAAACATCCTCAGGAGGAAGCTGTAGAGTAAGAAAAGGTGATAAGAGGGGAAAAGCTAAGTATATGTTACTGCCTGTTAAAGTAAGATATTTTAAAGGCTGGGAAGGGAACTATGAGACAGACAGCATGCTCTTTGGATGGTGTCAGTTCCTCAGCAGCCCGTTCTCTCAGCTTATGCGAAGGGATGCTCTTCTTGGAAGAGCAATCAAAAATGAACATGATTGTACGTAGGACATAGCTCCATAGACTTATAACTGATTTTTTTTCAAATGGCATACCAGAAACTGATTTCTAAAAAGACTATCCCCAAACCTTCTAAATTATACACTTTTAAAACAATGTCTGCAGTAAAATTGTCTACCAAGTAAAATACTAGCAAAGAAGGGCTCATTCCCATTACCAAATATTTAAGTTCATTACAATGGTCCTTTCATTTCCATGTCCCACTAAATGAAAAGCTTATGTTGTAACTCAGACTATGAATCCAGGAACTCTTGAGTCTAAAGGTGTGATCAAGAAAAGAAGGAGAAGAAAAAATGTTAACAAACTTATCTATAAACATTGAGAGAAATAACTTAAAGTGGAAACAGAGTCTACACAGTGATCACATTAGACTTAGTTTGGGAATGCAATGGGTTTGGCTGGCATAAAAGCCAAAGACAAGCCCAGCTGTCCACACACACACACAAGTCCACAGAACACATGAATGTATTGCAAAGATTAAGCATAACTGTCTCACATGAAAATAAGGTGTCAAAATTATATAAGGAGGGATGGCAGGGTGGAAGGACAGAACGGAGGAGAGAAAGAATGTAAAGGTAGGTGTTGACAAATAGGAAAAAATCTACCTAAATGAAGAAAAAAATAGTAATATTTAAATAACTATATTTTGTACTATCTTTCCTTTGCCCATGTCCCACTAAAACATAATTATATTTGTGGAAAATAGGCTATTAAATATAATGTCATTTTAAAAGTCTATGTCTTACTTAGGGTTTGTGCTCCTGCACATAACATCATGACCAAGAAGCAAGTTGGGGAGGAAAGGGTTTATTCAGCTACACTTCCACATTGCTGTTCATCACCTAAGGAAGTCAGGGCAGGAAGTCACACAGGGCAGGAACTTGGAGACAGGAGCTGGTGCAGAGGCCATGAAGAGATGTTGCTTACTGGCTTGCTCATCCTGCTTTCTTAAAGAACCCAGGACAACCAGCCCAGGGATGGCACCGCCCACAATGGTCCCTTCTGCCCTTGATCAGTAATTGAGAAAATGCCTTATAGTTGGATCTCACGGAGGCATTTTCCTCAAAGTCTCCTTTCTCTCCAGTTTGTGTTAAGTTGACACACAAACCCAGCCAGTACAGGCTGTCAGATGATGCACCTGGTCTTAGGTAATCCAGAGGCATTTAAATCTGTTTTTCTCTGGAGCAGGGTGGGAGTTGTCAGCAACAGTACAGAGGGAAACCAGAAACCAGGATATTATTTTCAAGCAAAAGTGTGTGAAAAGCCTAACTGGCTCAACAGACAAATGAACAGAACTGCATCTTATCTCTGTGTTGTTCAGGGGCACAGTAGCAGCTCCAGTCTATGTGGATCCCCCAAATAAACTTATTTTCCATCTGCAGTCCCTTGTACATAAATCTTAGAAAGTCTTTCTCATGTCATTTCATATTTCTTAATATTTACCCCGGGCCCCTCTACTAAATCCTGGAGTCTCGCCATTCAGAGCTGAAGGCATAATCTGATTTGGCCAGTCAATACCAAGGCAACTGCCTGTGTGTTTTCTTTCCACAGGATCACTGGATGCCAGCACACAGTTTAAGACATGATGGGGTTGGGGGTAAGGGGAAGAGGTCCTGTTTCTTGCTGGGCTGATTACATAAGACAAAGTTAGTTAACGTCTGAGTCCTCGAAGGTTTCTGCAAGCAAATTGTTCCAATTATCCCCCAAGCCAGTAAGCAAATTGTGAAGTAATTAAAGAGAGAGCTCATGATTCTACCAACCTGGCCCCACCACTGTGCGACAAGAAATGCTGTGGGCAGACAGAAGAAAGAGCGGGCTGAAATGTGTGAATCCAGCTGCCAGCCTAGTCTAGCCTCTAATAACAGCCTATGCATTAACATGGAATTCTTCAACATCTCCTTTAGCTCAAGCACGTGCGTTTCCAGTGTAACATGCTTACCTGCACATTACAGTTTTTTTAAAAGCAGATTATTGCTTTCGTTTAAATATAAAAACGAGCACATTATCTTTTCTAAGTGTAGTGTATCTACAGTCTACCGAAGTCGGGACATTTTTTATAACGCAACGGAACAGAAGACCCCACGGTTGCTGTTTATAGCCCATAAGAAGCAGCAGACAACCAAACTCCACATTAGTGATGGAGACAGCACAGTTTAATGGGCCTGTTAAACTCTGTTTTCACAGGCTACTTCGTCATTTCAAAATAAAGCTTGAAAAACCTACCCGTGTAGTTACTGTGTTTGTCACTAAGAATTACGATGGGATCTCATTTGTGCAGTCATGAAAGGCTGAGTCTTGAACATTTCTTGAACATGCTCATTGAAAGAGTTACCAAGAACTACATAAAATGAAGAGCCAAGAGGTAGGATGTGACAAGACTCTTTCTTGAAGTGGGCATATTTCTTAATACCAACCTCTGACTCTTCAGATAAGAGAGAAATCGGCCTTTTGCAGTCTGGTGTTCTGTTTGGAAAAAAGCATTTCCCTAGCTTCTAAAAGAAATTGTATATTTACTAAGGGAGAAGAGGTCATTGTAACCTGCTTCTCTGAAGGGCAAATCAAATGAAAAACCCTTTCAAAGTAATGCAATGGGTTAGATTTGAAGAAATAAATTGATTCACAATACAATCTTGAAGTGTAACCCTCTTAAGTGTCCCAGGGGAGCTGTGAGGGCTTGTCACATGTTAATATATGATAATGTCTTGATTGGTTATTTTGGATGACCATTTATGTCTTCACATTTAATTTACATACCATCTTTTCTCTATTATATTTTAGAGGGGTTGATTTAATTTAATTCAATGTATGTTGCTTAAAATGATTTGACTACAATCCAATTTCTACTTTTCAAAAAATACTCTACTAGGTGATTGTCATACTTTGAAGTCAAATGAACCTATTTGATAAAGAGTATCATCTGCATGGCACATGAAATGAATTTCAGAGTATTTAAGTAATTCACCCAAACCTATATTACAAGAATAAAGATATTTTTTCATTTTTATTTTATTAAAATATTTTTTTCATACAATAAGTTCTGGTTACTTTTTCCACTCCCCAACTCATGCCAAATCTCCTGTCTTTCCTCCTATTCATCTCCATCTTTCTGCCTCCTATCAAAGAACTCTCCTTCAGATAGGACCTTTTTTATTTAATACTGTTTTGTCTTATACTAGGAATGCTTGTAGTATGTTTAAAAAACACACATGCAGACACACAGCACACACACGCACACACCATACTGCAGAGATGGTTGAGTGGTTAAGAGCACTTAGCGCTCCTGCAGACAACCAGGATTTGGTTCCTAGCCGTGATATCAGTCAGCTCACAACTGCTGATCGCTCCATTTCCAGTGGATCAAACTTCCTCTTCTCTCTCCTGTACTTGATGTGGTACTAATATATACACCCTGGCAAACACATACACACACACACACACACACACACACACACACACACACATTCACACACTCACACATACACACACACACTCACACATACACACACTCACACACACACTCACACACACACTCACACACACACTCACACACACTCACACACACACTCACACACACACTCACACACACACTCACACACTCACACACAGTCACTCACACACACACACACACACACACACACACTCATATGTACATGCACAATTATAAAAATTGTCTTCAGTAACATATTGGACACTAGATACTGTTCCAGATGTCAGAAACAGATCACAGACACAGCAACAGAGTGAAAACAGGTAATAAGTTAAGATAAAGGTTAAATGGTGTGCTAAAGAAAAAACATCAGTGTGAATGAAATGGATGAAAAAAAGAAATGGATAGAGGGAGCTGCACTTCAGCACATGAGGGTCAGCGTTGGCTTCTTTGGACAGATGACATGGGTGTAGAAGAACCTGAGGAAGTAGAGGCATCAAGAAATACAGAGCTCCAGACAGACAGACACCTGCATAAGACCAACCCAACAGTGGGACTCTTGGCAGGAAAGGATCAAAGGTTGACGTGCAGAAGCACAAAAAGGCATGCCAATTTTAGAATGGAAACTGATGCAATTGGATTGGCCTGCTTGGAAGCACACTGCTGTGTAATGACAGTTATCGGTTTATAAGTTGCTATTCTATTGAAATTTACTTTATGAAGTTTCATGCTTCCACGTCAACTATTAATCAGCATTACTAAAAAAAAAGAAGAAGAAGAAGAAAAAAAAAGTCATTGATACAGGCTGGAAACCTGACAAAACATAGAAAAAATGCAAGAAAAAATTTTGCATGTATGATTGATTATCTTTCTAGATTAATTCATGAAATGCAAGTTGGATCTAAAGGGTGCAAGATTTGGTAGTATGATCTACTTATGCCTCCATGACATAATGTATAATCTCTATGATTATAGTAATTATTTGCATTATGACACCGACTACCCAGACACTTCACTTCTGAATGTAATGCCGATGGTAACTCATCTCATTAGGATCTTTTCCGTTGGTTTCAGTTTCTTTTTGATAGTTGAAAGATAAACCACTAATGAAGAAGCTAGAGCGTTGTTTGAAGGGGACCTTAAAAGTGGATGCCGCAGTTTCTGAGAACTTCTCTACTTTTCCCAAGTCACTCACTGTCCTGTTTATGACACACAGTGACCTGTCAGAGGGGTGACCTCACTCATCCTAGTCAAAAGAGAGCAGCGTTTACTGAATCTTCTGCTGATAATACTGCCCAGAGTGGTTGACAAAGGATCATCCTGACTAATCATCATTTCTTCTTCCCACAGGGTTTTGACTGAACAGGCTTAGAGTGTGTCTGACAGAGCACCAGGCAGCCGAGGTACCGCCTGCTCTCATCATTATCGCTTTGCTGACTTCCACGCACTGGTTCTGACCAGAGTCTCACATTTCCCTTTAATAGTTCTGAAGCACTTTGGCACTCTGTAACCATTTCCTCTTAATGCCTAAGCTATCTCAATCGTCTCTCTGAATAACGTCTCTGGGTTGCTATCTTTTGGGACCCAATCAAACTTGCTTGGTCATACAGTAGGCGGATGAAATAAGCCTGTTAATAAGAAGGGGAGAAATCCATCCAGCTTCTAATAGCCTTATGATTCATTCCCTGGTGGCTCAGCAGCCCTTTTGAACAACGCTGATTGCCATCTGGTTTCTTTGGGGATGATAAATTCGGCAATAAATATGGTTCTCGGTACTCTGTCCCTCTAAATCCAAGTCACAAATACTGTGAGTCACAAGTTCCCACCCAACAACACAACAGCTACAGAGCTCAAATGGTCCTTTGACATCGCCTGTGCCACCCAACTGCTAGTTTTGTCTAGGCTACGTTTCTTTTGGATTCACTACAGGATTTTTTTCCCCTTCACACACACACACACACACACACACACACACACACACACACACCACACACTTTTTTTTTTTAAGAGGCAGAGGCATGAAGCCAAATGAACTGCGTTAAGCAGTGGATTCCATTTTAGGTGTTGACAGTGTATAATAAATCCAGACCTACCTAACATTTACAGGAACATTATAAAATGAGTGAAAAAACTATGAGCTGGTTGCCAGGCCAACCAGACAAACACAATAAACAGGCAACTGTGACAGGGATAAGTTACACCATCTCTCCGGTCTGAAATATATTACTTTACATTGCTCTTTGACCACATTGAAAGCTTTTTGTTTTATATTTTTCAAAACGATCTTTTACAGCACAGATTAGCATTAAATCTTTTCAGATGAGGAAGTCTCTCTCTCTCTCTTTTTCTCTTCTTTTTTTTTTTTTTTTATCTCCCCAAACTTGCATGGCTCCAAAAAAACACGAACATTTATTTTTATTTTAACTGTAATTAAAAAATAAATTCAAGTCTTAGGAACAACGTTCAGGCTCAAATCCTGAAGCTTCCCTTCTGGCAGATTAAAAAGGGGGAAAAAAATCCCTAGACTAGAAAGAAAATAAACAATAGTGGTAGTCAGTGTACTTCCTCAGTTTAAATGCTCTGCTAAAATGGTAGCATTGCTCCCCTCCCGTTTAACCCTTTGAACACTAGTCTCCACTCTGAAGTTCCTTTTGTCTTAGTGCAGCATGCCTTTTATTACGGGCAAAAGACTATAGGACGTCACCTCTAGAAGCATCTTAGAAATTATTAATATCAATAGTTTTGGCAGGAAAAAATGCACAGAAATATAATGGATGGATGAGGTTTTTCTTCCTTAATTAGAAACGATATTTTTCGGCTACTTTTGCTAAATTATATTATTTTAATTTTATTTTTCTTACTGACTTATAGAAATTCCTGGAACGCAAAGAAACCCCATTCTACTCCTTTCAATAATGTGTAAACATCAACGTAGGATAATTTGGGATGGTCTGTATACGACTCTCCTGAAAGACATACAGAACACCATCACATTCAGCTTAATCCAGTCCAGTTTGTTTAAACCAGGCCAGGTTTCCAAACACCCTTCCTCAAAACCCACCTGTGATCAACTTATCACACACCCAAGACATTCTGAATCTCAACAGCAAAAGTGAGATGTCTCGGAGACTGCAATGGCTCAGGCCTGGGTTAGAAGAAGCAGTGGAAGATCTGCTTCCTCGGGCTTTTATAGTTCTAAGCACTTAAGAGAAACTCATTTATAAATTATAAAAAAGGCAAAAGAAGTGCTCTCACCTGACACAGTTTGACTTGTGTGCAGTAAACTTTAGCCCATGTATCTGATGCACTTTAATTTTATTTGCAGGAGCCCAAGCTGCAGTCTCACACTAGATATGAGTGTTATAAAATTTTCACTAGAGAGGGAGACCCTCCTCTGGTTTCCCCTTCCCTGATACACTCCCTGCTGCTTTCATCCCTAGGGCTTTGCTTTAAGGAAAGTAATGGGATATTAAGAATATTGGGAATAGGCAGAAAAACATGAAGACGGGAAAAGCCAGTGAACAGCCATTAAAATATGGTAACTGTCCCAGCTGTTCCTGAAAGTGGAACCATGTAGTGTTTTTTGACCATTTTGAAATTGACCTTTCAGTGGGAATGGACAATGACCATTTCCACTTCCAAAATTATAGCATGAACCAGGCAAGCGAACTATAGCAATATGCTAGATAAAACAGACAAGCTCTGGAGCAGCCAGGACTGCGTCTGTATGTGACATCTAGACTCCCAAAACATTAAAAGCTGAAAGTAGTAAGACAGGAATAGAAACTGATTGCAGTGAAGGTCCTGGAATATAGGTAGATCTATTTCTTGGCCCCCGCACTGACAAATCACTTAAATGGTGAACGATTTGTACAAATGTCTAAAATGTCTTAGCTTCAGAAGCTGCCGAGAAGAGAGGCAGGCTTTGAGTCCCCACAGTTTACTAAAATTGCCGCAGTGGGTGGACTGAGGCTCCTGTGTTACTTGGGCTCATCTCTCCCCATCATTCTCTCTCCCCTTCCTGCCTTCACTAGCCATGCTGTTTGGATGTCTCCTAAGGAAGGGTGGGGTTCATCCTATGACTCCGACTATCTTGCCATTTTTAGCAGCCGGCAACCTTTCCTGGCTACTACCATTTGCAGACTTGGGCTTCTTCGTGGCGTCGCCAAGTAACAAGAGGCTGGCTCATGAGCTCTGAGGTGGACTGCTATGAAATGGAAACATGGCCACTCTGCCATAGGAAAGCAAAGACGGGGCTCGAAATGTCAACGTGTGAAAAGTCAAGGTTAATGGAGTGCAAGGTTTTTACAAGAGCACCGCCACCCTGCAATGTCTAATTAAACCCAGTGCGGTCCAGATGGCAGGTACCTTAAAAGATCCCAATTATAGATTCAAATGTTTTTTGTCTGGCCCATTTTCCTAGAAAGATTAAGTCTTGATGACGACTTGCTTTGCATGTCAGACATCAGGTCTTGCATATATATGCTCATTTAATAATTTACTGGTGCAGACACCTTTTAAATTCAAGTTCTTGGTGGTTAATATAGATGAAAAAAAAAAAACTAAGTGGATCTCTGGTAAAAAGCTAAAAAATATATTCCATCCTTTTATTTTCACACTTTGTCCAAGTTTGAATTTAAGCAGCTACATTGAGATAGCGTTCCAAATGACAAAACTGAAATTGGTTTTATTTCATGCTTAGTAAGTTGCATGTAGAAGTAACACATGAACAAAAGTGCAAAATGTTTTGTTTTTTTACCCAAAGCAAGCAAACAAACCAAACCCCTGAAATTGCATGTTCTGTCATGTTGACAGGAAAAAAAGAGGAAGAACATCCCAGGGAGTCAACAATAAAAGTGATATGTTGGAAAATTCAACCAAATGAAATAACATGGAAGGCTTGACAATACTGGGAACAGGGATATGTCTGAATGGAGTGTGTTAAATGCTTTCACTCTGGGAAACAGAAGACCACTAGGTCCACTAAGTCTTGGAAGTGGAAAATAGTTATGGGCTTAATGGTTTGTTCTAAGTCATGTACAGAATGATTTCAGAACTGCTAGTTGACTCTATGGTATTTAGGGGCTGAGAAGATGACTCGGCCTGTAAAGTTCATTCTTCACAAACCTGAAGACCTTAGTTCTGGTACCCAGAATTTATATAAAAAATCTGCATATGCTGGTATGTGTCTATAACTCTAGAACTAGGGAGGTAGAGACAGGCAGATGCTAGAGCTTGCTGGGCAGCAGTCTAGATAGTAGGTGAGCTTCTGATTCATTGGAAGATTCTGTCTTACAAATGATAAGGTATGGCATCAACTTCTGGTCTCTGGCACATGTCTTCACAAGTGAACACACATGCATGCACTCACACACACATTCAGGGTTGAAACACTGCCTCATAAGGCCAAAAAGTTCTCTAACATGAGATGCTTCATGCCTTTTGCACTAGTACAACATGAATTTCTAGTGAGGAAATGAGATCATGCTTATGTCATTTAACACACCACAAGCACACATATGCATAAGGAACTTCCACATTTTGTCTTTTTTTTACTTTTTATGTTGAGTTACATGCAGGCAAGGTTATTACTCTCCTGTTGGCCAAGGAGCTGAGTGTTTCCATCTGGATCATAGGCAGCAGGAAGAAAACTGTGAGCCACTGAGCCTGGGCTTAAGCATAAAAGACTTCAAAATCTGCCTCCATCATTATGAACTTCCTCCAACAAGGTTTATACCTACTCCAACAAGGTCACATCTCCTAATAATGTTGGAGGAAGTAATAATATAATTATATATATATATATATATATATATATATATATATATATATATATAATATCTTGTTAGTGATGGAGAAAACTATATATGTATATATTTACACATATATACATAAATGTGTATGTTTTGCATATATGCATGCATGTATGTGTGTATATGTGTGTTTGTGTGTGTGTGTGTGTGTGTGTGTGTGTATTCCAAACAATGTCTTTCATGAGTAAATTTCATTTGTGCCAGAGCTTTTTACCTGTCCATAGATCAAATGTAATTCTGATGTTTTAAGATTGGATGAAAAGAATGTTGATAAAATTAGGGCCAATGAACCACAGTAAAAAAATAATTTTCTTACTTGTAAAATTTGAAGCCATAGAAATTCCTTAAGGTTGGAACGTGAGAAAATAAACTTTTGAGACCACTCTTTATTTGGAGCTGTGTCCAGGAGATGAGGGGAGAATCTAGCAAAGAATGATGCTCACAGAAAAGGTTTGCTCCAAAAGGGAAAAAATAAGCTTTTGTTCAAGTGAGAGATACAGAATGCTCGGTGGTAAAGGGAGGGACTGTGAGCGTGACAACGGAGGACATGCTGAAGGGCGGAAGGAAAATTTGTTTTCATGAGCTTTGCATAACCTCGTAACTGATTCAGATAAAAAGGTGTATGTGTGTGTTTCTGTGTGTCTGTATGAGTGTGAGCGCATGCACACACATGTGTGTATGTGTCTGTATGTTTGTAAATGTGTCTCTGTATGGGTATGTATATTTGCATACATGTGCTTGTGTATGTCTATGCATGAGTCTTTCTGTATATATGTGCATATTTCTATATATGTGTCTATGTATTTTAGATGTTTGCCTCTCCATTTTTCAGTTACTCTGTACATATATCTGTGTAATATTTTCCTTCTCTCTGAGTATGTATATACATATGTATGCTGGAGAAGTGTATTTATGTCTGTATGTATGTGCATACTCTCTCTTTTTGTCTGTCTTTCACTCTATTCCTCTGCATTTTATATTTCTCTCTGTCTCTATTTCTCTCTCTTTCTCTCTCTCTCTCTCTCTGTGTATGCATGTGTGCTTGCTGAGGTGCAAAAAAAAAAAAAAAAAAAAAAAAAAAAAGATTTGAAAAATCAGTTAGCTGTTGAGGACAATCTTCACTAATGTTACTGAGCCATAAAAGCCCAGGGGATATTTCACAATGACAATTCAAATTAACCATCAAACGAATTCCATACAGGCACCACTTCCAAGTTGGTTAAGCTATAACTAAATGTCTAGCTACTCATTTCTTCCTAGGCTGGTCTTGGTATGTTACCCGGGCTTACCAAACCAGAGTCCATCTGCTGCCCGTCAGGAGCTGCAATTTCAATCATGTGCCATCATGACTGATCACTTGCTCACATTAAATGTTCAACTCTGTGAACCCTCATAGGCTCTTACGATAAAAGCCATATATGTTTCCAATTACAGGCAAAGGCATAACTAGATTTTTCTCTATTTTTTTTTTTTTGTCACTTGCTGCATCTCTGTATTGTTGACTTTTTTTTTTCTTACACGTTAACAGAATTTTCCTGGTCGTTATGCAATATAATAAACAAAATGCTTCAAAACATTATCAGAAGTAACGACCACAAAATTAGGTATTTGAGATATATAACAACAGCTGTGCAAGGGATAGATTTATTTCAATAAATTTGATAAATCATTGTTTTCAACGTAAGCACATTTGCACAGTGACTTTATAAATGTTTTGTCATCAATATTCCTATTTCATTTTTGAAGACTTGTTTTCCATTATTTATTATTGGTAAATCAATGCCAGCAGAGATTTTACAATAGAATAATGTGTCCCCTGAAACTGGAGTTACAGGCATATATTTTGCTGAGAATGAAACTTTAGTCCTCTGAAAGAGCACCAGGTACTATAAACCACTGAGCCATCTCTACAGTACACGATACATAATTAAATATATCAAAACATCACATGGCAAAGCTCATAAGAGCATTATCTATCAAGAAATATAAACACAAATGAAAAATTAACTCAAGAAGTTAGAAATAATTTTTGTCGTAGCCTGAAAGAGAATATTAGGTAAGGTATTTAGCGGGGCTAGAAATACTAGGGGGGTGGGGAATAAATGTTTCTTTATTGTGGAGGGAACTTTCAGGTACAATCAGCCTGGAGCAGTGAATTTCAGAGAGAACTGTTTTTCTGGCCTCTGGGAAATCCAAAAGGTGTGGTTATCCAGGGTCTGAGGAGAGGGTAGAAAGTGACCACATGGAAATCGGTGTTCAGAGAAACTGCATCTGGAGAGCAAAACTTTCCAGGCAGCCGACAGCTGAAAATGTCAAATGGTTTGAAACGTAAACACTGTAACAGAGCAGATGCATGTGATGAAGTCTTCAAGATGTTCCCGCAGAACAGCATAGACAGCAGGCGTGAAGAACAGCCTCTCTCCCTCCAACGTTCTTGTCAAGGTTAAAAAGCAAAAAAAGCATCCTTCGAGGCTTGAGCAGAGTTGGCCAACCACCCTGGCTGTAGCTTCACCCTGTGCTTCTCTTCACACAGCCCCAAAGATCTAGCCCCTGCCATTCCGTTTTCAAATGACTCAGCCTTCTTCTTCTGGTGAGACAGTTGTCCCAAACTTTGATAAAACAGCGCACCAGTGGGTATCACGAAACTCTGATGTGGATGTGTGTAAGGTACTCACCATGACATTACAAAAGAAATTATCATTCAGTGAGTTGATGCTCAAGCCTGCAAAGGTACAGTAGGTATCAGTAATAAAAATGCTGACCAGACAGGGTGATAAATCTTCAGAGTACCTAGAAAATACAGGATGACCATAGAGAGTTTAAGAGTGAAGTATTTGTCTCTTAATAGATATTTGTGGCTCACTGGTTAACAGCTTAGGGTTTTTATTGTGTTTTTGTTTCTTATTCTTCCTCATCCTTAAAATAAATTGATAAGGGTGGGCCCAGCATATACAAATCTTACCAGCATTAGTCTGGTGAGTACCCCTACAGTGTGAGTCTCTTTAGATACTCAGCCACATGCTTGGTACTTTCTATCTTTTCCAGTAGCCTGTGCTTTCTTTAGGAGACTATCAATCTTCAACACAACCCTTGGTTTGGGGTATTTTTTTTAGTTTTGTATATAGCTGGGTTGTAATCATGAGCCATATTACGAATAAGTGTGGGACATTTGTATCTTTCCTTTTTAATTCTTTCGTTGTCGTCCTGAAGACAGCAACAGTGATGTAAAAAGAGCCTTGTGGCATTACTTCACAGTTGGTTTTTAACAGTTACGTCAATGCCACCCCATTGTGCCAATAGGATTATCTCTACAGCATCCTGTGGGAGACCTATGTGATACATGCCTGAAATCCCACAGAGGTAAAGGAGAGAAAATATCACCAGGTCAATTGGGCTACTTGGAAGCTTAAAGCTAACATGGAATATACAACAACAACAACAATAACAACAACAACAACAAACTGTTGGAGAAGCAACATTTGAACACACACTGTGTGCACGTTAGTGTTGGGGGGGAGGGAGGGAGAGAAAAGAAGAGGGATAGAAGGGAGGGGAAAAAGAGAGAGGGAGGAAGAGAAAGAAAAAGAAAAAGAGAAGGAGAGGGTGGGAGAGAAAGGGAGAAGGTGGAAAGAGAGAGGGAGAGGGAGAGAGAAGGAGAGAGGGTGAGAGAGAGGAAGAGAGAGGGAAGAAGAGGGAGGGAGAGAGAGGGAGATGGAGAGAGAAGGAGAGACCCCTCTTTTTGTTTGGCACATCTCAGAAGCTGGACAGCATAAAAAGCAACCATGTATTTAGCGTAACTAACCTGTAAGCTACCTCATTGTTTGGTTCCCAAATCTGCCCAAGTTCAGCCTTCATTCATTGCCACATAAAGAAAGAAAGAAATTCCAAGGGAAAACTATTGACCACAACTTGTCAAGCAATACATAATGAAAATGAAAAGCAAAACTCACTCTAAAGAAACCGACAGGAGCTGGAGAGACAGCTCAGTGGCTAAGAGAACTTAGAGTTCTTGCGGAAGACCCAGGTTGCCAGCACTTATATGGTGGTTCATGACAGTCTGTGACTCCAGTTTAAGGTTTCTAACAAACTCTTCTCGTCTCTGTGAGCACCAGGCATAAAGATGCTGCACATACATACATACAGGCAAGACTCTCATACACATCAAATTAAATAACTACATCCTTAAAGAGAGATAACAGTAAAAAATGACATATGAATCTGACTTGTTTATGGAAAGTAATTTGTGTATAGGGATAAATGCGTGGTCGAGTGAGTCTGTGTGTGTGTGTGTGTGTGTGTGTGTAAGTGAGTGAGTCTGTGTGTAAGTGTGTGTGAGCATGTGTGTGTGTGTATGTGTGTGTGTGTGCGCTCACGAGCACACGTGTACTCAGGACAGTTTGGGAAATCATTCTCCTTTCATCCTGTGGGTTCTCAGGATCAGACTTGGGTCATAGGGCTTGGTAACAAGTACATTCACCTGTGGAGTCTCCTTGCCAACTTTTCCTATTGATTTTGAGAGAGAATCTTACACTGGTCTCGATTCTCTGTTTCAGCTAGACTTCTTTCTGCCTCTGCCTCTCCTTTGGTCTGGAAACCAGGGTCCCCACCTTTGTCACCCGACTCAAGAGCAGGCATGAGATCATTTCCCCTGGTTTAGTTCCACTGGGTGTGATAATCTTGGTGTCACGGCTTAGGGTCCCCACCTGCTTTTGAGCCACTTCCAAGTCCCTAAGCACGTCCCATCACATTCTTGTATTTCATGAACAAGAGGAAACGATAGAGCTCGGTATGCACCTGTGTGATGTGGGGACCCAACAAGCAAAAGGAGAGAAGAAATAAAATAAACACCTTATTATATTCAAGCTGGACCAAGTCCAGGGAGGTGTCGGAAAGCTTCCGTCTGCAGAAAGCCAAGCTGGTAGGGCTGATAATGGTACTGGATGTCAAAGGGGTAAGAGGAAAAGTGCTTTAACAACAACATGCAGACACCATTAAATCTTATTCTCCGCAGCTTCTCTGCTTAGTGGGCTTCATTAACACTGCTTCATTATGGCCGGCAGGTATCCATGACAATGGGAGCAGAGGCTAAACTTGCCATGTGTTTATAGATGGCTTTAGGACCTAAGGTCTTAGAACTACATTTTTTTTTTGGTCACTTCCCCTCATACTCAATTGGAAAGACAGAGAATGTGAGCACAGGGGATTTGAAAATATGCATTATTCGAGATAATAATCTTCGTGCTTAATTTTTGCCTGGTAGTTGCGTTGAAAAGAAACAGTCCTTGCACATCATCCTGAATGTTTTATTTTCATGTTCATTTTCTGATCTTATACCCAATTCACTGAGTAACTTTACAAAAAAATAAATAAATAGCAAAAGAGTGCTGTCTGGGTACTTTAGTTTAGGGTTCTACAAATGACCCTTGTATGGAAACCTAGGTTAAAGGATAGGACTATAAGCTTACAGAAGTTATTACAATTTGTTCTAATCCAGAGAAAAAATAATGAGGCATATGTAAGAGGGAAAAAATCAGCTATTTTAGTCGCTTCTTATTAAAAATGAATACAACAAAAGATGAGATTCGTATTTTAGTTTCCATTCAACTGTTTGTCAATATTTTATATGGAATAGGATAAAAAATAACTATGGACATTTATGCCCAGGTACCACATAATTAGCATGTATCAAGCATGAGTCTTTTCCTCCAGGACACACGAATTCTTCCATTCATGGTTGGTGGGGGGAGCTGAGTCTCACACGAAGCAGAACTTCTGATGTCTCTGGCAAGTGTGCTGACTGAAGAGAAAGTGTTTATTGATTCAACCTTTCCATAACCCTCTACTAAAGTAAATATGTCTGAAAGAACTAAGCCAACATCAAATTTCACTCAACTACCATGTGGCCCTCTTTACATAAAGAACTTGGCATCAGCCACTACCTAGCCCAGGCCCTGGTAGAACAGAAGGAATGCTTTTCATATGATATTATGTGTGGTATAACAGGCACCCATCTCTGATGTCCTGTTTCATGTTCTATCTAGCCTTGCTAATATTTAGCTATAATTTGAACACAGCCTCACATAATCCTGTTTGGAAATGCCACATTTCTTGAGTCACAAGCTGATATGGGTTACTTGTCTCAGCTGATGAAGGCATCTGCATGATTTAAACATTTTTAGAATTCTCACCCTTTTATCATTAAAGTTTGGTAGAGAATTTTATAGATGACTATTACCTTTATGTCACTTTGACGCCTCTGTTTTTCTCCTTTAGCTCTTTTTTTTTATCTACTCCCAAACTCTCAAATAATCCTTTATTATTGTCACGTGTGAGTAACCATATATACAACATACTGAGTTCATTTAGCAATGCTCAGATGTGCATGTGTATGGGGTTCATCACTTCAGATTAGATAGCCTCTCATATAGCTTAACCCTGGAGCAAATGGATTCTCTCTGGATCAGCACCCCTTGATTACCTCTTTTTTCACATTCAGCAGTTGGGCTTTGTGAGCTTTTCCTATCCATAACATCCCGTCAAACAGTGTCATAATTGGATTTCTGTTTAGGTAGCCATACTGTTGAGGTTCTGTGGGTGCAGCTCCCCTGCCATGTCTTGGAAATGCTGTTTGTCGTTTAGTGTAGTGGCTCTTATCATCTTTTCAGTCTTTCTGTCTCTCTGTCTCTCTGTCTCTCTGTCTCTCTGTCTCTCTCTCTCTCTCTCTCTCTCTCTCTCTCTCTCTGTGTGTGTGTGTGTGTGTGTGTGTGTTTGTGTGTGTGTGTGTGTGTGCGCGCGCGCATGTGTTCATGGTGCATGCCTGTGTAGGTGTGATTTTTCCATAAGCTTTAGGCACAGGAGTTGTGATATAGATGTATTAATCAGATTAGAAATTGTACGGTTGTCTGTTCTCCACATTTTGATCAGTTCTAGAACTCTTTGATAGTCTCCATCTGCTGCAAAAAGAAGCTTCTCTGATTACGGGTGGATTACACTTATGGGTATAAGGTTAAGTATTTGGATAACAGTTAGAAACGACATTGACTTATGAAAATGGCCATAGAAGGCTTCATTAATGGTAAAAATCTTCTATCTACCATGACATTTAGGATTGTAGCCAATCAGAGTAACGTTGTCAAAATCCCCAACTGCACCTCATTTTTTGTCTGATCTTCAGCTGGCAAAACTCATCACCTAGGGAGAGCCTAGAGATGGAGTAACCAGTAGTGGTTCAATGCACTTCTACACCTCAGTTTAAACAAGGACTCCCTGTTGGCTAAATCCAACCAAACCGCAGAGAGTATGGAAAGTGTGGGATGGCTTGTATAAAGATGATTGTCCCAGGTCAGAGAAGGGAGACAGAGTATGTCTGCTAAATCAAGACATCATATACTGCACCAAGGTCCTTCCGTGCACAGGGGAGAAACATGTACTGGACTGTCCGCATGGATGCATCAGCTTCCTGTATTTAGTTATTTGGAGTCTCCTTTCCCATTTCTATCACATCTAGTCTGATTTATAGTAGCTGCTTCCTATTGCGTTAACACAGCCCCATTTGACTAAACCATGATCATCCAAGTAACCACCAGTCAGCCATGTTGTCTCATGCAGAAATTCTGAGTGCATGCTCACGGAAACTTTCACTTATCATTGACTTTAGTTGTTATACACCGTGAACTACTCTAGATAGGTAACCGTTTCAGATGGAAGTGCTTAGTTTTTGAATCATAACTACATTGTTCTCTTTGGAAGAAAGAATACCCCTACTTACTTTGTATTCATCTCCATCCTTCACTATCTACATTTTTTTTAAAGATACTAAATAAAATTTTATTGCTGGTAGGGTCTAATTTTATTGGGGTATGTGATGTTTCAGTGTCTCCCTGATGATGCTTTTAAGAAAAGGGGATGTTTCATCATCTAAGAGCAAAACCTGTTAAGAGATGTTAATGCCCATTGAGGGTGATGTTTGCATGAGTATTGTTGTAGAAGGGAAATGGAAAGAAATGATGACTGTCAACATCTATAACTATTGGGAAGATGGTTTGAGTGAGCGACAGAACACTGCTCGAGACAAGTGAAGTATTAGAGAAAGTGACAACATTTATGAATGAAACCATCCCTAAGAGGGCAGATATTTACCCTGAGAAATAAAAGCACTAGACAGATAGTGAAGACAGAGAAAGCCCTCTCAGTAGGCAGGGTTTTGACAGCTTGGATACTCCACATGCTTCTTGCTCAGTCATTTTCTTTTGCAAAGCCTGGGTCAGCCCATGTGCTGGAGAGTTTGACAGAGGTCCTCCCCAGGGACTCTTATAATAAAAGACATTTCAATGACCTTTCTAGACATGTATAAGAAGGAAAAGATAATCAGTTTTCTAATTTTGGAACATCTTTCCAAGTTGGAAACTTAGATCCTGATACTGGAAAATCATATAAGGCTTTCTGCCTGAGAATATCAAAACTCAGCAGCCTCTGCCCCCCCCCCCCATGCCTAAGCATTCATGCTAGGGTTTAACTGAGGTGATTCTGTTTTCCTCATGTCAGGCCTGAAGATTTCCCATTATACCTCTCAAGACACATCTTTGGTCCAGTAGGTGATTCATAATTTCAGCATAGAACAGTCATGCTGACTTAAGACTCCAAATTCCATCTTTTATTTCAGTCACAGCCTTGGTATAGCAAATATTGTCCCCTTACACAAGATGTTCTCAAGTAAGTATTATCTTTTCTCTAAAAGTGTCATCCAGCTAGGCCCAGAGGTATCTGTGGCTGTCACAAAGCTACATAAGTAGCCCGTTGCTCTGACTGGAGACCAAGGGATGCTATGAAGTATTTATGTTTACAGCACAGTCCCAAAACAAGGCTGAATGACCTGATTCAAGTACTTAATAGTTTCAAAGTTGAAACAATGCTATATATGACATAAATTTGAAAAAATAAACTTGAATTGACCCTAACTATATAGCCTAATGAATACAGCAGCAGCACTGTCCTCAAAATAATGATGTGTTCTTTTATCACTGTTCTACCAATTTTACAGGCCTTTGGTAACCTTGAGATTTTTCTAAAGACCTTGAATCTGTCTGTCTGTCTATCTATCTATCTATCTATCTATCTATCTATCTATCTATCTATCATCTATCTATCTATATATCATCTATCTATCTATCTATCTATCTATCATCTATCTATCTATATATCATCTATCTATCTCTCTCTCTCTATCTATCTATCTATATATCTATCTATCATCTATCTATATATATATCATCTATCTATCTATCTATCATCTATCTATCTATATATCATCTATCTATCTATCTATCTATCTATCATCTATCTATCTATATATCATCTATCTATCTCTCTCTCTCTATCTATCTATCTATATATCTATCTATCATCTATCTATATATATATCATCTATCTATCTATCTATCATCTATCTATTTATATATCATCTATCTACCTACCTACCTATCTATCTATCTATCTATCTATCTATCTATCTATCTATCTATCTATCTATCTATCATGCACCAGTTCTAAATAAATCAGAATATTTCCAGAAAGGAGATGAGATATCTCCTGACATTGAGGCAAACACCAAAACAAATAAAGCACAGGGTGGTTGGTTGTTAAGTGTATAATCTTTAAAAGAAAATCGAACAAATCTGATAATTACCTAGCAGGAAACAGATTCTGTGTCAAAAGTCTCAGGTTGTACTGAACAGAAGTTGTGGCCCATGATAGAATGGTTAAGCTTTCACAGTGCAAAGACCATGACACCAAGAACAGGACAAGAACACTATTACCTCAAAGGCCACAACTCTGGCTTAAAATGCCAATGCTTGTTTACTATTTACAGAAATTTATGTTTAAAACTAAGTCAGTGATTACTAGCACATCTGTATAATTGAAGATGGTGTCACAGGAACAATATTAATTTGTTGTCCCTTCTTTCTTGGCTACTTTCATATTGAATTCATGTTTGTTTGTCCTCTTTTACCTGAAGTGGACTGAGCTACTTAGATTTTATTGTAAATGACACAGATCCTAAAGTCACTTGGAAAAAGAGAATCTCATCTGGCAAACTATGCAGTCGGCATTGGCCTGTAGCCATGTTTATAAGAAATTGTCTTGCTATGGGAGAGCCAAGTCCACTGAGGGAGGCAACATCCCTATGCAGAGTGAGTCTGGGCTGTGTAAGAAAGCTAGCCGAGCATAGGGCAGCATGAGAATGAGTCAGTAGCATCCTGTCACCATGTTTACCTCAGCTCTGTCCTGCTTGAGTTCCAATTCCCTCAGTTATAGATTATAACTCAGAAGTATAAACTACAATACACTTTTTCCTCCATTGAGGTTTTTGGGCATTGGGGTTTATTACAAAACTTATAAGTCTACAAACAAAAGCATAGCAAGCCACAGAAGACAAGAGGTCCTTGGATGCTACAAGTTACACAAGGCCAAGTTCGTGACTTCTCTCTCCTTATATGTGAATACACATAAATAACATTTATCCTAATGATCGTTACAGAGCGTGCTCAAGCATGTGTGCATGCGCATGAACATACACACACACAGTTGGCTTTTCCACATTGAAATTTTCTTGGGTGAGAATCATAGTTGGCTAATTAGACCTCATGCAGGCAACCCCTGAAACAAAAATTTCCAAAGTAAACATTTGAAATCTCAGCATGGCCAGTGTCTGGTTGAAGCTGTCTTGAGAATCACGGACTAAGCAGCTACCTTGGTGGGGGGCAAAGAAAGTGATTATTCCTGGGCAAGGCCTTTAAATCGGGAGAGAATTAAGTCAGCTTTGTAATAAATCACTGTTGACACCCTCTCTGAAGACTTCATGCTTTCCAAAGCCAAGGGGAATTTTTACGTGGCCAAGGAGGAAACTCCACAAATGCTGGCTGTTACTCCAATGCACAACCTTCCCATGGAAGGTTTGGAAAGGTTTTCTATGAGGTCTGAAAGAAATTCTACGGAGACCATCACCCCTTCTAATATAAACAAAGATTGATTAATAATATATTATCATATTTTGCAATTGGGACTTTGGAAAATATGTACCAGCAGGAGGCTATGTCTTCACATGTCTTGCCTTGCATTTCTGTGCTAATCTATTTCTCAAACCAAACAATGAAACGATCAAACTACAAGAAATGCTTGAACATGGCTTTCCTCTATTATATGACTGGAATGAGACAAATACTTTTTCCTTAATATTTTAAAATAAGAATTACTGTAAAATGTTGATGAAGTTGAATGTAGTGTTTTGATTGACCCGCCAAGACATTAATACCTGTGTTTAAAGGTCATTCTGGATAAATATGTTACATCATTTAATGTGATATATATTTATGTTTATAAATATACACATGATATATCTCCCCACTGTTACAATATATTATGGTATATACTATAAATTTTAAATAAAGAATGAGTAGCAGTAAAATTGTGATTTTTAGTTCAGTAAATAAGTATGTAGTAAAAATTAATAGGCTGCAAAAATACTATGGTAGACCAGTTCAATGCAGGAATTACATGGTTCATAGAGTAGAAATTGTTATTTTCTCTTGCCACATACTATGGCATTTTGCTGAACCATTTTGGTACGATGCATTTCTAAGTCAATAGATTTCTATTAATAATCACTCAGTAATTTTAACTTAGGCTTCAGAGTTTTGGAACCATATGACTTAGATTGTCCCTTAAGAAAGAAAATCACTATGTTCAAGTATCATCTACACATATCTACCAAAGGACTTTGGCTTATGGAATGAATATTTGATTGAGAAAAAGGTGACATATATTTAATTTCACAATATTCTTCACAGTAAATGGGCCATTATATGTGTGTGTGTGTGTGAATATGTATGTATATATGTATATATGTATATATATAATATATATAATATAAATATATAATATAAATAATTATAATTATAATGTTATTTTTCTTGGAGGGTCTGAAAAGGATATATGTGACACACATGTAATATGACATGTGAAAGACCAGATATATATATGCATTAAGTGCTGGCTTATATTGATGATAGGATGTAGTGTGATTTTAGAATCCTACCTGAGACCATGTGTGTCATTTGCTTAGGTGATAATTTTATGTGATATTTTCTGAGTGGTTGTGTTTTATGTGTAAGTGTGAATGTATGTGTGTATTCCTGGTGAATGTGTGCACGTATTTGTATAGCAGTGTGCATTGATATGTTTATATCAGTATACGTTTCAGCATGTGTATGTCAATGTATGTGTGTGTGTATGTGTATGTGTATGTATGTTACTTGTCTTTGTCTTTGAAAAAATTTCTAGTCACTGCAACCTGTAAAACCAGTTCTCGCCCGAACTATTGCCACTATTCACTAATCAATCACCCTTTGCACTTGGAGACTTTACTTCGTGAAACCACCTTTGAAATGAACCCGTTTTTGTTCCTGCACTTTGCATTCAGGAACAGCAATAGGAGAATTACTGCATTTGTTAGTGTAGTATCCACTTTGTGAAAAGTAAAGGAAAACATTGTTTCTCAGCGATGTGCATTTGTGTGAGGTCTCTGTGCAAGGAGCAGTCAATGCTATGAGTCTTACTAATCCATGTATCTTATTCTTTGAGAACATCTATTGAGCCTGGAATACACCAATCAGACACAGTGAGTGGCCAGTGAACCCCAAGGATCTTTCAGTCTGCTTCCTGGGGGGCAGGATTATAGGCACTTATAAAATCCCTGGAATTCGTGTGGATTCGGAAAACCAAATGCAGGTCCTGTTTGGGTGACAATCACTTCATTCACCCAACTGTTTTCAGTCCCCAAGGCACTAATTCTTGATGATGGCTATTCAGTTCTGTGAAATACAGATCCCGTAAGTACTATGATAACCATGAATTACCTATAGGTACTAATATAGCTTATGTGTTTTATCATTCCACAGTAAAAATTACAGTTGAACCCTATTGCCATAACCACTCGGTAGTCAATTACAGGCTTATCATAGTGATCCTAAAATTCCAGGTAGTATTCATTAATAGTGACTCCTGTCTCCAGAACTCACTGATTCCTCTCTCTCTTTTAAAAAGATTTATTTATTTGTTATATATAAGTACACCTTGCTGTCTTCAGACACACCAGAAGAAGGCATCAGATCTTATTACAGATGGTTGTGAGCTACCATATATGTGGTTACTGGGATTTGAACTCAGGACCTCTAGAAGAGCAGTCCATGCTCTTAACCACTGAGCCATCTCTCCAGCCTTGATTGCTCTCTTAAATGCTATTTATTTTGTCTTTTTAAAAAATCATTTGATAATAAATATTAACTGAAAAGAAGCTTATTAAAAAATACCTTAACTGAGAAAGAAAGAGATTAAGAGTATTTTACTAGGTTCATGTATTACCTAATATCTTTTATCGTTTTCCTGTTTGCTTCTGTGACATTCTAGAATTTTAAAGCCAACTGGCCATTTAGTTGTTGTTCTGGTAGTTAAGCTCCTCTCTCTGGCTCCAGACTTTTGCTTCTGCAGTGACCACAGCTTCAGACAATTATAACGGGCTGATTATCCAATCTCAACAAGTCCAGAAGCAAACTAGGGAGATTGATGAGGAAGTGCATTAGAATTAAGTGTAATTAAACAATTAACTACTATTAGCCAATATCCTGATGGCCCCGCAATGACAGAGATAAAAATAAACACTATGAATTTATACTAACACACAAGTCTTTGTAAGATATATGGAAACTATCTAAAATATGTCTGGTTTGTTCTTCTGCAAACATACAGATGATAAATTATTAAAAGGGCAGAGTTTCTGAAAGATCACTATGTATTTAGCAGATAAGGTTTTTAAAACAAAGATAGAACACAAGTTAATAATTTGTCCAAATATTAAAGCATACTCATTAAGCTCTAGCAACCAATATTAACAAAATGGAGAGAAACATGGTCCTTTTTTTTTCACTGATGTTAATGATCAAAATCTATCTGTAGCTGTGCACCAGGGTTATTATTATAATGACTTTATTGTTCTATGATAAATATAAGGAGTGAAGAGCTTCCCAGATGTCCTGGTTAATCAGCATCATCAACTTAACCCAAACACCATGGAAACATACCTCTGGCTACATCTAATGACAGTTTTAACTGAAGCTTCTCTGAGGTAAAACATACTCACCTTGAGTATAGATGGCCCATTATCATATGAATGGGTGTCCTGATAACAAAGAGAGGAAAGCATTGTGAGTACCAGAATCCATCTCTGTTTCAAAATCCTATGTGCTGTCTTGAGTTCTGGGAGTCATGACTTTGCCACCATGATCGAATACACTCTGGGATTGTGAGCCGAAATCAATCATCCATTCTCTAGTGTGCCACGATGAAGTATCTCATTGGAGCAATTTACAAAGAGTATTGGACCAAGGATTTGGGCTGTTGCAGTGATGAAACCTGACCTTGTGGTTTATAGGCGGAAGGTTGAAGAGTTTGAAGCTATGAGATAGAAAAGCTATAGCACTAAAGAGATAGAGATTAATAAGTCGAAAGTCATTTAGTAGGGTATAAACATGTTGATGCCACAAGGAATGGGAACAGTGGAGGTCTGTCTCATGAGGTTTCAGAACGGAAGATGAAATCTCCAGGAACTGTCCTAGCTAGCACTTATTCACTTTCTATTCTGGCAAAGAATCTGGTTTTATCCTGCCCTTCTACTGAGACCTTGGGAGACCATGAATTAAAAAACAACAGACTAAATTTTTTGTTAAATTTAATCTTTTTTTTTACACTCCAGATTTTATTCCCCTCCCAGTCCATTCTCTGACTGTTCCATATCCTATACCCCATCCCTACCACACTGTCTCCATAAGGATGTCCCCATGTGCCCAATCCCTACCCCACCAAACCACTAAACTCCCTGAAGTCTCCGATCTCTTGAGGGTTAGCTGCATCTTCTCAGACTGAACCCAGACTCAGCAATCCTCTGCTATATATGTGTCGGGGGCCTCATACCATCTGGTGTGGGCTTCTTGGTGGGTGATCTAGGTCTGAGAGATCCCAGTGGTTCAACTTAATTAAGACTGATGGTCCTCCTACAGGGTTGCCCTCCTCCTCTGCTTCTCCCAGCTTTTCCCTAATTCAACCACAGGGATCAGCATCTTCTATTCATTGGTTGGGAGTAAATATTTTCATCTGACTCTTTCAGCTGCTTGTTGGGTCTTTAGTAGGGCAGTTATGATAGGTCCCTTTTTGTGAGCATAGCCTCTGTAACTGTCAGGCCTTGGGGCCTCTCCTTGAGCTGAATCCCTCTTTGGCCTGTCACTGAACCTTCTTTTCCTCAGGCTCCTCTCCATTTCCATCTCTGCAGTTCTTTCAGATAAGCACAACTATAGGTCATAGTTTTGACTGTGGGATGGCAACCCCATCACTCACTTGATGCCCTGTCTCTCTGCTGGAGGTGAGCTCTACAAGTTCTCTCTCCACTCTAGGGCATTTCATCTACGGTCCTGAAAATTTGAGTCCTGAAATTCTCTCACCTCCCAGTTCTCTGGTACATCATGGAGGCTCCTCCCAACCTCCTACCTCCTGAGGTTGCCTGTTACTATTCTTTCTGCTGGCCCTCAGGACTTCAGTTCTCTTGCCTCACTCAATACTAGATCCTGTTCCCCTCTCCTCCCCTCATCTCTGTCCACATATCCCTTCTCCCCTCACCCCTTGTGATTGCTTTCTTCTCCCTTTTAAGTAGAACTGAGGTGTCATCACTTGGGTTCTTCACCTTGTTGACCTTTTTGGGTTCTGTGGACTGTATCCTGGGTATTCTGTACATTTTTCCTTTGACTAATATTCACTTATTAGTGAGGACATACCATGCATGTCTTTTATGGTCTAAGTTACCCCACTCAAGATAATATTTTCTAGTTCCATCTGTTTGCCTGCAAAACTCATAATGTCCTCATGATTAATAGCTGAGTAGTATTCCATTGTGTAAATGAACCACATTTTCTGTATTCATTCTTTTGTCTTAGGACATCTGGTTTGTTTCCAGCTCATTCTGGCTGTCTCTTACTTGTCCTATTCAGATATACAGTAAAAAAAAAAAAAAAAAGACGAATGATATTTTATTGATATTTTAATTTGGCAGAAGCAAAAAGGAAGCTCAGAAAGCAACTTCGTTTATTAAAGGGATTGGCATGACTAAAGAAAAAACTAGTTCTCAGCATTAAAACAAGAGTAAAATTGTCCTGACAGTAAGACACCTTACACCACCACCACCAAATGCTTCAAATTATGAGACTTACATACTTCTTTTTGGGAAGGGGAAAGCAAAAATAAAGGCTGCACCTAGGGAAGTGTTTGCCTGAGATCAGCCTTAAAAGTACATTGAAGTCACTGTGTCTGTTGTGGTCTAGGGAGGAAGGAGCAGGCTACATCTCAATATAGCAGCAGGAATTGGCAGCTCAGTCCACACAAGAGGTGCAAGAATGAGGGAGTTGGGGGGTTTAAACCAAGTTTGCAAGTGGCTGGTGAAACCAGACATGTGGTGTTGTTGGATTCTCTACCAAGAGGCATTGAAGCTGAAAGAAGTGAAACCCAAGCTTCAGTGGCGATCCCAGGAAAGTGATGACATCAGGCTCTTATTGATGCTTACTAAAGCAAGCAGTGGGCATTGAGGAAAATCACCCTCAATACCCCAGTGTCTATGTGTATGTCGGGTGGGAGAGATGTAGGTGTAGGACTGTTCAAGACTGCAAAGAACACAGATAATTCCATGATGAAATCCAGATACACATGTATGTATGTAGGTAGGTAGGTATGTAGGTAGGTATGTATGTATACACATGCATTCACAAAACATGCTTTGAATGCATAAAAATAAGTTCACATAAAAGTTGTATCCAATATTATAATGGTAATTTAGTCAGTCTCCAATTCACCTCGGCCTTCAACACAATAAAGACACCTATCTCACTGCTGGAGGTGCATATGGTCATCTCAAGACAGGGAGAAAGAAAATGACTGAATACATTTTAGGGTTCCATTTCAAATTATTATGAAATTCAAATACAAATCACTGAAAGATAAACATTTCAACTTCTCTGAAATGATAGTTTTTAGCTCACTTTCTTCTTTTGATAGGATCAAGTTTTAGTTTATTTAATGAACATTGATAATAGTAGTTTGTAATTCCTAAATTTCTACTTATTCTGAAATACAATATCACTAAAACTATAACAATGCATAGATGCCCAGCTCTTATTATTACTAGACTTAGATGTTACAGTGCAACCCTGTCATGCGAGATACACTCACAGGAGTAATAGTGGCAAGACCATTTATGCAGGTAACCAGTCATGCTCTTAGTTAAATCCGAGGTCTGCTAATATGATCAAAAGCCACGCCTAGAGAGCTCAAGTCCTAGGGGAGGACTTTTTGATATATTGTTTTGCTAAATAGGAATCTTGCCTTCTAAATATTTACATTTATGTTACGCATTTGTGTTTCTTTGAAACCCGTTCAGAGAAGCTTCTCGTTTTACTGGTTATTAGTTAATGCAGAGGTGCTTTACTGTTGAAACTGCTGAGAATAACCAACTCGAGTGTCTAGCCATACAAAGGACAGCCGTATTACATTCCTCTAGGGCTCAGGGAACATCACAGGAGCGGGTACAAAATGAATGTAGGATACAGAAGACAGAAAGGAGTGTGGCGAAATGGTGTCTTCCGAACATAACACAACGGTGTCACACATTTACTCAAAGCATCTATGGCTGCCTGTGCAAGACCTGTACAAGATCAAGCCAGTCAAAATCCCAGCATAGATGGAGAAGGGCTCTTGGAATCCCACCTCTAACAGAAACGATTAGCAGTTGTCTCTAGTGACTGGAAAGTTGTTTTTTCTTTAACAATGTGACTCCTGGTTTCCCATAGAGTTTTCCCATGTAGGTTTCCTATGCCTTGGTGGATGACCTAACATGTGTATATACGAGCCTCATAAATTGGATTCAGTGAGTAAATAAAGAAATATGTACATAAAAAATAGAGGTTAGGAGGGAAGACATGGTTGAGGATCCTGAGAGGTGTTATAGGAGGCAGAAGGGTACATATGATCAGAGTCCACTGTGTACACAAGTACAAGGTTTCCAAACAACAAATAAATAATAGTTATGAAAATATAAAAACATATCTGTGTACCTGTCTGTCAAAAATTATACAAATGTTATCATAGTAAGTAGCAGAGCTACTTGGCATTGGTCACTGTGGGGCCTTGTAAATGAATGTGAACTCTTTAAATATCCAAACCCCAAGTCAGAAATTACTTTCACAAGCAGAGTTCTCTTTTTAAAGTGCTTTTTGGTCTGGGCCATTCACTAAGTCATATTCCTAAAGTCTCCATGGTACATCTTTTTTTCCCATAGTCATGGCATTTTATTTCTAACCACACTGTGTGTGTTTTATATTCAACTCTTAGTATTCTGGTTCATATGAAGTGGTGCTATTTATTTATTTCAAGATCTCACATTTGTTTTATCCATCACAAGCCAGTGTGGGTATAAATTAGGCCCTAGAGATGTAATACCATCTGTAAAATGCTGCCTCAAAGATAGAAAACCGAGAATCAAAAAGAGCCGAGGTGCATAGCCAGGGCTTTCAACTTCATATTTTTTGCATATGGCTATGTGAATGGCTTAGGTCCACAATCCAAGTTTTAAATGCCTAAAAATAAAATCATTTTGAACCACAGGGGGCCATGTGCAAAGCATCATAGTGCTTGCCCATAACTCTTAGCCAGAGATAGCCATAAAGTCCCACAAGACGATGAGTCGCTGTCTTTATCTGTTCTTCATTTTACACTCCTCAACAGCTTACAAAACACTCGTGGTATTTGGAAGGCTAATGGTTTGGTTAGTTTTTGACACTGCGACACTCTCCTAATATCAACATCCTAAGCAAAATGATTAATGGTTGAAAATAATCAGTGGTATATGAGCCAGAGTCAGAAGTGGCTGAAGGTGTGTCACAAGGGCACCTGTATTATGAATACATGTGAGCATCTCAGTTGTGCCCTGATTTTATGAAGAATAATAATCAGCAACTGGCAGCCACTTAACCTTCCCAGGAACTCAGCACAGCAACAAAAAGGGACCGACATATTTATGCTTTTTTACTGAGCATTTTGCATGCCTGATGTCTTAAATACAACACACTCCTAGATAATTCTTAAACCCTGATCACTCATCAGCCGTTTAAAGGCTTATAAACAATTATGTAGACATAAATTAGCATGGTCACACTTTCATAGCACTCACTTACTAAAGTGTTAAATCCCAAGCACTTACTTCCGTGTATGTGACTTCAAACAAGGGATACATGATTTGGCATTTCAGGCCAGAGAGGCTTTTCCTCCCTGAAAATACGGGACTGTGAAGCTTGCTCAGTCAGTAAAATACTTATCACATTGAAGAATGACCCCATGTTTGGTCTTCAGAATTAGTGTAAGGAATCTGGATGTGATGGAGTTCTAGCTTAGAGAAGTTCTGCCTCTGCTGGTAGCTGGCAAGTTGACCTTGAAAGAGAAAATCATTGACCATTAAGCCGATGGAAGATCCTTTCTCAAAAACCAAGATGGAATCACACCTAAGAACTCTCATCTCTACATGCACACAACCAATGCGTGCAAAAACACAAACTATACCAATATATGCATACACACATACACACATAGCTGGAGAAATATTCTTAGGGATGTTAAAAGTATTTATTGTTATTCTTAAAATTCCGAATCAGCTGGATCTTAAAGCCTTGAGGTGAACTGATACCAGACAATATTCAGAGGTATAACAGCAAAGCATTTATTAATACAATCTGGCAGGAAACTCTGGATACTTTTAGGCTGTTCTACATAAATGGACAAGAGACTCTGGTTTGGAAACTAGTGGTTATGACTACCATAACATCATAAATATGTTTTATGCAGCACCTTTATTATACAGCTCTTATCCGCTTTGTTTCTTGGCTATCTACCGACCAGTCTTTCTGTCTTAAGTCAGCTTTAGAGTCTTTTCCAGAATTTGACAGTCTCCAACAATGCAACAGCATACATCGCCACTGGGAACCTAATGATTCTATGACATGGCTCTCACCCAGACCCTGAGCTGTCCACACCAAAACACAGCTGGGGACATGTAATCTTGTCCCACACATGCTTCATGTGCAGGAGCTGTGGAAGTGCCATCCAGCCGACAGTCTCCGTTTACCTCAGTGTCCCAACTTATGAGTTAGGGTGAATGCTGCTTGGGTTGCACAAGCCAAGGTGATTATTTCCTGAAGCAGGAACCCACAGATTTCTGGTTGGGAGGCTCCCTGATAATCTCTGTTCATGGAAAGGGCCCGTGACAATGAGCTCTGGCTCCTCTCGGATGCAGGGACACAAACACAGTTCCTTGGCTGAACATAGAAAAGAAGCCATGTGATGAGTCTAATGGAACAGGACTCCTGTTCACCATTCTCCTCGGAGGTTTTAATACGCTTGCATGCTCTAATTCATTCATATTTATTAACCTTTCGAGTTAGACATTTTCTTAAAAGTGCTATTTATTTTTAATTCCTGCATATGAGTGTTTTGCCTACCTTATAGTCCTGTGCACCACAAATGTGCAGTACTTACTGTGGTCACATGGAGGTAGATTACCCTGAAACTAGAATTTTGGCTTGTTATCCACCAAATGGGTGCTAGGAATCTAACTTGGGCGAACTTTGCAACCGAAGTTTTGTTTATTATGTGACTCCATATGACTCTAACTATTCAATATTTGGAGATAAGAGAGGTGTTGAGTATTTATTTTTTCCAGAAAAGTTTCTAAGTTGTAAGAAAAGATCAACATGGATACCTCAGATCATGAGAAAATATGAAGAATAAAGTTCAGTAATAGTGACCTTACTTACTATGGCCCATAGGAAATTAAAGGCAACATGGAAATCCAAGGGAAACCAAATGTAAAGGAATAACCAAGAAGACCCAGGCACACGTTAGAAGCTAATGCAAGACTAAGAACATGGCTCAGTCAATAAAGTCTTCGGTTCAGAAGAAAGAGGATTTGAGTTGAACTCCTAACACCTATCTAAAAAGTTCAGATGGGCAGAGTATGCCAAGAGTCACAGTGCTGGGAAGACTGAGGCAGGATCCTATCTGGGACTCATTAACCCAAAAGTGTCCTAGTCTTCCAAATGATCCAAGTTTAGATCATAGCATCTACATTAACTGACTCAAAATACCCATAATTCCAGCACCAGCTTATCTGGTGCCTTCTTTTGGTCTTTGTTGGCACTTGTATGCATATATGTACACACACACATACAAATACACACATGCATACAATTCTTTAAAAATATGACCTTTTTGCATATCTATTTCCATTTGTCTTTGTTGATCCACTTATATATTATCTTGATATATTATTAGTTACTATATATAGTAACTACTATATATATTTAAATTACATACTTTAATTACCTGTTTCCTTTTATCTCACTAGAAGAACATACGCAACATGAATACAAAACCTGCTTCTACCATTTATTCTTACATTGCCAGTGTACAGAAGAACTTGTAGTAAAGAGTACATAAATGCTTATGAAGTCTTGTTTGCATATGCCTGTAATCTCAAAACGTTGGAGTCAGAGACAGGAAGATGATAAATTCAAGATCCTCCTGTTTTACCATAGGGCTGGGCATGTAGCTTAATAATAATGTGTTGAGATAGACTGAGCAAAGTTATGGGTTTGTTCCTCATTATTGGAAATATAAATGAATGTGTGTGTGTGTGTGTGTGTGTGTGTGTGTGTGTGTTTGTCTATGTGTGTATTCAGTGATTCCAATCATCTATATGCTACCACTTTATCTTTCAACAAAAATCTCTTTAAATTGTATTGTTGTTGTTATTATTATTATTATTATTATTATTATTATTATTATTATTATGTAATTGTGTGTATTTGTTTGTGAGTTTGTTTGCAAGAATAAAGGCTCCCACCAAGTCCGTTAGAAAGACGGCTTAGGATCCCCTGGAGCTAGAGTTGTGTTGTACCAAGCATTGGTACTGGGACCAAAGCTTAGGTCCTCCAGATGAGCAGAAAACACTCTTAAGTTGTGAGCATTTTAGCCCTCAACAAAAATTTCTTATGGATTTTAACTACTCATTTTAAGTGTTCAATAATGGGAAATTAAAAAAAAAAGCCCACTCCATATTAACATAAAAAAATCCTGACACATGATCCAAATCATGTTTTTTTCTCCCCAGTTTTCCTGCCATTTTCAGTGAAAAGAAACCTCCTGGTTTGGACCTGGTTTAGAGTTTCATGACACTGCCATATCCCTTTGCACCTCTTAGGGAAACTACCATCCCAGTTTGGCTGGGATGGGAGGGTTTTCTGGCGCACTGGGCTTCCAAAATTAAAACTGAGACGATTCCAGGCCAATGTGTTTGAGTGTTCCCTTCCTACCTAGGAACCTGACTCGTTTTCTCTTGTCCTTCTCTCTTTTTCAAGGACAAGGAACCCTGTTTTCTGTGATACCCAACTTCCACCACAGATGTAGTAGTTACTAAATCTCAGACAGGAGGTTTCTACCCTGCCCTTGTTTATTCAGTTCCCACAAAAAAAAAAAAAAAAAAAAAAAAAAAAAAAAAGATACACACAACTTTAATTTTCCAATAAGCCTCAATCAGCATGAAGGCTGAGCAAATATCCACCCACCATTCTATTATGCCTACATCCCTATCAATAATCCCAGGCTCTAACTTGCTATGTTCCATTTGGGCTGCACCTAACTCCAGTTGGCCAGCCCTCATGACCAGGTTTTCATAACCCACCTTCCTATGGTGTCTCTCCTCTCTCCACCTTCCTCTGTCTCCTCCTTGTGGTACCTCCTCAAACCTCAAACCCAGGAACCCAAACTCTGCCTATTTCTCTTCTGACCAGCTATAGGCTGTAGGCATCTTTATTCACCAATCATGGATAGCTTGGGGTGTGGGTCAGGGTTATATAGTATCACTTGTATATGTGCAGATTCTCTTCTCCCTAGGCAAAATCAAGAATTGAGAGCCAGTATTTAGCATTGCAGTACATAGCAAAAAGAAACTAAGTTCAACACACAGATTCCTTATAAAGTCTTTGCCTCTTTGTTCACAAGATGCATTTTCTAATATAGTAGCCATCCTAGCATATTGTTTGTTAAATACTATGGAGTATATATTTGCCATAGATATAGTCTGCTTCTTCAGTGGAATTTATTCCTAGAAAGCAGAAAAGATCAGCCCCATGCTTTTCACCTATAATGAGTTTGACCACCCATCACTGCAAAAACTATACATGAATTTGTACTTGTTCAATAATTTCAATTCAATGTTGATAAATATATTATTGAGTGATGTATTTACATATATGTGTGTTTGTGTGTGTGTGTGTGTGTGTGTGCTACCTTTGGAAATCTTATTATTTTAGGACTAGCAAAATATTTAAGCTACGAAGATGACTCAGCAGATAAAACACTTTTGTGCAAGTGTGAGGACTGGACTTTGGATGCACAGCACCTGGTGAATGCCAGAGTATAAAGCCTGTTCACTTTAATTCCAGCCTGGAAGGCAGAGACCAGGACTACGCAGAGCAACTGGCTGTTGTGCTACCAGGCAGAGAGCCTCTGGGTTTAGTTGAGAGACCCTGCCTCATTGAATAAGGTAAAGGAGTGGTCAAGGATGAATCCTTACCTTAGCCTGAGGCTTCCTCAAGGAAACGCTCCCACAGTCATGCAGAAACACACACACACACACACACACACACACACACATGAACACTAATAGGCCAAGGTAATAGCTATCTGATAGCCTGCTATAAGAAAGTATAAACAGAATTTAAAAACATAGGATAGGTACCTTAGTCAAATCAACAATAAGGAACTCTTTTAGCCTTAGAAACAAACAAACAAACAAAAACACAGAATCAAACCCACTTTGAATGCAATGGATGCCTATTCTCTTGCTGTATCCTGAGTCTCACAATTGGGTCCATGAAATATATCTTCCGAGTAAAGCCCACCTTGCCATCCAAACAATACCAAAATATGTAGTGAGAAGGAGGAAACAGCTGAGGTAATTTGATGGCATACAATACACTACATTCTGATGCTTGGTAGAGCCTCTATGACTGAGTAAAGTTTGCCCTTCGCATCTGCCTATTTTGGGACTAAGGGGATGCTGTCCAAAAGCTGGTATAATAGGAAAATTAACACAGCCGTTTTACTGGCTCAGAAAAGAGAGGAAACTCACGTGTCACTTACTAAAAAGCTAACTGACCTTAGTTGGTACTATTAGCATTACAATTTTTAGGAGTATTTAAATGTAAAACAAAATCATGGACTTCACTCTCACCTCAATGCTTAGAGACTGCTGTAACAGGCAAACATTCAAAGTCTTTATCCAACCCGGTGGGGTAAGTTTCTTGTTCAAGCTCCATCCATAACAAAAAGATTTTCGTTCAGTGAGCAGTGACCCCTGATTTAGTATGGCACATACAGCCTGGTGCTCTCCGGGATCTGACACAAAGATCTCTACGTGGGAGCAAGGTTTTGCCTGACAAAATAATCACTATGGAAAAACAGCTTACAAATCACAGTCGCCACCACAATTAAGGTTTGGTTTCCTAGCTGACTTGTTGTGGACGCCCTGGAACAAGATGAGGGATGGTTAGTAGAGGTTTAGAGTTACTGTCTTATGCCTGTTCTCTTAACACCCCTGCTGCCCCAGTGTGCACAGAATCAACTTTTAAAGGAGGCTGAAAGGATCCTTTCCCTACTTACAGTATTCTCAAGGACTCTACTGCATTTCAGTGAATGTAAACTTTCAGTAACAGAGGCTTGAATCTATGCTTTATCTCCATCTGGGATGTGTTTTACCTGAACCTTAATCTATTGAGAAACTGTAAAAAAAAATGCCTCTCCATTGGAATGAAATGACAGATCCCAACCCCCTCTGTATGTGTGTGTGTGTGTGTGTGTGTGTGTGTGTGTGTGTGAGTGTGTATGTGTGTTTGTCTGTCTGTCTGTGTCGAAGTCTGTCTTTCTCTGTGTCTCCCCCCTCTGTCTCTTTCTGTGTCTGTCTGTCTCTCGGTATGTGTCTGTGTTTGTGTCTGTCTGTCTCTCTTACTGTGTATGTGTGTGTGTGTGTGTTTCTCTCTGTTTCTTTCTCTCTATCTCCCTTCTCTCTGCCTCTGTCTATGTCTCTGTCTTTGTCTCTCTCTCTCTTTTTCTCTCTCTGTATGTATGTATGCATCTGTCTCTCTGTGTCTCTCTGTATCTGTCTGCTTTTCTCTCTGTCTGTGCCTGTCTGTGTCTCTGTCTCTCTGTGTGCCTGTCTCTGTCTCCTTGTCTCTTCTCCTCGTCCACACTTCATAAATTATATTACAGTTCCTTGTGTCCATGTCAAGTGTGGGCACTTCACATCATGATCTTAGGCTATCTTACATCCTTGTGATCTTCTCTATGCTTGCCACTTCATTACTTTGAGATCCCTGGTACCTTCTAAAGAACCCATGTGCCTTTTCCCTGAGAAATTAACACATGCAAAGCCCTTCTCCCTGTTTTCTGCCACACCAAACACTTGAGAGAAACAGGTTAAAAAGAAGAGTTCATTTCAGAGGTTTTGATCATGGTTGTTTGGTTTTAATGGCTGTGCAGAAAGCTCTCAGGCAAAGGGCAGGGCTGAAGAAGGTGGCTTACTGCATGACAACTGTGAAGCAGAGAGGATGACAAGAGAGAACAAGAACAAGAGACTTCTTGAAAGATAGACTCATAAGGACCTACTTTTTCCAAAAAGAACATAAATCCTAACACTACCAAGTTATGACTCCATCCAAGGATTCGACTGTCAGATAGGTCAGAGTCCTCATGACCTAATGCCCTCTCAACAGTGGTGACAGGTAGGGACCAACCCTCAGCACATGAGCTTTTGGGGGAGGGGGCTGTTTCATAGCTAAATAACATTACACAAGAGTAAGCATTGGTTTATTCGAGGCTCATTCATCACAAACCTTAAGTTCTCTACAAAGGTTATTCTTAACAGCAAACAGGATATTTCATTGTGGATATCCTTTTAAACATTTGTGCCAATGAGAAAAGGGTCTTTTGATGATCCCCCACAGGCGTCTTGGCTCTTGGTTCAGTGGTCATCATTTGGTTTAGAAAAAGGCACAGAAAAGACAAGAATAACCAAAGGAAAGATTTTGACTGAAACGGTCAGAATGCCTCATGGGAAGTACTCAAATATCACTGTTTTTTTTTTTTTTTTTTTTTAAATCCCATCCTTTGGACAAACACAGCAAGATGAGAGGGGTTCTTTCTGTTTTCATGTAAAGGTCCTTCACTTGTACATGGTCAGTCTAAGGAATAAGATTCCTGGAAGTGAAAGCAAGTTGCAGGTAGTGAGTGATAAAGATCTGGATAGTCATTGTATTGCTAAAGACAGAAATAATTTGAGAAGCAGAGACAAGACATATTCTATTACAAAGGAGGAGTCTTCTAAATCACAATGGCAAACCAAGACATGATGTTACTCTTTTGCACAGAGAAGCATTATGATAATCTGACTCACAGATTTTTTTGAACTATAGATGTTGCAAAAATCTCTCAATAAATAAAATTGTCCTGCCTTATATTTTATTTACTTACTTAACTATCTATTCTTTAGTGTGTGGAGTATGTATGTTTGTTTAGGAATCTATGCACTCCTGCATAGCTGTGGAGATGCTCACAGACGCTTGACTGCTCTTTTGGTACATACTTTATTCATTTTCTACAGTGTCTCTAATTAAATCTGAAACTAAGTAGACAGCCAGTAGCACCCACTACTTACTGGTTTTTTATATTCACACTTCTGTATGAGCCGTCTCTGCAGCTCTTAGGTTCTATTTTGATGGAACAGCACAGTAATATTAAATGTATGCCTAGCATGAAAGCTCTCAATATTTCTGATGAAGGATATTAGAAAATTTTCAATCTGAAATTCACCATTCTTCAAAGTTACTGCGTACGATGTGAAATCGTGTGTAAAGCATCCAGAAATTAAACTTCTAATATCTGGACACAATTGGTTGATGATCTCCTACGCCATTTTGGCAGCCCACAATAGGGAGAGATCTCTGCATGTGCAAGGGGTTCCAGGAAGCAGCCACAGATACGCTTGTACAAATGTCAGTACCAGTGTTCTTCCTAAGGAGTAGGTTTTATGGGTAATTCAGATGATCATAACCTCCACAGACTTGCTCCCCTGGGTAACAGATTCCACTAGAACAGAAGAATAAATAACTAGAAGATTAACACACAGATTGGCTAATGGTTTAGGCCATTGATTTAGCAGAAATAAATATTTTTCAACTGTAGTACAGTTTAGTGTCTGCAGTTTAATATACAGCCACCAACACTCAGGAGGCTGAGGTAGAGGTATTGCCCTGAATTCAAGGGCCATCTGGATTATAGAGTGAACACCACAGAGATGTATGTATACTGTCTCAAAAAAGAATTCCAAGTAAAGAAACTGGTTCATTATTAAGACACTCTCTCTGTTTCATGTTCTAACTGCAATTGTAAATCATTCAACCCACAGCATTCACCTTCCTGACTATCCTTCTGTTTTTCTCGTGATAAAAAGGCGGGGACACATTAATCACTGCTGTATAGAACTGTCTCGGAGGTGACATGAGTTTCTATTTGTGATGTGTCCAGAATGGTACCAGCACATAAAAGCATATGATACAAACAACCTACACACAATTTGTATCCTATAAATTATCAGTTCAAGATGGAAAGAAGCAACAAAGAAGATTTAGTATCGGGTTTGCTTTCTAAAAAAAAAAAAAAAAAACTTCATTTCTGGGCCCATAAGTAAATAAACTGTTCATCTGGATAAAGGAGGTAAGAAAAAAACACTGCAGGGGGCAAGGAGATGAGACTGGAGTAGTTTAGAAACATTCCTTAAAGTACAAAATTCCCTGCAGCAAGAACAGCATGGGAACAAAGCCTATCTTTGGTTTTTTACTGAATGAAAACTCGCCTGCTGACTGAGGGAATCCAAGCCTTATCCCATCAGACCACCGCTTTCAAAACCTTCATCTGTTTCCTTAAAAAAAAAGTGGTATAATGTAGAGTCAATTCACTTTAGGGAGCTATCGAAGATGCTGCGTATCCCAGTCTCTTCAAGCACAAGCATCTCTCATAGAAGACCCATTGACAGAGCGTCATTATTGGGGCAGCGATGGCTGCAGAGGTGGGTGGCTGCTGATAGTTTTGGCCCATTGGAAATGGTTTTGGAAGACTGCCAAGTTGTGTGTAAAATTTCGAAAAGTTTCAAACAATACAGTCTTTACAATGTTATAAAATACCGGGTGGTTAGCCAGGCTGCAGACTGGCTCGTGGCCAATAAAACCTCAGGATTCCAGTCAGCTGTAACCTGGAGTTTAATGTTGTCTGGGGTGTTCAAGGTCATCGCTCCCAAACATCCTGGAGGTCGAGCCAGTCTTTATTAAGCTGCCTCATTGAGCTACTACTTTACAGTCTCCTCTGCTAAGAATGTCCTTCGCCAACTTACTCCCCCCTCATGAAAACATATAAGTGAGCTAACCTAAAAAATCGACAACTTGAGGTAACATGAAAAGATTTCGTTAAATTACTCTTTCTTTTTTATTTGATAGAAGCTGCTTAAAGTCAGAACAGCGCTAGATTTTAAAAACCATGGAAGAAGGAATTGCTTTTACCTCTGTCACCCAAACAACAGTGAGTATATTACATAGCAATGCCTGCCCCGCTTCAATACACTTTCTATTCGTGATAGCATTGAACATACAGTTCTCGTGATGTGTCTTTAAACTCTATGTTAAAATTTCAGTGTGTAGTAGCGAGTAGTACAGCTTCTTTTGCAAGCATGCCATTCCTGGCTGACACTTGTTTTGTCTTGGGTTAGATGATTGTCTGTCACATTTCAGGCCCCAGGGACCATCTTGTGTACAGTTGCCTGATCCTCCTCAGTCACAAGGAGTTTTTCTTATAATGAGTATGATTTCCCAAAGACAACATCTAATGGTGGGTACCTGAGAGGTCTCTATGAGACTCTGGAGATTACTGGGTTGGTACCATGTTTCCTATGCAAGTATTAGAAGTTGGGGGTCTTTAACATCCACATAGAGAGATGGGGTTGGTTGCATTCTTAGAATCTCAACACTGTGGGACACAGATAGGTAGATCTCTGTGGTTTTCAAACCAACCATACTAGTCTACTACACTGGGAAATGCAGGCAAGAAGAACCCTGGGGCTTTCTAGCTAACTGAACTTGTCTACTTTGTGAACTGAAGACACAAACCACAGGTTACAGGGTCTTAGGACTGAGACCCAGAGTTGTGCTCTTGTATTCACACACATGCACTGCACTGTCTCTCTCTCTCTCTCTCTCTCTCTCTCTCTCTCTCTCTCTCATGCACACACGCATACACACACATGCACACACATGCACACACACACACACACACACACACACACACACACACACACACACACTAGCACAAAAATCTTAGGTTAATTGACTTTCCCCCAATCTCTTCCGTATGTTTATCAGTCCACTATGAAAGAGTCGGCTGGGCTTTCTTCCCCCACAATAGCTAAAATCAACCATTCCTTTTAAGAAAGCATCACTGAAGAAAGGTAAGTGTCCCATTTCAGAGGTGCATGTATTTAAAGGAGGGAGGAAGATTTTTTTATTGGTTATTTTATTTACATTCTAAATGTTAGCCCCCTTCCTGGTTTTCCCTTGGTAAACCTCATATCCCACCCCTCCCCTGCCTCTGTGAGGGCACTCCCCCCCCCAGCCACCCACTCCCACCTAACCACCTTAACACCCCCCTACACTGGGGCATTAAACCTCCACAGGACCAAGGGCCTCCCCTCCACTGATGCCAGACCAGGCCATCCTCTGCTGCATATGAGGCTGGAGCCATGGGTCCCTCCATGTGCACTCTGGTTGGTGCTTTAGCCTCTGGGAGCTCTGAGGATTCTGGTTGGTTGATATTGTTGTTCTTCCTGCAGGGTGGCAATCTGAGAGGGAAAGATCTTATAATAAACATCATGCATCAAGCATATGCTTTGGTGGTGAACTTACTTTGTTCTCCAAGTGATGAGTAACCGCCCCACCCCCCTCCCACTAAAATAGAAAAATGAATACGGGTTGTTGATTTGGAGTTCTTATTGTTATCATACAATAAATATTAAAATAAAATAGCAAGCGAGAATGCCTCGTATATAAAAAATGAACAAATAGAGCAGAACAGGAAAAAAAAAAAAAAAAAAAAAAACAAAGAAAATAATAACCTTCCCAGGCAGTAAGTCACATAACCTAAAAGCTAGGACATTTTCTCTGAGGAAGCTGATGATAGTTCATGTCCAGCTTTAAGTGAACCATCTAGATGACACCCTCTCCTCTCAAGGCTCATAGGTCACTGCGCAGAGTGGCACAGGAAGGTTTTAGATCCAGAATGAATATCTACAGTGAGAAGATATTTACTGGGTGTGATGGTGTAGTTGCATATGAAATCTCCCATGAACGTGATCTGAGACTGAAGGTGTAGGTCTCTCACAAGGTCAAAGTAAGAAAGAAAAAAAGAAAGAAAGGAAGGAAGGAAGGAAGGAAGGAAGGAAGGAAGGAAGGAAGGAAAAACAGGAAAGAAGGAAGGAAGGAAGGAAGAAAGAAAGAAAGGAATGAAAGAAAGAAAGAAAGAAAGAAAGAAAGAAAGAAAGAAAGAAAGAAAGAAAGAAAGAAAGGAAAAGAAAAGTCAAAACCCCAACAGTGGCAGGGGAGGAACTCATAAAGTCTCTGTGGAACTGCTAATTGTTGATGGTTTCTGGGAGAGGACAGCTCAGTGGGTTCCACCCACCCAGAGAGGCAACGATCCCTCAAACATAGAATGTAAGGAGCTGGAGAGAGCGATGGCCAGACCGATGGCCGTGGGACTACTCTTCTAAACTTCTCGGCTTGTTTCAGGTTCCCAAGTCAGGCAGCTCACAGGCACCTGAAGCTCCAGATCCAGGGGGTCAGCTTTCCTCTTCTGGCCTCTGAAGGCACTGTGCTCACATCGACACACCAACAAAAATAAATAAATATAGAATGTCGCTGGCTGATCGCACTTAAATAGGGTCTGTCCACCTCAAACAGCGCCATACAGAAACCCCCTCTCAGCCACGGAATCCAACTCCTCTCTTAAGTGCTTATAGATTCTCATCAAATTGACCATCAGGATTGACCAACCTCAGTGGCTGGCCTAGAATATTCATTAGGTGACGCCCACACGTATGAAGCCCTCTTCATTTACCATATGTTACTAGTTTATTTCAAATGAATTTTCCTAGCACAGTGAAAGTTTTGCTACCCAGGATTGCAAATCCAGTTAAGATCCCATCTGGGAAAGGGTTGACTCATGTTCCTAAGATGTGGTAGAATTAAACTGTGTGTTTAACTCTATGACTTACAGTGTATCACTTTTCTATTTATTAGAGACTCCAGTTAAGAGGATAAAACTTATTATTGTTTTTCTTTCATCTTGGTATGAAAGGCATATATGATGCCTAATCTAAAAGAGCTTGCCATTCTTAATTTCTGAGTGAAAACAATTTTTTTAAAAAATACTCACTGGGATGTTTATGCTTATTTTTAACCTGTTTTATTTGAAAATTTTTATTTAGTATTTATATACACTCATATGAGGTGTTTGGATCCAAACTATCTCATTTCCTCACTTTCAATTCCTCCCCATCCTACCAACAGCTTTTTCTTCCACACTTTACCCCATCCCAGTAACGGTGGAGTTCAATTTGTGTTAACTGTAGATCTGTATGTAAGTTGGTACGGTAGCATCAGAGAGAGAATAGCTAGTCTCTCAATGACTGCATTCCTAGAAGGGAGACTCCTGAATTTTTTCTCCCTTAGAAGACATCACCCCTGCTGCTGCATGGGTTGGGGGTTTCTTGGTTTTATGAGAGACCTGCACATTCAGTCTCAGAGCCTGCTCTTATGAGTTTTCATGTCTAACTACACCATTATGCCCAGCAAGTATTTTTTATAGTGGATACTGATTCTGGCTCCTAAAATCATTCTGCCCTGCCAGCACAGTGACCCATGAGGCTTGAGATGGAAGGATGTCATCTAGATGGCTCACTTAAAGCAGAACGTGGGATGGTCTCTTATCTGAACCTATGCCGTGTGCAACTAAATTACTTATTCTTTCACAATTTTACACACACACACACACACACACACACACACACACACACACACACAAAGTGATGGATGGTTATCATAAAGACAACTTTTGTATTAACTATACCATCCCACATACTTTCACTATAGTCTCCCACCGCATGTCCATCTATGCATACCCTTCCTTCTTGTCCCCTCCCCTTCAGAACTGGGCGCTCTGTCATGAGTCCATGTTACCTGATTTGTCACATTATAATTTCTTTTCCTCATATAGGCTGTGGCTGATGTTTAGGGTTTTTTTTAATTCTTCAGTTTGGACTATGTACATAATTCTCTTCCAGCATACATCCCAAGTCTTAGGACATCTTGAGATTCTATCCACTTTCAAGAATTAACATACAGTGTTCACTCCACTCCCTCAAATGTACGCATTATAGACTGATGTGACCGAAAATAAAAACAGTAAGTAATGAGACAGTTTGATGAGAAATCATGAATGGGTCCTTTAATTTTAATTTTGCTCTTTAATCTTATATTTTAAAAGACCTTTACACGTTTGACAATTCGATAGACAAATTGAAATCCCCTATCTCCTTTCTCATTTGCTACTGCCCACCCTGACAAGGACTTAAACATTTTTGTTGCTTCTTGGTGCAGAAGTACTTCTTTTAGTTCAAACCCATTGCCATCCTGGTTTTTTTATGACTGCAGTCCACACTTTCAGTCTCTTTAAAAAACATTTCTTCCCTAATTAAGCAAAACAGTAGATTGATGACTGATTGCAAAGAGGTCGTGTGGAAAATAAACAGTGCTTTGAATTCAACAACCTTTCCCTTTTCCAAACTCTGCTGTGTACATAAACACACCCCATGTCCCCAGGTCCTCTCCACCCTTCGCACACATTAAATTATTCCCAATTAGGTGTTCCTCTATTTGCCTTTTTCTTCTCATTAAAATTATCCCCAGCTTAACCATATTCTCTCCCCCACACAGTCTAAAATGTTTTCGGTTTAGATTTTACATGCACAGCAGAATGCCCCCAGAACATTCTGGAAACTCTGTCAAACAGCTCAGCCCAGCGCTGGACTTGATGCCTGGCCAACATGCTTAAACAGACATAAACGCTAAATCTGCACTTCCATTCAGTTAGAAGGTTGCCAAGTTAGTTTTAAGATGCTGTGCCTACAGTATATCCATCTCTTAGTGTCTCAGACTCACCTCATTAACTCTGGAACATTAGCCTCTGATGGTATAGGCTCAATGTTGCTAATATTAATGTTGCAGTGCCACATAGAAATGCAAGAGAATGTAACACTAGACGTCTCTTCAAGATTCCCATAACATAAAGAACAAGGAACCCACATTCCCAGAACCAATCCTCACTGGGAAATATTTTTGTATATTATAATGTTAAAGCTATTTTTCCTCCTCCTGGCCTTCTGCCTCTTTCTTCCACTTACGTTACAAATAGCATTTAATGATAGAATAGGGAGGCATATTGTGGCTTCACACATTCAAATACTTTATGGCCACTTACTCATAACTGAGAGATAACGATACAGCGAAATAGTGTTTGCATTTGTTCAGTTTGTTACTGTTTCTCTGTATTGTAAAGGGGTATTTAAGAAATAACTCTGTAGAAAGTAGCTAAGATGTGAGGGGGCTCTGATTGGCAAGCCTTTATTACATGCTGTGTAAACTATAAATGATCAAAGTCTAGGCTCGAGGTTGATTAGACTGTCATATTTTAGGACTAAAAAAAAGCCATAATCAATACATATTTTATACCATGAAGATCATGAAAATCAATGACATATTATTCTAAGAAGAATAATGAATATTTGTATAACACCAATTATTTCTCGTAAAATATAATTATCTCAAAAATCAATTTGGGGAAAATTGTCTCTTGGGATTCAAATATCTTTTCTCATATCTTTTGGAGTTGAAAAACCACCAGTCACAGTGCCTTGCATGAATTAATATATACACAATGAAAATAATATATAGTGTTGGGAAGAAGCCAGAAAGCCAGACTTCCTGGGTAACACTGGAGGCTTTAACACTTGCTCTCTAATTTCATATTTAATTTTTTTTTTACTTATGAGCTTTTATTAGCAGACAATGACTGATCTAAAAAGGGCCACATTCTTAAATGAAACTGATTCTCCCCCTCCCCTTTCACCTCTCCCCCAATCTCTGTAGTTTTAAATTACCAAGGCCTTCTCAGTTATGGCTCTGAATCCATGCCTTCTTCTCCCCAGTGCTTGAACTTGTACATGTCTAGTACATGCTGTGGCATGTAGTAGGGATTTACATGTGAGATCCCTGGTTGTATTGAAGAAATGCTCATTCCCTGGAGCTCTTAGAATTCTACCACCCCCTCTTCCAAAAGAATCCTTATGGCTTGAGAGAAGGTATTAATGAACATCTTGGGGTGTTTTACCCCTTCTGCAATTCTAAGAAAGGGTCTATGTAGAGCTAGGATGACCCTGAGATTTTTCCCTGTCATTCTCAGCAATCACATCTCTCCCTGCCTCGTCTGGAACAAGGGACACCCACTGAAATCAAAAGTAATTTGAGGATGGCTGGTGGGCCATGTGTCTGATGCTAACACTACCAGTTTGAGTTGACTTCTCTCGCACTTCATGCAAGTCTCTCCTCTGGAAAGCTGTTGTACTTGTCCTAAATGCCACCACTGTCCAGAAAGTGCATGGGAGGGACTAGTAGTTAGGCAGGCCTTGAACTTCAGATGATTCATCACATCTTAGAAAAGCCGTAATGATGCTGGGGTGCTCCTCACTTCTTTTACACAGTCTTTTCAACAATTATGTTACAACTGAGAAGCAGCTAAGAATGCTAACACCTCACCATTGTACCCTTTCTGAGGACAGGAAGCTAGCTCTGGGTTTTTCATTGTGTTTTTAATTAATAGACCAAACACAGTCTTCCAACATTATTTACTAATTCTGTGTTTACCCCCTAGAGGGCTATAGAAAGTTCTGATCCACCATTGTGTTTTTTTTTTTTTTTTTTTTTTTTCCAGATCCTATCACATGACTCTACAGAGAAAGTTCTGTGAACACATTCTGAGCTGAATTGAATAAGACACACAGAGTGGTTTCTACATGCGTTCTGCAGAATGGTGATTTAGTTTGAAACTTGGGACAGTTGGCTGGTTGTGACTTCAGTAGAACAAGTGTTTCTCTTTCAATCAGGATTCCAAATACCCACATATGGATACAAATCTTTGACTGCCATGACTGATTTCCTGGGACTTGCCCATGCAATATCTCCTTCCTTCTTCATGCTATGCTGAGCTTCAAAGGGCAGCAAAAGACCTGTCCAAGGCATAGGCCAACAATGACCATTTTTTTATGTTAGTTTTCAAAATTACAGTTGGGAAAAAGGATATAAAATATGTCAGAACCAATATTGTGTATCTCTGCACAACTATAACACACTCATATCCTGCTGTTCCATTGAGCTAAAGATAAAAGAAACAATGGCCAGAGAGTTCAGGCTTAGAAGAACAAAGTTCTGAATTCCGAACGTAGATCTAGTCAGACAACAAACCGATAGTAAAAGCATTTTTGTCTTTTTTTTTTTTTTTTTTTTTTTTTTTTTTTTTTTTGGTTGGTTGGTTGGTATTTGTTGGGGGAAGGGAATAAAGATAACCTATTAAGTTTGGGGGGGTCTCTTGGACAGGTCTGATCAACACATTAAATATGGTTTCTTATGAGGACAGACACACCTTTAACGAACTCCAGAAATAAAACATAGTCTTTTCTCAGACCTGTTCTTCCTTCCCACCCCCAGCAGCTATGAATAATATGTATTTCCAATTCTGCTAAGTGGGGGAATTGAGAAGGGGGAGAGAGTATCAGCGGTAGATATTCTGCTGCTGGCAGGGCTCTAATTCTATTTCCTGCTTGATAGATCACCTTATTTCCATTTGCCCTAAATGTAATATAGGAACTTTCCATAATAAACAGTTCTTAATTTTCCACCTTTTCTTTTTTTTTTTTTTGGATTGGCATTTTCAGACTTCTCAAGGAGTCCATGGGTCGTTTCTTCACATGTTGCAAAAATAAACGAAACGAAACAAAACAAAGCTGAGGGGCCTTGCTATTGTTGCGCAGACATGTCTGAATTTGTCTTGAAGCCAAGAGAATGGATTTGACTGTCTGGCACAAACCGGGGCAGATCTCTTATTCTCCAACAGATACCCAAGCTGCTCGAACAAATGGTTCCTGTTAGCTTCAGAAAGATACTGAATGCAAACCATGTGCCTCCGGACCTTGTGGTTTCAAGTGGAACCACAGGCAACAAGAAGAGCTGCCAGGCTCTCATCTTGATTTCAGCCATGCTTGTGGGGAAGAGGAAGACTGTCAGCATCACCTCTAGAGTTGTCTTAATAAGGAGCATCCACAATATAGATGGCAGTACATAAGTGTAAGAGAAAGGATCTGAGCAGCATTCAGGGCACCCGGGACAAAGGCACTTGATTTTCTCTGATGAGCCCCCAAGTGTGATACAGATAGTGTTGGCCCTTTCTAGGAATCAGAAGCAACCCAGGGAAGCAAGAATAGAAATCTGTATCTCCTTGCAGCTATTATCAGAATGAAGACAAACACACCAGAAGAATGAAGGAAGTCCGATCATGGTTAACACGACTCGAGCAGAAATAAAAAGAAAAGAAAAAAAAAGACAAATTTCTGAATTGCATCATTTATCAACCTCCCAGGGAAAAAACAGAGAACACTGTAAAAGAATATGAGGCGCAATTTTATATCGCGAAGGCAAAGAAACCATTTAGCTACATCTACGTGTGCCTTATGCCATGAAGGCAGGATATGTCTGTGTCTAGCCATCAAGCTGAGAAATTAGATCCTGAAAAATGGTAGGGGTGACTGTAAGTTATCCAGCAGCTAGAAGGAATGATGAAAATGTCCCCCACTTCCTTCTGTGCCTTCCTTTACAAATCTTCTTTACTTCAGAAGGATTTATTGGAAGCAGTTTTGGCTCTCACTAGTTTGGGAGAGGAATAAAGAATCACAAAGAGCCTGAACTGACTCAACACCATTAGTATTAAACTGCCAAGTGTTCTATTATTATTGCTGTGTAGAATCACATCAGACTCTAACACCCATCTGCAAGGACCAGTTTAAAAAAACACAAGTAGCACCATATTGTGTTTCAACAAAGATCTGTCCCTTGAAGCAAATGTGCCATGGACATGGGGAATGTTGGCAGTGAAGGAAGGTGCAGAAAGAGTCTATCAGAGACTTTTGTGCTTTCCTTTTGATTTTGTATTAAATTGAAGACTTCCCTGAAACTAGTCTTTAAACACATATCAAATTTGTGATGATAAACAGAAGATCAATCATGCCTTGACATTTTGATTTAGATGATTAAGCTAAAACTTGTAGAGGTGAATGTTTACATGCATGTGATGTGTATAAATAGGTTTACATATATGAAGGGAGAGAGGGAGGGAGGAAGGAAGGAAGAGACAGGGGGGAGGAGAGAGAGGGAGAAAGGGAAGGAGAGAGGGAGGGAGAGAGAGCTGCTCTGGTTTATCTTTATTGTCATTGTGACCTGGTTTAAAATGGTGTTAGAGACACAGCTCAGAGCATGTCCAGAAGTACGTTTCCAGAGAGATTTAGCTGAGGAAGACCTACCCCAATGTGGGTGGCACTACGCTGATGAATGAGCTCCAGAACTGAATGCAGTGGAGACCGGGAGAAAGTCTGGGCACCAGTATTTGTCTCTGATTGGGAATATAATTTGCCCAGCTGTCTCATATTGACATCACTGTGATTCTTTTATGATAGACTGCTTTTACCTCAAACCACTGGGCACATAAATTCTTTTCTCTTTAAGGAGAGTAATATATATTTGTTTAAATTAAGGAGCCTTTAATGGAAATGTTGTCATGGCAATAAGAAAACTGAGATGGTAGCTGTGTCGTCTGCTTATCTCCCTTAAAAAACTACTACCTGTTCCTAAAATTGAAGGCAGTGCTTCACACCCCAAGGCAAACAACTTGGGAGGCATGTGGTTTACAGTTATAGGAAGAAAACATCAAAATGGCATTTAGACCTCCCACCCATTTCTATCTAAGAATTTTCTTAGACTGAAGTCACCCAGGTCTCACTTTGCCTTAGCAGAAGGAACTAAGGGACACACACATTCGCCTTTAGAGAAACATGTTCACCGAAGTGGGGGCTGTGCCTGCAAAAGAACAGAAACAGGTCCTCTAAGGGGAACATCAAGAAAACTATATGTTCTTGAAATTTCTTTTAGCTACACTGTTCTGAGCTATGGTCTTTCAATGCGCTTGCAAAGAGAACCAATAGAAAGTAATTAAATATTTTGGCCCATGTATCTTAAAAGAGAGGAAATGATAATCTTTTGGATGAATGAACTCAAGTGTCAGTCAGCACATACACCTCTTGGGGGAGGAGAAGTAAGGTACCTCACTGAGTTATATTGTGAATACAAATGGCAAAATTATATGAAATCCGAATGGCGCAAGCTTTACAGTTCCCATAGCCATTGGATGAACTGCCACTGCCTATGTTTACTCTAATTAACTAGATTTCACACATTAGCAAATTCACTTTTCTTCGGTTAATTGTACGAAGTAGGAGAATCTCTGCTCACTCTAATTATCAAATGAGGCCCGTCACAAAATACAAACAAAGAGCTCAGAGATCCCAGGCCCTTTCCAAATACAAGGGACTAAAACAATCCACATTCCAGACCCTCAAAGACTGAACTCAATGAAAGCTATAAAGTCAGAACTAACTTTGAGCCCATACGCCATTAAGAATGTATTAACCACCTACTATGTGTCAGGCAGGTGTGGAATTTCTCGGTCTATATCCTAATGCTACAGGTGGTCTCAGAGAACATTACTCATCTCAACACCCATGCTTAACAATGTCTGCCTATATTCATAGGCTGCGGGTGTATGACTTACCCACAGACAGCGAGCTGAGGATAAGACTCTCAGTCATTTCCAAACACCACCAAGCATTATCCCTATTTAATCGACAAAAATAAAAACATTGAACCCCTGAATGAACCAACTAATCTCACAGTCTATTTAAAATGATCATTACTGGTGTAGCTTTACTTTTTTTTCCCTTGAAATAATAAGATATATATTTTTACAGTTATTTTAATATTTCTCAATAAACATCTGATATACGGCTCTGTATAGGACTTAGCTCATACTCTCCAGTGAGGATCTGCCATCGTCAAAAAAGGAATCATCATTATATCATGTTTCCATCTTATACTACAAAGTTTACAGCAAATAGTTAGAGTCCTAACCACCCAAACAGACCAATACCTATATCAATGTTGGCTGTGGGAGAAGGAGAAGTGAAGGAGGGCAGAGGACATCGATATCCTAGCCAGAACGGTAGCTGTGACCAAGCATCACATCTAATGACCCATCCTGTCAGTTGATTCTATCTGAGCTTTTAACTTAGTCATAGAGAAGGCTATAGTTAAGAGGTGTCATCTGCCTTGATCAGGCAGAGAGAAGGAAAGAGAAAGACAGAAAGATGGAGACAGACAGACAGAGAGACAGAGACAAAGAGGTAAAGACAGAGACACAGAGAGAAACAGATCAAATCAATGTTTATGCTGCAATGTTTATGATCCCATTTTACCAGCACAGTCACCCAGAAGGACATTCTCAGCAACTAGCCTCAGCATGTGGTCCCTGAGACTGCCCACAAGGATTTGATTTTTTTAACAGGACCAAAGCACAGTACACGTATTCACGACAGGGTTTTCTGTCTTAGAAGAGCCTGCAAAACATAATTGTAGAGTAAGGTGGGAACTGAGCTTCTTAAACAAGTATAGTGGGCAGAGGGAAGCCTGGTATTCAAATAAGCAAAACCCTTGGTTTTATTTGTCTGAAGACAGGCTTCACTGAGGTTGATTGACACACTTTACCACTGAATCACTCTGGAAAAGATGCCTTCCAGGACTGTGTCGTGTCCAGGATCTTAAACTTCTCCCATTTATGATAAAGTGCTATATAAAAATAACTGTGCTCACTTCTCAGACATTGCGCGCTCTCTGCCTCTGTTTGAAACTATGTAAGTGGCTTTTTGCTGGAAGATTGATGTTTTGAATTTCAACCAATGGTAATTACAAACGTAAAAGACTCACAAGGCAAGGAAAGAACCTCCTTAGGTTCCGTTGTGAATACTGAACACTACGCCAGTGGCCAGTGACAGATTAACACACAAGGTGCATATTTAAAAGATGCTGAACCCTCAACTAATAAAATCAAACCAGGAAGATAAGAACATAAATAAGATAACACATTTCTAATTTATTTTAGCTTAAATGCCGTGAAAGGCCTACGTGATAACAATGCTAACCAAGTGAGCAGAGGAAAAGAGTCAGTTTGCCCTGGAGAGATTAAAGCTATGATAAAGGTGAAAACAAAATTGAGCTTTTTGTTGTTGTTGTTGTTGTTGTTGTTGTTGTTGTGATAAAAAGAGCATTCGAGAACAGTCCTTGAGAAGAGTTGAGCATAGTTTGCCAACAGGAAAATGTGGGAGTCAAATTAAAATCTATCAATGAGTCCATGTGGGTATAATGCTGGTATCAAGAATTCGTAAGAGATTAAAAGGTGACAGTTTTTTTGCTTTCTTGGAAACACATCAGATTCAGAGAAACAAACATTCATAATATCTCCTACTGGTAAAGATCTATAAAAACGTGTGTGTGTGTGTGTGTGTGTGTGTGTGTGTCTGTGTGTGTGTGTCTGTGTATGTGTGTGTCTGTGTGTGTGTGTGTGTGTGTGTGTGTGTGTCTGTGAAGAGAGAGAGAGAGAGAGAGAGAGAGAGAGAGAGAGAGAGAGAGAGAGAGAACAGGAAAGAATGGTATAGATAGGAAAATAGTGTATATTATATCTCACATGTAGTATTTAGATATATGTGGTGTGTGTGCATGTACATTTGTGTGTTCATGTGCATTTGTGTGTGTGTGTGTGTGTGTGTGTGTGTGTGTGTGAGTGTTTGTAAGGAAAGTAAAATGAGAGAGAGAAGCAGATACTCTCACAGTACTTGGAATAAGATACGATCATACATTTGTAAGAAATGTGGCATTGAAATCCCTTGTTTTGTATTCTAACTTTAAAGATACATTTGTAAATGTAGCTAACCATCAGACTAAGCACAGGGTTTTAGAGAATGAACTAAAGGAGCTGAGGGGGTCTGCAACCCCATAGGAAGAACAACAATATCAAACAACCAGACCCCCGGGAGTTCCCAGGGACTAAACCACCAAAGAGTGTAGGGACCCATGGCTCCAGCTGTGTATGTAGTAGAAGATGGCATTGTCTGACATCAATAGGAGGAGTGGCCCTTGGTCCTGTGAAGGCTCATTCCCCCACTATAGGGGAATGCCAGGGAGGTGACATGGGAGTGGGAGGGTAGGAAGGAGAGCATCTTCATAGAAGCAGTGGAAAGGGAGATGGGAGGAGGAACTGGGCAAGGGGATAACATTTGAAATGTAAATACATAAACTATGCAATAAATTTTCTTTTAAAAAAGAATAAAACTGATGACTGATGGTTGATGTGAGCTAAAGGGTTATCCAACAGCATTTAAATCTGGAAGTCTTCTGTGCAGATGTAATACTGAAAAGCCCCAGAAAGGGTGAAACTTTGGATAGAGTGAGAAGAGGGTTGATGTATTACCTAGCCACAATCAATAACCACATTGTTGTAAAGATAAAATAATGATTGCTTTGTTTTTCATACCCAAGTCCCATTTGCATATTAAATATTTGCCATCTAATTAAAAAGAAATAAGCATATTGCTATGGCAGGCAGCAAAGACCATGGAAATTTACCTCGTTATTTTTCAAAATAATTTTGGGAGGAGGTCATCATTCAGGAAAGAAAAATTTTCATGTCAAATTGAAATCCCCATACTATTTCTTCTCTAGTTTGTTTTGTAACCAAACCAGAGCAGATTAAAAATAATGAACAGAGCAATCAGCTTTTAAAGCATTGCCCTTAATGGTCTGTGATGCTTTTACCTTAATTCACATTTGTGACTATGATGTCATTATTTACAGGAAATCAACAAAGGGCTAAAAGAAAGTTTTCAGAAATGACTCTGGCACTCACAGAAACACATATATGGGAGAACATGTAGTATTCATATTTCTGTGCCTGACATATTTTCCTCAGGGTCTGGGAGAAGAAAGAACATTGAGGAAGGTTGATAGAAAGGGTTAGATTACAGGCCCAGAAGTAATAAGTTCTAATGATCTATAGCACAGTGGAGTAACAGCAGCTCACAGTAGCCTACTGTTTGAGTAACTAAACTACAGGAACATGATTTTTCTAGACAAAGAGATGGCAAGAAGACATAAACATATTTTACCCAGTTCTGATCATGATGCATTCTATGCATCTATTAAAATAGCTCACCTTGGTTCATACAGATACATAATTACTATGTGTTAATGTAAAACCATAAGACTACTTAAAGAGGGGGACAGAGTAACTATTCTCAGATGGTTACACATAACACATGTGTGCCCACACACACAGAGACAGTGGGGGGAGAAAGAGAGAGAGAGAGAGAGAGAGAGAGAGAGAGAGAGAGAGAGAGAGAGAGAGAGAGGGAGGGAGAGAGAGAGAGAAATATTACATCCCATGAACATGTGCAATTATAATGAGAGCAATAATAAAAGTAAGCCTACCAGGAGCTGCAAGCAATATAACCTCCTTATGTGTCAGAAATTCAGGAGGGCTCATTCTGTGACAGTTTCTCTATGGGAACAGATTATGAAAGGAAATGTCCTTTGTCTTTCAACAGAAGCATTAGATACTTGGGTGTTGACTCACCATGCACTGGAACTCAATGCCCAGATGGCATTCCACCTTACATTCAGGGCTCAGTTTTTTTTTTTTTTTTTTTTTTTTTTTTTGGACAAAGGGGCCTGCAAACCAAGGGAGTTTTCTTCCTATATGGTCAAACATGATCTACCTGGGGCACCAAAGTTCTTGTTCTTCATTTCAGTCCAGAAACAGCAAATTCATTCTAGCTGTGGCAGGCTTAGGGCAAAATGGAATGCTAACTGAACAGAACAGCATTCCAAACCACGAGCCTTTGGAAATCAGGCTTGGACTTGGAGAAATGACACCAACCATGGAGCCAAGAAGTCTCACCCAGTTCAGGGAACAGTTTCTAGTGCACGATAGACAGGGATGACCATGGACCTCAGTTTTCTTCTAATGTAACAAGTGTTTCAGGCTAAGGTCTTAGTGTAGTAGGCTCTGATGAGGAGAATCCTAAGTGTCTGGCTTCTCACATTCAATGGCTGTTTTGGTCAAATGACTATGAAATTGTGCTGTGCAACTTCTTGATTTTTTTGAGTTGTGACATGGATTTTTTTTTTTTTTTTTTGCAAGTCACCAGACAATCATTTTGGATCTTCAGAAACTCCCTAAAGGCACCAAAGATTCATATGTCCAAAGTCAATGAGAGTCAATCTATAGCTCAAATGTGGCAACAACAGAATAGTTTTGCAGTTTACTCAGAGTGTCAAAGCAAGCTCCAGTGAGCAACTCCAATGTCTCTGTTTTTTTTATGTATATAAATAAATAATTTTGTCATTCACTGAATTTCTACTTTTGCCTTATAAAACATTGCTTTTAATGAAAGGACCTTTCTGTGTTTTCCAGGGGCTCCTCAAACCTAGACTCTGATGCCTCCTGCTTACAGTGTACTATGAATATAGATGTAGAGCAGGACCGATGGATGGGAAAACTTTGAAATATATAAAAAGTTGACACTCTAAGTAAATACTCATCATGTTAAAGAATAATTCATTCCTGTTGTTCATGAGATAGCTGGTCTGTCTCTGCATTTGTCATGCATAAAGTTTTGAAATACACGGTTTGATATTCTTCCACCATTAGAATGAAAACACCGTCACCATGGTATTGATAATGGTTGAAGAGGAGATGTTGTCAGGGATACTGGTGTTATCTGTTGGGTGTTTAGTCCATGCCAAAAACCATGTAGAGCTTTGCAATATATTATTCTAGTTAATTGAACAATCTGAAATTTGATCTTATTATATTCCCCCACATGAATGGCCTACACACATCCTGAAGCCAATAAGAAATGCCCTAATAACACATAGTTTATTTTTCCTAACCCTTAATGAATGATTTACTTCCATTTAGGTGGTGCAAACAAGTTACAACCAGTGTCGGGGCTCATTAGCTTAGAGTCACCCGATCTGCAGAGGTGCTAACAGAAACAACCTGGTAAACACTTCATGCATAGTGAGTGGGGTAATGTACTATCCGCCCATGTCTTCATTAACGACTACTTGGAGCCATCCCAGGCGATAAACTTCATAAATAATATTTTACTTAATCATTTAATACTCTTGGCTCATAGCTTAAAAGAATAATTCCATGAGAAGATAAGAGACTATATTGTTATTTAATGCATTCTTCCTTATTTTCATTGATGTTTTGCTGTCTTCTCTGTGGATGCCATGTGTTCCTTGTACTTAAACTCTAATTATTTGAAGAATATAACATCTCTCTTTATTTGGCATGGTGTGCTTGAAGTGATGTTAATTACCTCTGGTACTATCACCTTCTACCTCAGAGACCTTCTGAGCTGTGAACATTACCTTTGGCCTTTCTGCTGGACAAATGGCAACCACAGATGTGTAGTCAGCTAGACATAGTGGCACTCCTCCAGTGCCACTGCCACCATCTGAGCAGTGGAGGCAAGAGGATCTGGAATTCAAGAATATCTTCACTTACATAAGATGTTTGAGGTTCACTTAGGACAGGTTTTAATATCCCTAAAACAAGGCCAGGTGAGGGACAGAAGAGATATCTCAGTTGATACAGTGCCTGCCACACCATCTTGAGGACCTGAGTTCAGATCTCCCGTATTCACATAAAAGCCAGGCAAAGTGGCCTCAATCCCAAAACTAGAGCAATGGGAACAGATAAATTTCCAGAGCTCATTGGTCAGATGACCTAACTAACCAAATCTACAACTTCAAATTTTGGTGCAAGACTTTGTCTCACAAAAATAAGTATTTAGAGAGAATCAAACAAAGACATCTTGATACCTCTTGACAATATTGACTTCTAATTTCTCTCTCTCTCCTTTTCTATTTTTCTCCGTTACTACCTCTTTCTCTCCCTAAAAATAAAATAAATAAATAAATAAATTAATTAATTAATTAAACACCAGAGAGGAAGAAGGAAAAAGAGAGAGACAGAGACACAGAGACAGATACAGAAACAGTGGCCTAGAGAGACAGAGACAAAGAAACTGGTTCAGTCATACAATATAGAATGCTAAATCTAAGAAACATGAGAGTTTGTATTGGAAGGTTGGATGTACTCACCTTCCTAGCCTGTCTGCTTTTAAGAGACCCATTTGCTTTTGAGACTCATCTTCAGTGGGTATCTGTTCATAAAGTACTTTAAGGGCTCTGTGACCAGTTCTATTCTCCTTTGCTAAATAATATAACCTAGGAGTTGAAGGACTGTAGATATCATACCCAGGAAAACACATGGCTCCTGTTTAAACAATATGCATCCATATATGTCAGTCTTCCTTATCCTCATTAGAGAATCCTCCACTGGTGAGTAGCTGAAGAATATCAGGGATCTTGGATTGCCATTTTTCTTGGTTCAAGACATGTACCAGTAAGACATCATCAGGATGGTTAAAAGTGGATGATCCCCTTCTTACAATGTAGTTCATTATGGCAGATAATTCATGGCAATCGTAGGCCACTTGCTCACATCTTTGTAAATCAGAAAGCAAAGAAGGGAAATTGCTTGTACAGAGTGGAAAGAACAGATAGTTTTTTCTTTCCTTGCAAGAACCTAGATTATGGGATGGTGCTGCATACATTGAGGGAAAATTTAGCTTCCAGAGCCTTATTACATTTCTGGGCTTTTCTGTCACATGTTTGTTTTGTTTTGTCTTGAGGCTGGCCTACAATGCATCATGTAATCTTTTGAAATTGCACCAAGTCCCCTGCCTCAGCCTTCTGAGTTCTGGAGTTACAAATCTAAGCTATCCTGACTGAACCTAGTATCTCAAATTAATGTTAACTAATTCTGTCAAGGCATTCATTATACAGAAAACAATTGCTGGATCAAATCCTTAATTTATATATGTAAGGCATAGGTTTTGGACAATCTCTTCATAGGATGAAGTGAAACATTGATACATTTAGTAATGGCATGCACCAGATAGTACAATTGTGAAGCATATTTGAGAGCATTCTGTATTTTGCATACAAAGCTCATGTCATGTATTCATCATGTTTTTATTTGGGACAGTAGGGACTCATTGGCATCATCATTAGGTACTTGCTTACATTACTTTATAAGATGAATGCCATCATCAGCAAGATGGGCTTTTAGAGTGAGCTTCCTTATTTAGGTCAGTGGAACAGATTAACTTAACTACACTGTGGGAGGCAATGGCTCAACAACTTACTTTTGTTGATTGTATCTTGAACTGAGCTGACCAGCATCCAGACATAAATAGTCTATAACTTTACCTGTATTGTTGAAATATTTATTTTTATTATTGTTGTGCATCTGTTTGTTGTTATGTATGCACTGTGCGCATACATATGGTGAACAGAAAATGGCCTCTGTACTTCTTTTTAGGTGACTTTTACTTTTTATTTGAGAGATGTTCTCTTACTGATCTGAAAATGCTCTAAGCGGAACCTCAGGGATCCCTGTATCTGTCCCTCCAATCTTTCCATCTCTGAGATAATGGGCACACAGGGCCATGCTCAGCTGTTTTATGAGAGTTTTAGGTTCTTGAGATTTAAATTCAGGTTCTCACTCTTGCCATGCAAGTGATTTACCAACCAATTCAGCTTCCCAGTCTTAGATATTATGACTAAGGCTCCATGAACTCATTCTTTTTATGGATATCAGATATTTTCAATGTGGGATGTTTATGACAACACCTAGTTAGATTTTTTTTTTTTTATCGAAGAGCAATTGTACAAACGGAACTGTTGGCCAAACTGAATTGGATCTTATTCCTTTAATTATTTTAGCTACACATATTGATATCACAAGACACATGAAAGACATCTCTTCAAAGGATAATTCTCTTATTCATTTCCATGTAGGAAATGGTAATGTTAGAGGGCAGAGATTAGCTAGTGACTTCTCCACTGCAATTGTAACTCACATGTTCAAATGGGAAGAATCAAAAAGTCTGATGGCTTCTCTGATGGAGAGAAAGACAGAAAAGTAAAAAAGAAGGAATGAAAGAAAGAAAAAAAGAAAGAAAGAAAAAAGAAGGAAGGGAGGGAGGAAGGAAAGAGAAAAGGAAAAAGGAGAAAGAAAGAAAAAGAGCAACGGTATGCAATTTCAGAATTGATATTTACATAAAAGTATCTCAGTGGAAACACTTGGTATCTTATTGACTGAACCCGTTTACTGGGTATCCGTCCAGTTGGATGAAACTTTAAGTTCCTATTGTTCGTGGATTTTATTCAAGTAAGGAAGTGAGAAGGGAAGTGAACGTAACTGGAGCTTTCGAAGTAGCAAAAGGAGAGAAATGAAAGTCAGGCTTCTGTAACTTTTGATCTGTGTTAAACAGCAGGACATGCAGTTACAAAGGAAGCAAGTCTTGGGGAAATGTGAGGGCAACACGTATGTGCTGCACAGTGAGTAATTTCCCGTGGAATAAAAAGAGGGAAAGTTTATTTAACTAGGAACTAATGTACACCACACGTCTGACTGGCCAGAAAAGCAACAGAACAACACTATACTATCAAGAGCAGCTCTTGGAATAAGACACTGGGAGAATGCAGTTTTCAAATAAGCAAAATAGAAAAGAAGTTTGGGTTAGTATGTTGTCAGGAGCAGATTACCCACCTTCTGTGGGGACCAAGAGGGCTCTATTTAATGATGTCAACACTGATGGCAAACTTTCTCTCACAGTGGTTCAGCAACCAACACTCTGAGTCAATGTTAAGACAGGCTATTTTTACAATGAGCATAATCTTAATGCACACTATCAAACCTTTAAAAAAAAAAACCAAGCACTGACAAAAATGTATTCGTGTACTTTTATGTACAAATGATTATAATTTGTACATTTATCTTTGTTTTTTAAAATAAAGTTGCTCAAAAAAAAAGATAGGCTATTGTTTAGGGTGCAAGGCTGTTGTATGTGTAGAGATGAGAGAGATATTGATTCTGTGCTATGGAACTGAAGGAATCAAACATACATTTTCTAGGCTGCTGTTTGTTTGCTGTTTCTGTTTTATTTTGAATTTCGGCTCAAGCCTGTATCCATTGATGACTGGTGGGCTTAAGAGAAAGGCCTTTCTTCGCCTCAAAAGCTCATCATATTATGACTACGCCTAGGAAGGAAGCATAATTACTCAGCCAAACATTCCTGGGTGATTCCCAGATTAGAGTCTCGTCTGAAAATTGGGTGGGATAAGCCCTATGAAATGATGCCACCAAGTTTCATTAAGACAAAGATGAAATGCAGATCCAACTCAGAAGCAAAGTGCGCTAAGCAGAGAAGTCTGCAACAGCCACAAACGAGTCATGGACTTTTTAGTAACTTGGCTGAAGTTTGATGCGCACAGAGAGATATCAGGGGTCTCAAAGGATAAGAAGGCTATTCATACCACTGCCGGGGCAGGGGGTGGATGAGAAACTGAAGGTAAAGGATGCCAAATGAGATTGCATGGGCCCAAAATAAGACTAACGGTTTCCAAAGGGGATGTGACAAGATCTGCACATGAACCAAGCAGCTATGTTCTTTGTCCTGGGATTTAGGAATCAGTCTCTTTTATGGGGATCTGTATGGAGGACTTCCAGGTTGACACTGGAAAGTGCTTGTAGCCTTAAAGGTGTTCACACTCTGCATTTACAGACACCTCTTCATCAGGTTTCTAGCAGTTCTTTTGCTAGATGCTAGAAATGGGGGTCAATGGGAAGCAATTGTCTGGCTGGGCTAAGGATGCAAGGTATAAAAAGACGTTTAGTGTCAAAACAAAAACACAGAGTTTTAAAACTAAAAGCTGAAGACAATATTTTGGGGTCAAGCCTTAAATTCAGCCTGATTCATCATAAACTCGAGTCACATGAGTTGACTGGCATCATATGAAGACAGAGGAAATTAAATTAACAGGCAAATTCCTTTGTTCCACATTAATAAAAGTCTGCCTACAGAGAAACAGGAGAGTTTCCAGCATTGCCACAATCAACTGTGTGACATTGGGAATATGTTCCAAGGTCTCTGGCCTAATTATGATCATAGTAGCATATTAATATCAATATTTTTGTCTATGCTAGTACCATAAGAGACAGAAATGAGAAGGGTTGGGAAAGGGGTGGAGAAGACCATATTCCAAAGCATATTTTATAAGGAAATCCTTATAAAAATCATTATGTAAATGCTCTCTATTATCATGATTTTAACTGAGATCATCTGTGATTTACCCAATGAATGAAATATTCTGAACCAGTTTTTTCTCTTTTTACAAAACCAAGCATATTCCCAAATGCCTGAGAGTCACTGGAATAAAACAAATTGCTTAGCAAATTTCCTACTTAAAAAATATCGAAGGGAAAATTACACAAAAGGATGGTTTTCGTTTGTTTTCCTCTTCAGTTGTGTTGCGAATAGTTCCCCCAATGAAACCTTGGAATTTCCTCCAGTCTGTTCCCGATTATCTCTGTGGGAAAATGGGGAAAAATCAATCTGTTTTCCACATAACCATATTACATCCCATTATTTGAGGAATGCAAAATGCAAACCCCAATGACCAACAGTATCAATCTTTTCCCTCCCGTTTCCAAGTTTCATTTCAGCAGGAGCAATGAGAAAAAGCAACTATAGGCAGAATATCATTCTACCCCAAGCAACTGCAGATCTTAATCATCATTTATGTAAAGCAAGACAGTGCCTTCTCTTTATAGTTGGTTGTAACCTTGACCTTGGGAGTTGCATGGGCTCTGGCAATTATGATACATGTGAGAAGTCTGTGAAGAATGGAGACTGGCAAGCAGAGCCCAAACTCCTGTCCTCCAGTTGAAGAGAGACATTCTTTGACTGCCAGTCCAACTGGAATTTGTAAAAGAAAACAAAATGGATTCCATGGAAATGACATGTAGAGTTTTGAGTAACTTTTGACCTACTTACCTTAAAAAAAATCGGTGCTCAGGGATCTAGAATGCCTTTCCTGCCTCAATAAAGTAGTTAGTAAATGAGAGACCATTGGGAGGAAGACATGCTATAAGTCTGTAAGGATGATTTGTGGGTTTTTTTCTCTGTTTTTTTCCTTCCTCCCATTCTTTTATGTCCTTACCTAGTCTCATTTTAGTTTTAGGTCTGAAAGATTGAGCCTACTGCCTCCCTCATCTGTTGTCCTAGTCACAGATTTTATGATGCAGCTCATATTTTATAAACACTCTGTTACATGGATGTATTTATTAAACAGAATAAAAATATGATGCTATAGAAAGTAAGAATGGATATGGGAAGAGAGAACTTTCTGTATACTTTCTCCTAAGAACTACTTGTTTTCTCTTTACTGAAAATAGATTCTTCTCTGATATGATACATCTCAACTACAGTTTTCCTTCCCTCTACTCCTCCCATGCCTTTCCACAACAGCATCTCCTCTTCCTGAGATCCCCATTTGTTTCAAGTCAGAAAAGAGCAGGCCTCAACAAGACAACAACCAAATACAAACAAACAAACAAACAAACAAAAATCCCAGAATACTCTAAGACTAGGCAAAAGTCTTTCTACCAAGACTGCACAAGGCAACCCAATAGGCGGAAAAGAGCCCCAAGTGCAGACAAAAGAATCAGAGACACACCTTCACTCATTGTTAGGAGTCCCTCAAAATACCAAGCTAACAGTCATATGAAACTTTTTCTTTTCTTAACATCTACCTCTTCATTCTTTCATTTGCTTATCCTTTAAAATTCTTTTTTCTTTTATTTAAAATAGCATTTTTCTCACATTATCATGATTACCCTTCTTCTCCTTCTCTTCCTCCCCAGCTCCTTCCCACCTCCCTTCCCATCAGAATCCATCCCTTTTCTTTCTCCTTAGAAGACAATCATCTATGAGATAATAATAAAATAATGAAATTAAGTGAAATCTACCACATTGGACAAAACAATCACATAGAAGAAAAAGAGACCAAGAAAAGGCAGAAGAAACAGAGAATACAAGAAGTACAATTCATTTGTACATTCAAGAATCCCTGATAGCATTTTTTCCCTAGAAAAATAAGAGAAATCTAGGGCACTGTCACTTTTATATAAAAATAAAAAGATTTAGGAATATATTTTACAGTTCTTTCAGGGAATTGAAGAACTCTTTTTATTAATTTTTTTTTAATTTTTAAAAGTGCACACAGGTATAACATGAACTTTAAGCACTTTCAACTCCTAACTTCCTGTGTCTCTGCAATTCTGCCTGTGTTACTCACTGTTGGCCATGAGGGAAGGTCAAAAATTCATAACTGAACCGAGATATTGGACTTTGGTTTTAAGAGACCTTTACTATTTATTATACTATGAATGTTCTTTCCTATTGTATTAAAATATATTACTTTGACATAATGAAATAATTGTCTTATTTTCTTAATTGCACAAGTCAGTATACAGCTTTAAAAGATGGTGATCCACTTAGCATTGAAGCAGGTATTTGGACCAGTGACGCTACCAGTTGAATCATTCTTAAGATTCTTCCATACTTAGACAAAGGACATATCCATGGATGGATGTTGTGACCATACCTCCCAAAGAATATTTTTATGAGTATCAAGGTAGATTTTATATTTGTAAAGAACTTGGGGACTTGTTACCTGAAAAGAATTCAGTGAATGTGGGGTAAAGATATATAAGTTTATAATCTTGGGGCTGGAAAGATAGCTCAGACAGTAAAGGGCTGGTCAGGTAAGAAGGAGGAATTGAGTTCTGATCACAAAAATAAACATAAAATGCAAGATATGGTTGGGTCTAGCCAACCTATAAGGAAGATATTAAAAGAGACACTATTTCAAATAATAAGTTAGAGAGAGAGAGAGAGAGAGAGAGAGAGAGAGAGAGAGAGAGAGAGAGAGAGAATGGAAGACACCTTCTTTCTGTTTCTGGGCTGCACATATATGTACATCCCCATATAACCATGTGTATGTCATCTAACACACACACACACACACACACACACACACACACACACAAACACACACACACACACACACACACACACACAAAATTGTTTTAATCTTGCATTGACTGAACGGTAAGGCATAATTGTAAAGTGATCTTTTGATTTCTCCTTATTGATATTCCAACACTGACGTAGATTAATAAGTAGACACACATGGGTAGGACTATAAAAAACAACAATTGGTAATCAATTACTTACATAGGTTAGTGAGGTTTTTGTTTGTAGGAATTGGTAAAAACCAAATCATTATCTATATGACTATTGGAGATACTTAAAGTTTATGCAAAATAAAACATTATTATTCTAATTGTATTAGGCAAAAAGTACTCTAAAAAGAAACCTCTTAGAGTGTCTCATTTTATTTCATTTAAGTTTATTTGGATAACTTGTTTTTTAGACTCAAGCCATTAACAGTATACTGGAGTGACCCTCAGTTACATGAACCCCAACAACTTCAAATTCAAAGAAATACAAGTATTTTTTGCCCTTTCAGAACTTTTCCATCCCCAAATCTGAACAATGGTGACCTTTCCAGCGATAGCATGGACAGTGGTTTTGGTGGTTGATGAGTGGAATCTGAGACTTCTCATAAACCTCCATCATCCTGCAGCTATGGGAGGGACCACCCCACTCCCATGAAGCACACAGGCTTTCTAAATAATCTCTCCACCAGCCATAGACCTGAACACAAAGGGAGCTTTTCTTCACCTCGTCTAAGGGAGTCACTGTTCTTGGGTTAGAGGGTTGGACCAGATTACCTAGCACGGTCCCCAAGTGCCAAGCTATGCAAAAGCATAATGAACGGGCAACAGGAAAAAGTTTGAGTCTCCATTTCCATAAACACCATTCCTCTTTGGCATCCGTCCTATAAGTTAAGCTAAGCTCTCTGCTGATACATGCCTATGAAGCACTTCATGAAATTAGGAACCCCTAGCTGAGCAGCTATGTTCCTTAGACCCGAGGCTCTCCAGAACACTGGGATTATAAACCTTACTTGAATTCACTATCTTAGTGTCTCATGATACTCTCCTATCCAACTCTCTCCCTTCCCTCTTTCCCTCTCAGTCCCTATCTTGCCTCATTCTAGATTGGGTAAAGCTATAAAAAAAAAAAAAAAAAAAAAAAAAAAAAAAAAAAAAAAAAACAAAGGAAAGCATTTGCTTCTATTTTCAAGTAGGAAGGAGACAAGCTTCAAGACAGGGAGACTCCCTTACAGCCAAGATGACTGACAAATTCTTGTGGCTTTCTCCAAAAGTCAAACCAAGATCTACCCAGCAGCCAGGCTTACTTCTGGCAACTTTGCTATGCCTGGAAATGAGGGCAATCATATCCTAATAGCTATTTGGATAATTGTTCATGTGAGCAATCTGCCAACTAATGTTGGAAACAAATCCTTATTACAAATATAGCGTGTGCCCTAATCTGGAATATATTAAAATGTGATTCCTATAGTCGCCTGTTTCTAAACTGAAATCACAAAACCATTTATCGCATTTGCTTTTTAAAGGGAACAAACTTTAAGATGCAATGGTCACGAGGAGGAGTGTGAAGGTGTAGACCAGACTTTGAGATTTCAGCTTAAGATATCTAACCTGAATTTAATAATTTCAACCAGTGCTGTCCTCCAAATCAACGTTAGTCTAAAGAAAGATTTTATTTTTCTAATAACGTACTCCAATCTTTGTGCTTGCCCATTAAACATAACAGTGACTCAAGCTAATCCACCATCCTGGTGATAAAATGGAGATGTACGCATTTATGGTGGTTGATTAAATTGCAATGAGTAAATCTTACTTACCAGAAGTCTGGATCTGTGAACCAAACTTCCCAAACATCTCCTCCCTTTGAGGTAAAGGGATCAGAGCTTAACTGCTGCACTGGGAATCTTAGATGGTATTCATAAAGTTAGAGTGGAAATCATTTCGCCAATTGCTCATAAAGATGTGCCGTGGCAGCCTGGAAAATGAGTAGGGTTTTGCACATGAGATAGTCTTGGTCTGAATTCTAATGTGTACCTTATAGCCAGGCAGTCATGACTTGGATCATTCTCTGAATGTCAATGGCCTCTGCATTATAATGAAAATAAGAAAGTCATTTCCCTATCGTGCTATTGTAGTTTTTAAAGAAGAAGTCACGGGTAAACTGGTAAGCACAAAACAAGCAACCAATCCATAAGTGTAGCTTTATCTGGACCATGGGAGTCTCTAAGAAAAAAAAAAATTGACAGTTTTTAAAATTCAGCATCCTTGGCATTGGCCAGCAAGCCCATGAAGGTTCCCAACACTTTCAGAGATGTTGAATCAGAGCAGCTGTTCTCATCCTGTGTGTGGCCACCCCTGTGTGAGGTCAGACAACCCTTTCACAGGAGTTGTATATCAGGCAGCCTGAATAGCAGATAGTATAAACCTTAGGGCTCTTAACAGTAGCAAAATTGGAGTTAGGAAGTAGTGACAAAATAATTTCATACTTGGGAAGCGGGGTCACCCCATTATGGAAAACCATGTTAAAGGGTCACAGAATTACGAAGGTTGACAACTATTGCTCTACAGAGAGGGACATAGAGAAATTTACATGTGCCTCTTGACACTATCAGAAATCACACGTCGGCCTTTCCCCTTTGGGCATCCACAACCTAGTCATCTTCTAGAACTTTCCTTATGCCCTCTTCAGTGACCAAATCAGCTTAGCCCAAGTCGCCGTGCCAGACAAAAATCACAAGCCCTAGGCTGTGTCCAGGTTTCTGTTCACATTTGTGTTTAGAAACAAAAAGCTATTACAATCCGAGGAGCAAGCCAAGAGATTCAAAATAGAACATAAAGCCTAGACATTCAGACTCCTTTGGAGGAAACAAAAAGGTTAAAATCACTTTGCTTGGGTTTTTGTTTTCTGTGTATATTTTTTTTCCAGTTTGGCTACAGTGAAGAGAGAAGAAAGAGATATTAGCAACAGCTTCTCGGTGAATCCCATCACATTTTGCAAAATGATTAATGTATCAGGTAGCAGAAATAATTGTGACTGAGGCATCCTTGGGCCTATGTTTTTGTTTGTTTGTTTGTTTGTTTTTTCTGGGTTTCTTTTTGTTTCATTTCCCTTGAAATCTGGCTTTGTTTTGGTTGCATCACATAGAAAGGAAAGAATTATGCTATGGTTTTATCTGGAACACAAAGCTGACCTTTGATCTACACCCAAGCAAAACCTGAGTCATAGGTGCCATGAAATGGTTACATAAATTAATAAGTGTAGTCAAAAAAGCCCAAATAACATGTCCAAGTACTTCAAGCAGTGAAAACATGCAAAGAACCACTGACTATGGAGTACCCATGCCGATTTGACACATCCACAACATGATTCCTACGTCTGAGGCACAGGGAGCATCTTGGGAGAGTGCATGGAGAAATTACAAGAGCCAGAATGGCAGGATATCTTCTGAGAAGTAGTGTCTTTATAGAACAGAACAGGGAGCTCTACCCATGACAACTCAACTACATGGTGACCTAAGCAAGACCTGCCCAATGATAGTATCAGTTGGCATCCCAGCATGATGAAGGGAAACTTAAACAGTCCCAGCCATAAACGACAGCTATGGGCAATTAACTGGTAGCTACCGAGAGAGAAAATCATTGTTCAGGAATAAATTCCTTAATAGGCTTTGCCATCCCAAATAATCCAACCTAAGCAGATATACATAAGAGAAACAATAAATGGATTTGTGTGTGTGTGTGTGTGTGTGTGTGTGTGTGTGTGTGTGTGTGTAAACCAATAATAAAGAAAAAAGGTGATGATTTATGAAGGGGATGTGCAAGAATTTGGAGAGAGGTGTGAAAATGACATACATATAGTATTAGTTTATGAAACACTAAAAAATAACAAAATAAATGTTTTTAAGATAAGTTATTGAGACACAAACCCAGTTGTTCATTGATTTCTTCAAGTGCCAACTCAATCACCTGAGCAAATTCATTTCAAAATCTTTCTTTATCCAGAGTTCTAGAATGCTAGACAAAGATAACTGTAGTGAGTTAAACTTGGTCCTTACCCCCAGAAAAACCTTGTGTTGATGAGAATGGGAGTAAGTATCAAACTGTATTTCATGTTCCACCTTGAATACCTTCAGATTTCTACTGTGTTCTGGTCTCAAGGAAGTGGTGGTTTGTAGATGTCCTGGGAACTACATCAAATGGCCCAGTTGCCTCTCTAAGGCTCTGCTCCTCTGCATTGTGATATGACTAAAAAATATTTGCAGCCATCTTTACCAAAATAGGTGAATATGCAACAAGGTATCTCCCAACAAGGAAGAGACAAGAAGCTATCAGGTTGCTCCTTCAGTGGCTCAGGCTCAATTCCTTTCTAAACAGTGGCTCAGACTCTTCCCTGATGATGTTACACTTAAGCTATATAGTTTTCTCTTCATCCTATTAACTCACTCTGGTTATCTCCTCATGCATCCTAGGCTCACCTCCCAAATTAAATGCTGCACGTGTTCCTGAGTCAATCACTGATACCTTGTGAAATAGTTCATCTTGATTGTTACATGACTGGGATTTAGGGATCATAGAAATAATCCCATGGACATGTCTGTGAAGAACGACATTGATTAGATTGAAATGGGAAGACCCATATTAGATGTAGGCAGCACCATTCAATGGGCTAGCATCTTAGGGTGAATAATAGAGACTGATCAGGGAGAGCACACTACCTTGACTCTGGATGCCATGTGACCTAGACTGTCTGTCTACTCAGCATGAAAGATCCCAATGCCATGCACCCTAGCCACAAACAACACGACCATTCTGCAATCTGAATTCAGTAGTTTCTACACTGGAATGTGATTATTTTTACATGTCTATCACTCTTCTAGAAGGAATTCATATAGGCTGAATATCAGTCTCTCCCGTGCTACTTGATTTATATGGAATTTAGAAATGAAACGTGGGCTTATGCCCATTTTCAGAGTACTGCCCAGGATGTCTCCTAGTACTGCAAATGTCTGGGGTTCTTTGTGGAAGGCCTGCCTCTCTGTCTCACAGCGGGGGTCACATCCAAAGTGATTCTGGATTTCCGTTGGCTCCCTCAGCTACTCTGTGATCTGCCGTGACACTTTGCACTTCATGTATACTTAAATAAGGGTTACTGAAGGAAGGCGTAGCAAAGTAGATGAGAAGTGAAGGACATAACATCTTGAACTAATACAGCTGAGGGTAAGGAATTATCTGCACAAGCCCAGGAATGCCACTGGGCTAAGCTCCCATAGCAGCATTACACATGTCGGCATACATGCAGTGAATACCGGAGGTTGTGCACACATTTTCATTAAGATGCACTCTTCCTCTTAAGTGAGCTCTGGGCTGCTCCAGATGTGCGATGGTAGCCATATTTCAACTCTCCACCTTCACACCTCCCACCGGTGTTAACCTCTTTTCCCCAAGATTTATGCCTTTTTTTATTGTTCTGCCTGGAGCCATGCCAGACCCCAGGATCAAACTTTCCAATCTCACCAAACTCTTGGGTGAAGGGGGCAGAAATCAGACTTGGTAGAAAGGTCTGGTCTGGTGATGTGGGAAAGGAAATGGCTTACTTGTCTCTATGGAAACACCGGCACCTCTAACCTGATGCTGTATAAAGGAAGTATGTTGCTCATTCTACAAGACTCAGTTCTAAAGAAACACGGCAGTTTCTGCAGGCAAACACACTGAAGAAGTCTTCTGTAAAAGTTTTTGCTTTGTAAATTTCTATTTAATCTTTAAAATTATGCATATGACTGTGTGACTATACCAAGTGAGTGCCTGGTGTCCATGGAAACCAGCCCCTGAAACTAGAGTTAAACACAATAATGAGCCTCCGCAAATGTCAGTGCTAGAGTCTGAACCAGGTTCTTTGAAGAGAAGCAAGTATTAGTAACTACTGAGATACTTAACCACTATTCTAGCCTTTTTTAAATTTTCAACTTCTAATGTAAATGTAACATTTAGTAGCCAGATACAATTGTCTTGGAGGCTTACTGCTGAGTAAGGTCACCCTTTCTAGCAGTTTCTGAACCCTGCTGGCTGGTTCAGCAAAGCCATTGTAGCTCAACTCCTCTCCAAGCTGACTGATTCAAACTGGCTTCTCTCAGCTTCTTATCTAATTGCTTTCCTTGGCTTCAAACTAACTGGAGAGTTTTGTTTTGTTTTTCTAGTCTTTTGGCTTCTTCTTATTTTCTGGCTTGTTCTATCTTTTCCTGTGTCTAGCTTGATCTCTCTGTAACCTGTGTCTATAAAACTATCCTAGTAAAAATGACTCTGAACTGAAATCAACCAAACTTTACTGCCTCATTCACTGAGCAGATCTCCTTTTCCTGACTGTTCTCATGTAAGTTGGGCATATCCCATCTCTCATTCATCCTGTCAAATCTTTCTCTGATTTATCACTTTGTCTGATACTCAATTAGGCATAACTTTCAAATATGGCTGCTTCCTTCTACAAACTAATTTTACCTTCATTGCTTGGGATTAAAGCTGTGTACTAAAGGCAAGTCTCTATTCCAGTAAGAGGGAATAAAGGTGTATGACAGGTCTGCATTCCAGCCAGTAACCCACAGCTAAAAGGTGTTTAGATGTGATCTCTTGCCAGAGTAACTGTGTTATTGGATTAAAAATCTTTTACATATAATCCCAACACATTAATATTGCACTATGAGTGTCAAGCGCAGGATCATGAAAAAGCAGTATATCCTTCTACAGATGAAATTATTGATCCAAACCACTATAAAATTTAGTTAATCCCTCTAGAAATGACTAGTAGGGGCATCACACAAGACTCTATGAGATCATTTCATGAAAATGGGGCCAGATAGAAGGAGTGTTTTTGTTTCAACTGTACTTTAACGTTCATCAAATATATCTGAGGGAGAATTGGTTCAAGTTAAGTCAATCCTTCCCCCTGCTGTGCTGTTCCATTAGAAGGAACCCTTGCAATGATATGGCTGAGTGGCTCTATGCTACATAATCAGTTGGAGATCAGATAGAAAACAGGTGTGCCAGGCTTGGGAGATAACTCTGTGGGCAAAATGCTTGTAGAACCTGAGTCTAGATCCTCAGTCCCACATTAAAATAATAGACAATGTGGTATGCTTTTATATAGGTCTAGCACTGGAAGGAAACAGAGAAGGATAGACCCCAGAAAATTTCTGTTCTGCCAACCTTAATAATGTGATAAATTATAGGTTTAAGAAAAGACTATCTCAATCTCTAGGGTACACAGTTACAAATAAGGGTATGGTATTCAGCGTTGATCGATGACCTACATAATTCATAATGAGTAGCCATAAATGTATACACACTCATGGACACATTTGCACACAAGCATACACATAAATAAACAAATGCATACACAAAATTTCATGAGCAGAAATCCCGAGTATCAGAGAGTACTGAAAATATAGTGAGTCCCTTTCCAAATGGTTCCTGGTATCTACAGAATCCTTTCAGAACGATACTCTTCCACCATAAGCAGAAGAGTTCTCATCAACAAAAGCTCTGCTATGACTCTGTCTCCTTTCAGTTTTGTGTCCTTAGTCAGGTTATGATGCAACTCTGTGTCTCACTTTTCTTGCCTGTAAAATGTTGATACTAAAATCTGACACAGAGAAGTGGTTCAACATAATAGTTTTCTACCTTGTCAATTGCTGCATGTTTGTTTAGAAACTCACAGTGGTGCATTGTAATGTCTTCCAAAGGGAAAATTTAAATTCTGGAGAAACCCCTGAGTGGAGATAAAGGACCCCACAGATGAAACTGACATTATTTGCAACATTCCTTACCAAGATTATATGAGCAGTAAACAGTGTTGGGAAGAGGAGATTCTTTGACCTGCAGACCTATTTCCCTGCACATGGAACTAAGCCCCAGGGATGCAATTTGTATATGTTATTACCCACTCCCAGGTGGAATCTTTCTTCATACAGCTGCATTGGAGCCACCGGTAATTTTTTAATGAAACTCAAGGAGGTCATTGACTCTCCAAGTTGGCATGAATAGGATCATTACTTTGGTCTGTCTTTAGTTCCCTAACCAGGGTGAGAAGATCCTTGTGTATACTCAGGAAAAGATTGACAATGGAAAATTCTGGAACATATCTGTAAATTATAAGCAGTAATTCTCAGCTCCCTTGTCAGGACTCACAGATGCTAACTAGAGACGGAGGCAGAGCATTGAAGCTCAAAATTTCATAAGCTTCTGATGAGATGAATGAGCCAGATTTCAATATTTTCTTATTTCTTTATATTAATTTCAATTTCTAGTACTTAATGCAGATATTGGAAAAGTCATAACTGAGCCCAGAAGGGCTTGGGCTTATTAATAGATTTGCTTCAACAATATATTTTATTGACTGGAAATATGATCAACTCTTTCAAATGGAATTAATATCTGAGTTGTTATAATCCAAGATATGTTGGCCATTGATTTTATAAATAGATAACAGTTTTGATATCAGTTGTTCATAACCAGAACATCAATGAGTGTGCATATATGTGCACATGCACATATTACCCTATACATTATATAATTAGGTATATGTGTCTGTAAGACTCTGCATCTAAAAACAGAACTTTAAAAACATAAATTCTCAGAAATACAGACAGAATACTGTGGCTGCTTAAAACTATCTGTTTTGGAAATAGGAAACTCGAGCTGCAAATTCGCCAGGTTTTGTTGATGAGATCAATATTCCTGTACACTCTGAAAATAGTATATTTGATTGCTCTCCTTCTCAAGATGTCTTCTAATCAATACACATGCAGCATGATCTCTTGAACATGAGTAGTCTTTGGGGCTTAAGAGTTTGGAGGTTTCTAGTATAGAATTTACTCAAGAATGGTTTTACCCTCCCATTTAAATATCTAGAAATAATTGGCAAAATAAATATCTCATGAGGCTAGTTAGGCTCTTTTTTATTTGTCAGGAAATGAGAGAACAATGACTATTTGAACATCCCAATCCAATACTGGGGAAGTTGAGGATTACCCAGACAATGTACAGAGTCACCTCAACTTCTTATGTTGATTTCTTGAAATGACCATTTCTTACATGGTCATGTAAATGAATAAAAATTCCATTGAACCAAGTGACTTGAGTCAAATGCAGACCCTGCCAGACTCGGAGAAATGCCTTGGTCTCTCCACTCCCTACTGCCAAGACGTTTTATTCCTCAGTGTTGATCTACAGCTTCGTTTCCTCAGACACCCTTAGATTGCTGCCAACCGCAGATGGTCAGTTGTGTTTGTCAGTTTCAAATGATGCCAAGTGATATTATAATACGGAAAAATGCCCAATGACACGAATAAGGGCTTTGTGAAAAACCATTTCTTCATCATTTTCATTTAAAACATATTTCAAAATTGAATTTTCTGAATTAAAATATTAAGGTTCAAACATATTCAACTGTTTAATTTCAGTTGATAAATAAATGATCGAAGGTAACAATGTATAACATCTTTCTATATGTTAAGCCAAGTATACAAGGTGGCTCAAAAGCCAACTTCATCACACCACCTGTTTTTCAAGGCTTGCAAGTTAAGAATGGATTTTATATTTTTAAAAGTGTTTCAGTTTAATAACCATAGAAGTACCAATATAATACTTTTACAGAAAATATTTGCCAAACCCAGCATTAACCTGTAAAAATATTTTTATTGTCTTTTGAATTTTATTGTTGGATTTTTTTATCATAAAATATTAAGATTAGGATTAGCGGTATTCCCATAATAAATTTTATTCTTCAAATTTGGGTAGGGCAAAATATGGTTAATTTAAAAGCCTGGTCTCTGCATTAACTGGAAAATCTATAATATGTAAAGGAGAAAAAAATGCTTTTGAATATGAACTCTTAAACATTCAGGAAAAATAACTTATTTTATATAGTCTTACTGAATAAGGTGATCTGTTACAAGCACTCCCAAACTCTGCTATTTAAACAAGTTTTCTTATTAATCCTGCATTCTCTACATGCAATGTAATCACACACACACACACACACACACACACACACACACACACACCTGTTTTATATTTCACTGTGTTGCAAACCTGATGACTTTTGTCCTTTAAACATTTGTGTAGCAATGGAAGCATCAGCTTCAAAATGGGCTCCACAGAGGTTAGTGGTCTCCAGCTTCTTCATATAGGTGTTTAGAAGTTTCTAGTGTAACAATGAAACAAGACCAAAGACACAATAACAAACAGCCAAGTGGATCAATAACCCCTGTGTTTTCAGTCCACACTTTCTCAAAGTGGCGCATGGAAAAAAAGGACTATTTATATCTGGAGCCTAATGAAGTAAAATTATCACAACCAACGTGCACTGGTGGTATAATTGAGAGACAGGGCTTGGCTTAGAGGGATTTGCAGGCTGTTTTTCTTCCAGATTTTATTTATTTTCTTAGTGAAACTTAATCCCCTAATCAGTTCCAATTTACATATTTTCAGCTCCTACTCACCCACCTTTTTCCCCCCAGTACTATTTTAAAAGGAGTGGTGTTGCAGAAATGGAATAATTATTGTGTTAAATAATTTTTCACTGCAATGTGCTCTTCTCCATTCGAAGTAGACAGATTGCTGGTCAAAAAGCAGATGAACTTACAGGCAGAGAGCTTTGGGTTTCTGTTATGACTCCTCCTATTCCTTCCTGTGTGTGCCTAGGTGTACGCACGGATGTGGCTGCATGTGCGTTTTTAACTTGATCCACCCTGCAAAGTTTTGCTCACACTAGCTCCCCTTTCCAGTCATTCGGGATTAATATTCTGCTAAATGAAGTGTTGCAAATTTGAATTTGATTTGGGGCTAAATGGAATACCAAATGGTTATACTTACAGTCATGGTCAGGTTTTATTCCATCACTGAATCATCCTGTTTCTTGACTTGAATGAGTGGGTCAATAAAACCATCTTCCAAGTAAGGCTTGCCCTTACTTCCTTTGACAAGATCCCTTGAATATCACTTAAAGCATCAGAAATCCCAAATTCACACAACCCTTTAAGATGAATTGACCCCTTCCCATTTTTTAAGACTTTGTAGTTATCAATGTAATAGGTCCAGAAGAGGACAATTTACAAAAGCTATAGCTGTAGCTGATTTTAAATGTGTCCTATTTGTCTAGGTTTGGAAGAATCATCAGTTATCTTGAAGAGCCTCTGGAAATATCAAATTGATGCTTTTTAGAACAATGAAAAAATTAAGAATGGAATGTTGTCTATCCTACTCAGACCACAGGATTACAAATTTGGTAATCTGAAGAATTATAATGGGACTTAAGGGACACCACAGCAGTTAAATCTACTAGAGGCTCTTTAAACGAACCCAAATTCAATTCCCAGCTCCTAAATAGCTGCTCATGGCCTCCTGTACCTCTGGTTCCAGGGACTCTGACCCTCTAGCTCAACCTCTGCCAGAACCAAGCTCACAATACTGTGTACATTCACATGCATGCAGGAAAAGACACATACACAAAAATTAAAATTAAAAAATAATTACAAAGAGAATTAGTTGCAAAGACTGAACATCAGGAGTTATTAGGAGAACCCATCTGAAAAAAAGGTATGGTCAGAGTGACTGAGGCAGACCCTAGATTTGGACTTCTGGTCTACCTGTGCACACATATGTATATATGCCTGCACATACAAGCACACACATGAATACATACAGGAATGCACACACACACACTATTAAACAATCACATCAAACAAATAAACAACAACAAATAAAAACAAAAACAACTCCCTCCCTACAAACAAAACAAAACAAGAGATAAAGGAATATTCAGAGTTGAACACTTAGATGAGAAGAATGGTTTAAAAGTTGAGTTTGACAGACATGTAAACAACACCAATTAAACACAAGTCTCCCCCTCCCTCCCTCATACACACACATACACACACACACACACACACACACACACAGAGAGAGAGAGAGAGAGAGAGAGAGAGAGAGAGAAAGAGAGAGAGACGCATTCACATATATCTAAAAATATATCCTCTACAAACTAAGCTTCTTAACAAGGGATGCAGGCACTTCCTAAAAAGTCAGAATAGCTGGGACGGTGCTGTGTCCATTGGGAACATTTAAGATGACATTAGGAATATAACCATGAAAACAATGAGCACAAGACCAGATATTGAATCAGTATAATATATATAAACTCCTTTTCAGAAAAACAACAGAAGATGAAGAAAACAAAAGACATCAGGGTAAATGGCAGGTTCTCCAACTAGTTCCAAGGTGAACATAGAAGTAATCAGTATTCATCTGAATCTGAGCTCCTACGCAGTTGCTTGGGTCCATCCTAGTTGAACACAGGAAAGAACACAGCACTGAAAGGTATATATTTACAATCTGATCTGCCTAGGTTTTTTCTACCCGATACAATTTTTCTCAGTTGCATGGCTTTTGCTAGCTCATTTTAATTGCTTAGGCTGAGGGTAATCAATGCATGGTAACTTACCTATCTCCATAGAGATTTGGGGGGAAAATTCATGCTTTGACATGCAGGAAAGGGACTAGGTAAGAAGGGTTAACCTCTGAAGCAGTTTTCCCCCGACAAATTTCTTTAAGAAAGTTTCAAACATTTGATATGAATTATAGACTATTTTCTAAATAGTTTTCCCTGGATGCTAATTCAATTAAAGCCCCCCAAAAAGTATTTCTTGATCATTCACCGTATGCCCAGAAGCATGGCAGGCACCATGGGAGATATAAAAATATTTTTATAAGCTCTCTTTGTGGTTACGAATATTATAGTTGAGTTAGGAAGATAAAAATTGTTCCTAAGAAGCCAGAAAGATATGCAAAAATAAAATAGAAGCCAGGTCTGAGGGACTGCTTCAACCTATGAGAATTCAAGCCAGGGTAATTAGGATGCCAAGCATGCAGAAGGCTCTTGGTTTGAGACCCTGGAGCAGCATTTTGAAGGAATGGTAGACTGATTTGTGATGTATGAGGAGAGTACAGGAGGATGATGAGAAGAAACACTTCTCAGGAGCAGTGGTTGGAGAAGGAACTCATGCTCATTTCCAGAAGCATCAACAGCAGAGTGACCATTGTTTCTTTCTTGTACCCTTTGTCTCCTTGCTTTATGCCCCCACACTAGATGCTCTTTTGTCCCACTGTCTAGTGACACTCTCTCCATTGGTCTCCTTATCTTTCTCTCAAACATTAACTTTGGAGGAGGTTTAGATTTGCAGGAAAAATGTCAGATAAATGCTTGAAAGCTACAAATGCCCCACACTGATTTCTCCAGTTTCTACCTACCAGTCTATACTAAGAAGAAGCATTTGTCATGTCACATAAGAACACATTTGGTCATTATGATGCATGAAAGATTAAGTTTTATTCAGTTCCATGTCTCTTGCAATTCTACCCTAAAGGGACACTGCATTAAACTGAATAATTGTGTTTTTTTAGACTCCACATGGCTATGACACTCTCTTAGACTATATCTTATTCATGACATAGATGTTCTAAGAACATATACTGTGCATATAGTTTGAAGAATGTTTTCCTGGTATTGTTCCCATGGCTTCTGGTTTGAGAAAGGGAGAACACATGCAAAGTGTCCTTTTATTGCACTTCCCATAATATAGATTTTCATTCTGTGGTTTGGTTTAATTGTGATCATTTAGCTAATATGGTGCTTTTCAGTCTTCTTCATTATAAAGGTCTCTTTATATCCTCTCTTTACCCTATTGTCCTTAGAACAGAGAGTACCAAAGTACTTGTCCCTAGTTCCCATTAAAATATTATGGGTTGTATTCCACTTTCATGATGGTTGAGTATCTGCAGAGCATGTTTAGTGTTCTTCAACAAGAAAGACTTGTCTATCCTCTCATTATATAATTATTTATTCCATAACTTATTTGTTTTGACACGGAATTAGAAATGTCTATTTCATAATACCATATCACACGCTTTGTTGACCAAACTGTCCCTGTTCTGATCACAGGGAGTTTTTATGCCTGATTTCTATTAGCCTGTGGTGAATCTTACAGTCTCATAGCTTCCATTATACTTTTGGCACTGTGAGATGCTGTAGACTCTGGGAAGAGTCACTTGCAGTCCATTTTATTAGCAGACAGGTTTATCAGATAAGTTCAGAATGATATACTTAGGTGTTTGTGTGCATGGGTCAAGCTGATAATAATGCATTATGCACTTACCAAGTGTTTTCATCACAAAATTTAATAAGTACATGAATATATATATACATATATATACATACATATATATATATATATATATATATATATATATATATATATATATATATATATATATATTTCACCCCATGTTGAACTTCAAAAGCCTATGGTGTCATGGATCTTATTAGCTTCTTCTTCTGTAATGTTACATACTTCCTAATTACTTAGATTTTTCACTTTTCTGACGGAAATTTTTTATGCTTTTTCCTTGACTGTTAATGAAAAGAAGAGTAAGTCATCTTGACTGCAGAATAACCGAAGCCCGGTTCTGAGGAACTTGCTGCTATGAAGGATTGGAGAGGAGGGATTTGCAAAGTTGAGGTCCATCCTCAGTGGTTCCAGTACAGTGTACTTCGACTACTTCCTTACATGGGGGTATGTAAGACAAAAAGCATTTGTGTTTTATTCTTCTCTCTAGGACTTTATACCACAGATACTAAAAGGTGAAATTGAGATTAATAAAGGAAAAAAATCTTTGAGGAGTGTTCTATGTGGAGCACAGAGGCAAGCATGAAGCTTTTCCTGCCTCCAAAGCACCAGTCTACAAATCCACGTTGGGTTATTTCACTAACGTCCGAAGAGCCTCTGTATGGGTCTCAAAAGTGGTTCTTGATTGAGGAAAATTTTACTCCCTTGACTGGGACACTTGTAGACATTATCTAGTTGTCAATCCAAAACCAGCCTAATGGTAACTAAAATGAAGGACCCTGAATCTTTGATTATTTTAAAAAAATAATACTTATTCTTTGAAAATTCCATGCATGTATAAAATGAATCACATTCACATCCACTCCCAGGTCTCCTCCTCCCTGGTTTCACTAACACAGCTTTCTTTTGAATTCATGTCCTATTATTTGTTTGACTGTCCATTTTACAGGGATACCTAAGTTCTGTCAAGTAAAGGAATGCAAAAAAAAAAAAAAAAAAAATCCCAATGTAGACAGCATAAGAATGTTCTAGAATGTCAACAATGCCCAAGGTGGGAAAGTAGAGTCTAGAAGGCTGTGTGATCATAGGATAAGGAATCCTTCTGCCTGTGTGCTCAGAAGAGGTTTCCCCACATGAAGGCAGCAGAACAGAGCACAGTGGCCACTGTAGCAAACATGTCTGAGTTCCTCATTCAAGGAAAAAAAATGACACAAAATACTTACTACCTCCTTGAGGTCATGGTCATGCCACTCACCCAGTGACATTAAGTCAGAGGTCACCCAAACCTGGAGCACGCACCACCACATCAAAGATCAATTCCTTGGAGCTATTTCAGTGTGCAATGAGAAACATGGAAAGCTAGTTAGTTTTTTACTTCAGTGGGCCGTGCTTATGAAACTAATCAAAGTCTTGGAAGTCAACCTCCATGACAGTGAACCTTCAATGGTTTGTCTCAGTTCTAGGTGAGGCACTCATTTAGCTGTTATGAGACTAACATTATAAATTTGTCATCTGGCTGCTCTAAACCTTCTGATTCATCTTGTGGTTAAGTCAAGTCACTGGAGTACTGTGTTCATCCTGGTCAACAGGGGGAAATCAGACCTAGAGAACAGAATACAGAAGCAAACAGCATACATGAGAATGTATCTTAAATTCTGTCATTGGAAGTTTGGAATCAAACTCAAATATTTTGTTGTGGGGTTTCTTCTATCCAGGAGAATCACAGATGTCTTCCATCATGGAAAACTGTGGTCTTCTATCTTAAGGGAGGAAGCAGACTTACAAATAAAGTCTCAAAATGCTTTTTCTATATCAAGTGGTTCCTAGAAAAATATTTTGATAAGTTAGATGCAAATCAGGTAAGCAGATTACATTTTCCTTAGATTACACAAGAGTTTTAATATTAATAGAAAAAAATGTCAGAGCAAGATACATTTTGGATTTTGGTGAGCCCAAAATATTTGAGATGTAACTCAAAATATTTGAGCAACTCCAAATTCTTACCAAGATTCCCAATTTTTGGGGAAAAACTAGTTGTAATTTCTTGTCTTTAATATGGTATTGTCAGCAACTTAGAAGGGTAAACTTGTTTTTAACCTGGCCAGAAGGTGCATGATTTTAATGGTAATAACTCTTTGTACTTTGAAATGGCAAAAATCATTGCTAAAACAAATACTTCTCAACAATATCCATCATCAGCAAAATCATGCTGTCTCCCATTAACTAGAAACTGCCAAAAAATAACTACATAATAATAATTTAAAAACATATATATGTCACAAGAATGCTAAGTAATACTGTCTGCTGGAGAGAAAATCCTATGAAAAACAAAGAAAGTACTTTCTCGTTAGAGTTTTTAAATTATTACATTGTATTTATTTTGCATGTGCTCACGTCCATGTGTATGTGAACATAATGAGGGGGGTTGGGCATATGCATCAAGATACAAGCTTGAAAATCAGCAGGCAGATTGAGGGACTAGGGACTGATCCCTTCAGCTTCTGGGATCTAGGGATCGGGCTCAAGTGATAAGTCTTAACTGCAAGCACAATTTTCCTCCTGAGCCATCCACCAGCCCAGGGATGATTTAAGCATGGCGACAGCGACATGTTATTTTCTAACCCCCAGGAAAACTTGCTTGAATAAACTGTAATAACCATCTGTCCCAATTAAAGGAGTTCAGCCCCTGATACAACAGAGCCCCAAAACAGTTCTTTCGATCCTTTAATTCCTCATCCATTGCCAAGGAGCAGAATGTTCCAAGCCATAGTGGAAAGTAGACGGAACATAGATTCCAATGAGAACCGCAATGTCAAGGTCCAGACTCCCAGGTGATACTGGTGTTCAGAAACTTCTCAGCGAGTACACACGTGGCTGTAGAAGCTTCCAACCTTACCAGTGGTGTATCATACAGCTTTGAGAAGAAGCCATTCCTGAAACTGTCAAATGAAGCACCAAGGTGTCATCATACCCGAAGGCAGCACCCAAACAAGGTGTTTGGGCCTGTGCTCTGCCCAGGTGGCATTTATTGTACCAGCCATCTCCAATCAAATCAGAACTGTAAAGGTTGTACTAATTGTCACCAAAGAGCTTCTCATTATGACTCTCAAGATTATAGTTTTGGTTAGTGCCAAGACACACATACACATTCACACACATATACATACACATACATGCATATACATATATTGTGTGTATGGTATGGTAGCTCCACTTTCAATGGACATTCCCCTACCACAGTAGTACATTAGTCAATGGAGCAAAAATTCATCTTCTCATCTAATTAATGTTTAATATTTCCCCATTGATGTTTCCAAAACTGCCCATTTTAGTTCTTGGCTTTAAAAAAATATAGCAGATCCCTATGTTTTTCTTGCTGGTGTATTCCCTGCTGTGTGTTAAGAGCCATTGATACTCTCAGATGGACTAAAAACCCTGGAAGGTGTTGTCTGGAAACTCGGAAGTCTTTCAGTGCATGGTGGTGCTTACCACGAAGATCTGAAATGCCCAGCTGTTTGTCATCTCTACCACAAGGTTCCCCTGTGAAGCCACAAAGACATGACTTCCTGAATATTGTTTCTTACCAGATGACACAGTTATTGGCATGGAAGTGAGTATGAGAGAAGGCACAGCATATACACCATGCCTACTGAAGGGCTTTTACATATGCAACACAAGTCTTCATCCAAAAAGACCAAAAATATACTAATGTACACATGTCCAGGGGCAAGAGATGTTGAGTGTCCTATACGATTATGACCTGCCTACTCCCTTTGAAACGAGGTCTTACATTGGTCCTGGAACTAGACAGACAGCCAGGTCGCAGTTTCACAATGCTGGGATTCTAGGCACATGTGGCAATACCTCCTGTTGAACACATGAGCTCAAGTCTCCTGCTTATATAACAAGCTGAACCATCTCCCCAGCTGCAGGGACAGAGCTCTAAAGTGACCATTTTCATCACACTGTGATGCTCACATGTTTTGAGAACATGAGCCCTTTTTCTTGATATGGAGCTGATGTCCTGGAGACCATCATGGGTTGAATAGAACATCCAAAGTATTCACTGATGTGAAAACCCGAGGAGCATCTTCATCAGAGGCGAAGGTCATCTTTTAAAAGTTGAAATCTGTAATCCATCTTCTATGAGATCCTTCACATCTCCAATACAGCTGTAGAGAAAAATGTCTCTGCTCTTACTCTTTAAGGTCTCCAAACCCGTGGCCTTTCTTGGTTTTATTTAAGCCTTCTATTAGTTTATTAGTTTGACAGGGGACCTGGTAATTGCACCAGCTTCTAAGTCCTACTGTAACTTTCGTCTGCATCTCCCTGAACACACACAAAATTTAGTACCAATGGAGCACTTCTCAAAACAAATAAAGGCTTTGCAAACTAGTCACCAAGCATCCGACGCAATTAAGCTGCATTTGTTTCTTTTCTGGCCTTCTCACACAATCAGGGCCTTGTGAGAGGCAGGCGCTCCTCGAATCCTGCCGTGTTTGCTTTAGAGGAAAGTCTGCCAAAATCTGCCTTCCCTGAATCCACCCTACATAAGTGAAGTCTCAACTGGTGGGAAATGGACAGTTGTCACACCACACAAAACATGTGCACACGTGTGTATGTGCACGTGTGCTCGCGCACACACACACACAGACACACAAACACACACACACACACACACACACACACACACACACATACATGCTTGCTCAAAGGTGCACATACTTCTTCCTATGCTACCAAAACTATCATATCCCACAGTGACGAAAACCAATCGACTACACACTTAATGGAGAGAGGAGGAACTGAAAGGTTTTTGGAATGAATTGCTGCACACCAACTGAAGGAATCATGTCATGTAACTTAAGAAGAACACGGCAACAGAATATGTACCTGGTTAGTAAAAAGTAATCCAGAAAAGAAATTAGAATAGCTTCAGAAATTTAATTTTTCCTAATTAAATAAATTCCAGTAGAGATGAAAGCATTGATTCCCTCACAGGGCTTGAAGCATAAAGGCTCTCAATTCCCAATGGTGAGCTGTCATACTTGGAACTTCTATTTTTCACAAAGGGTCTTGAAAGTCTAGGTGATTAAAAGTGACTACCATTAACTCTGCCTGATTTAGCTCTTCCCATATGGGCTCACACTCCCATTTTCTCTCCGATGACTTGGGGTTGCTCTAATATGCAGGTGCAGATCTGGTACTGATTTGGAATGACACAAAACAAACGAACTTCCACACGTTATGAGTTGTTTTGTGGGATTCTCTACGTGTATCTTCTGACTCCTTTGCCTGCTCATGTGAATCTCTTTCTCTTCCTGGGTTGCCTTGTCTAACCTTCTAACTTCAATATGACTGTTTTGCCTTGTCTTATTGTAGCTTAGTTTTTCAAGCTTGGCTGTCATCTCTTGGGAGCATTCACTTTTCTGAAGAGGAAACAGAGGGAAGGTAGCTCTTGGGAAAAGTGGAGGTAAGGAAGAGGGGTTAAACTGTGTTGGGTTGTGTCTTTTTTCAATTTAAAAGGGGTGAGACCATCTGTTGATCAAGATGGAATATAAAACCCTTAGTAGTAAAGAAACACACTGGCTTTGTAAAATAAATACATAATATGAAAAGAGTGAAGTGCATGGATAGACAGACAGACAGACAGACAGACAGACAGACAGACAGATAGATAGATAGATAGATAGATAGATATAGATGATAGATGGATGAATAAATGGATGGATGGGTGGCTGGCTGGCTGCAAAATATACTATTACCATGTAGTATATTAATGAAAAGAATGATAAGAAAAAGAAAAAAACTGGGGAGAAGGAGATATCTGTCTTCAGAAGTTTAGTCACAGGCAATTTGTGCATGCTCCAGTTAGTAGTCCCCACCTATGACCTGTGCTCATGCATGCAACCCAGTGGGTCATTCAAAAAAGTAAAAACGTGAAATAGGTGAAGGCTTGATGGGACAAAGAAATGGTCCAGAGGAAGTGGGGGAGGGACATAGTGAAAGAGTAACAAATAATGAGATGTAACAACCATGCATGCACACACACATGTACACGTGTGTGAGCGGCACATACACTCACACACACACAGATGTACATGTGTGTTCTTGGGCACACACACACACACACACACACACACACACACACACACACACAATTCTTCTCACCCCAAAACAAGAGAACCCACAACAGTAATGTTTGGGAGCCAATGAACTTTTATTAGATTCTAACTAACCAAACCTAAAAAGACTCAAAAGCAGCTATTTAGCAGAAAACTCACTGGAGCAAGTGATGAATCACAAAAGCTTCATCCCTGGAACTCTCTGTCAGGTCCCTGGGCGGCTCCATGGGTAGGAGAGATATCTCCACTGATCTCCATCCCTTGGCAGTCCTTTACTTCTACAGAGCTGGGGAGACTCCCTTGAGAATCTGGCAACTTTCTGCCTTCCCAGACATAGCACATTTTGTTTAACACTAGCATGTCATGGGCATCCTCCACTTCCCACCTACTCATCTTTATCCCTGCTCTCTGGAAATATTTCTCTTTGGAAGAAACTGCAGTCCCAAACAGGCTTGGGTGGCAGACCAACTAACGAGCTTGCAAGTACATGACAAAGCTTCTTCAGGGCCAGTGAAGAGATCTTCAAAATAAACTTTGTTAGTCTCAAATATTCATTGAACCATTGGAAGGCTGGTTTTGCTCCTCATAGTTTGTGATTATTAAGCAGTTTGGGTATTAGTAATTAAATCCTAGCAATGCTGTATCATTTTTACAAACCAGCCTCACTACCAAGTGCTTTTTATTATATATTTCAAAATACAAATTATTTTCTCTTTTATGTGTGTGTATATGATATGCAGGTGGTATCTATATGTCATGTATGTATGTTTGTGTGTTTGAGTGCAGAAATGTAAATACCATCTGGCATATGTGGAGGTCTGATATCTGTCCCTCCTTGATTGAGAGACATGGCATCTTATTCATTGTGGGTGTGTACTCCAGGCTAGCTGGTCCAACAGCTTCCAAGGATTTATCTGTCTCTGCTTTTATTCTCATCTCTCTGTAGGTGCCCAGGGGTTGCAGAAGTAGGGTGCTACACATGGCTGTATGAGTTCCATGGATCTGAACTCTGGGCTCATGTTCTCTAACAGATGAGACATGTCTCATTTTCCTTTCCTCAATATTGATGGCTTAATAACAAGTTCAGGTTCCAAATTCACACGATAGAAATGAGGGTGTCACGTCTCTTGAACATAGGATGACATTTCTGTTTGTAAATCACCCATAACTTGAGGTCATAGTGCCATGCACTTTGCTCATTTAATATTTCTAAACACCTCGGTCAAATGTTTGAAAGGATGAGAAGACACAGGTGATGTCACTGCTCCTTCTGTGCCTCCCCCACCTGTTTTCTTTGAATCTGTGTTTGTTCCACATTCATTACAGAACGGCACTGATATTCTAGGGCTCGTTAACTCAGGGTTTTGAGAAAATAATTTAACTCACTGAATAACTCTCTGTTAAAAGAGTACTAATAAGTTTCACTAAAATTAGTGTTAAGTAGGTTAAATGTATTCTAAATCTGTTGAGTGCCTTCAACAGTATAGTCACAAAATAATTATAACAATTTTTGGAAGTAATAGAAGTAATAGAAAACCAATTAATATCTGTAGCAGTCTCTGAAATACTTATTTTTTTAAAAAAACAGCTGGGCTGGGAATTGGTTCTAATGATTTGTCTTATTTTAGCTTCCAAAAGCTGAGCTTCCAGACCTAGCTTCGAATGATAATAAAATATTGCTTTATAACCAACAGCTGGGCAGGGAAAGAGGACACAGGGCGGCATGCGAGGGCAAAGGACCAAGAGAGAGGGGAGAGACAGAGAATCACAGTGACAGGGAAGCAGAGAGAAGAAATTTAAAGACCTACCGCATGTAAGAATCTGGGAAAGATGCTCTAGGGGCCACTTCCCTGATTGGGTCTAAAGGAGCAAAAATTAAGTATAAATTTTAAAAGATGTTAACTTGTGAATATCAGAGGGGAGTGTTTCCTAGCCAGAAATTGGGCTAGTCAGGACATATCAAACTTAGCTGGCAGGTGTGTATTTGCAAACCCAGAGAGCTTTGAGAGGGCACAGCACGGGCCCAAGCTGCCCAGAGTCAATGTGGTTCAACTAATCCACAGCTACATTTTTAGCTAATAGTTTTTAATTATACTATAGCAAAGTGACCCAGAGGTGGGTCTGAGATAAAAATAATAATAAAACAATAAAATAAAAGGAAAAATATATTTCCAAATACAGAAAAAAACATAAATATTTTTTCTTCACTTCGTGTATCCATTGTCTGTCAGTGATTATCTTTGTCAACGATATCTATCTATCTATCTCTATATATCTGTATAAATTGATGGTTATGTACCCAGCCAGCTACAAAGCATAGATCAGATAAACATGTTTATTTAGATTTTGGATTATAACTGTTGTATGTTAACATGATCATATTACCTAATTAAGTCACAGGTCTTCTGGCTGGAGATATTTCTTATGTATGAACATTATAACAAAAAGTGTAATAATAGTCTCTTTATAACTAGAAAATAATAACTTTCGGCAGAATAAGATGAATCTACAGAAGTTAGGAAATATAGGTGCAATGGCAATTACACATTTCAGTCATCTAAACCCACAGATATAGCCAAACATTGATCTTTGTGGGAATAACTTCAGAGATAAATTTTAAACTTGGAAAGTGTTGGTCTTGGTCAAAGACAGTTTTATCACCCTGGGACTCCTCTCAGCACGTCCTCACAACTTTGAATGCTTGTACTTTTTCTGGGTGTTCTTTGAACCTGTTTGGACGTAGGGAGAGAGTGGAGGACTAACATACCCATTGTATGACATCCTTCTCATCCCTTTGAAATGTAAAGTTTTATTAGTTGAAAATGTTGCAAGATAATAATGGAGAGAAAGAATGGCCTAAATTAAGCATGGATACCCTTCACAGCCAGTTACAACCCACTACATTTGTACGAGGTTTATCTATCTTGGATCCTCATATCATAAACACAAGAACTTAGCACAAGAGCATCGAGAAAGGAACGGACAGAGTATGCTGCTGTCCCAAGAGTTCTGACTGACTTGTCAAATCTCCCTTTGTGTCTCCATGTGTGATTGACAGATCGTGGGTGCCTCCTCTTTTTGTTTCCATTGTCATAGCCAAAGTGACACTAATCTCATCCATACAAACCACAACGGACTCTGCACCATAACACCATAAAGAGCATCCTTGCAGTTCCTTCCCAGTTTCTCCCTCACATAACCACTTCTCTCCTGTGGGCATCTCTGTGAGCTACACATGGGTAGATATGTATAGACGCTGGGAAGAGACAACCTTTTCCTTTCTAATTGACACAGTTCTGATGGTCATGACTAGAGAGAGTCTGGACTTCCTCCTCCATGTTAATATCTCATAACAAACACAACAACATTTTAGATCTACATGTGGCTATACCCTCTCAGCATCTGTCTCTTTGCTAGGGCAATGATATTATATACAACGTCACTTTAAATGGGGAGCAACTAGATCTGCTTAAGCAAGTTTAAATAAGACCATGCAGGACCTTAACAAGACTTAGTTAGTCATTCGTCCAAGCTGTGTGTACTTGCTCTGTAAATACTGAAAAACTATCAGTTTTTAAACTGATCAATTTATCAAACAGAGTTGCAGGTAGTCAGACCTATGGAGCCTTCAGAACAAACATGATAAGCAAAGAGATTTAAACAAAGAGTTGCATTTTCCTTATAACCAGAGTTAAAGCCCGTATAAAATAAACCAAGAACACGCCCAAAGCAATCTTTACATTGTAGTTCAGAATGCAGGCGCAGAATTCATGAAGCTATTCCTCACTAATGTGTATGAACTTCAGTGGACTGAAAGGTCTCAGCATAGAAAGTCCACAGAAAGCACAGATCCAAATGAAAATTAAACTCATAACTGTGCTACGAGGAGTCTGTAAAGACATAACTGTTCAAACATACAATCCCATAATTAGCCTGGATCTTTCCATGCAAGCACTGCAGGTCAAAACCACTGACTTTCCCAAGTCAATGGGGAAAAGCCTTCCATTTCTCCCCTGTGTATTTGGATGTGTGTAATTAGACTTCTTGGATGCCAACAAAAACCCATGAAGGCTTTCTCCATACAAGTTTAGATTGTTTCTGCTCCAAAAAACTGGATCAGAACGTGCCGGTACACACCAGCAGCAACACGCTGGACGGGAAGCACCACCTGACCATTCCAGCCAAGAGGTTATTGCTCACCGCTAAGATAAATATCTGAGATAAAATATAAATTGAATCAATAGTGGTGCAGAAGCGAATGCTATTAACCTAAGGACTGCAGTGGATTTGGTGCTGAATTTTGCCCGTTCATTTGCATTCATTTTCCTGGTTTAGCTAATGTTTTATCTGATCTTGTACATGGTGAGCTATTCATAGGCTAGAACTTGAGGTTATTGGCCAATGTATCAGTTAGCACTTCTTCTGACTACACCTTACATAAATTCAGAATATTAATAGTTTGAATGTGACAACTGGATTTTTCCTCACTCCCAGTATAGACAGGGGATCTTGAGAACTTAAGGATAGAATGGTCACAAGACAGACTGTTATTAAAGTATATAATTTTTAATTGTGAGGCTACTCACTTTTAATCTCAGCACTTGGAGGCAGAGGCAGTTGGATCTCTGTGAGATCAAGGCCAACCTTGCTTACATAGTGAGTTTCGGGACAGTGAGAGCCACACAATGAGACGGTCTCAAATTTTTTTTTAAATCTTTTATGTTTGAAATTATAATATAATCACATCATTGTTCCTTCCCTTTCCTTTTTCTGAACCCTCCTTGGTAGCCCTTCTTGATCTCTCTTAAATGTAAACTGTTAATACCCGTGCCTTCTATAGAATGCAAATCAAAACAAATATTAAGTAAAATACATTTCTTTTGGTGGCCGAAACATATCTACTGTACGTATGATGGGGTAGATATTGGCTAGCGCCACCTCAGAGCAAACTCACTCAGATTGTACTAGAATCTTAACTGAGAGTTTCCTCCACATTCAGACTGTATGTCGGTTCACTAAACACAGAAAATGTTTCTTTTTTTTTTTTTTTTTGGATATTAGTACTTAGTAATGTGACCCAGTACCTTGGGGGCTGCAGTTGCATATCTAGGCTTAAAGATGCTTCTTGAGAGATGAGTTAGTTGCCTGCTTATCAGAAAGACATTCCTATGGTCATGGAAGGAAACTTACTATTCTGCTCAAGAAGGTCCTGAAGAATTTGAAAAATCTTTTATTGGAGTAATGATGCTTTTTTATCTACGACAGTAATTATAGGTAGTACTCAATGATGATGAATATTTATCAGAATTAATTTGCATGTCTTCTGCTCTCCACCAAAGGAAGTCATTAGGTGGGAGCCAAAGCAAATAAGGTGTTAACATTACTGGCTCTTAACGTCTCTCTTTCTGTCTCATATTCTCTCTCATTAGACCTGAGTCCTTGGGCTGTATCACATTCAAGGTTTTGCATGGAACACAAGTACCAAGCAGGACACTAACTTCTGCCAAGAGCACCGGGACTATAGAGCTAGAGAGTGAAGAAGATTGAAGACAATGGCCTTTGATGCCACTTGCAGTAGGTGACTGACACGAAGAAGTAGGAGTCCCATTATTGCTTCTTTTTCTGTCTCCTGTACATTAGACTCATTGACCTCATAGGTAAGTAAGCACAGCTTAGAGCGAGTCAGCTTTGGAAGAAAGCCAATTACCTTGTGTGTGTGTGTGTGTGTGTGTGTGTGTGTGTGTGTGTGTGTATTAAAAGAAAACCACACACATCCTCCCTCTCTCGCCCTCCCTCTGTCTGTATGTCGTTTATCTGTCTGACTCTCTCCCATACACACACACACACACACACACACACACACACACCAATATCGTTCCTTTCATGGTTGTTAAAAAGCCAGGAAGAGATGGCTTTCAGCCTGCAGTGTTGTTCTTTGAAACATATTGACTGCCTCTTTCACAGCATCTTACTTAGTGGAGCACAAGTCGTTCAATGTGAAAGAAAAATGGAAAAATTCAGCGTAACGATGCGGCCTAAAGAAGTCCTAGTTCTCTTTCGTGGTCAAGCCCCTCACTTTCCTAGCCTTCATTTCAGGCACCACAGTAGTCACACCTCCGTTAAAACCCAGAGGGAAAAGGGTTAATTCGCATGGCTTAGAGCCAGGCTTCTCTTAACTAGGGAATTGGCAGCCAGTAGTTTGGAAAGCTGCCTCGGTGTCTGACTGAACGTTTTTATTACCCTTTTTGAGCAAAGGTGGTTTTTAGACACTCACAGCAGAACAGGGCCTTCTGATCGGGAATCGACAGACAGGAGCCAGAAAGCTGTCTGCCCCTTCTGGGATGGCTGGGGAGCCCCACGGAGGAAATACCACCCAAACTTGCCCTTCAGTCTACTGCAGACCTACCGGGGAAGTTGCAAAGTCAGCAGAGAATGCTGGGGGTTTAGAAAGGGAGGCAGGGGCATGGAAAGAAAGACAGCAGGGAGGATTGGGAGAGCTAAACTCAGTAAAAGCGTTCATGCAGACAATGAATCTAAACGCAAAGCGAGATACGCGTGCATCGGCAGTTGTTAGAGGGCAGACCCCAAAAGAAACTGCCAAGATGGGATTTAAAACATCCCTAAGAGCCTCTCAGTTGTGATCGGCTTTGCTCACCCACAACTATGATGAGTATGGCTATGTACCATGAATATGCACGTGCCTTTGGAGTCACTTTTAACCACTTCATCTTTGTCGCAACTCATCTGTGCTGATCCGAAAGGTGAAATCTCTGTTGTTGCCTCAAAAGCTTGAAAGTGTCTAGTCACTTCATTGCTTAGTTCTCTCGGAGCAGCGGTTCTCAACCTGTGAGTCTGAAACCCGTCCTGGGATTCGAATGATGTTTTCCCAGGGGTTGCGTATCCGATATTCTGTATACCAGATATTTACCGTATGATTCATAACAGTAGCGAAATTACAGCTACAAGATAGCAATGAAAATGACTTTATGGTTTGGAGTCACTGTGACGAGAGGAACTGTGTTAAAGGGTCGCGGCATTAGGAAGGTAGACAATCGAGGCTGCAGAGCATCCCGGATGGACCAGTGGCCGCTGCTCCTGTATCATGGCGATGATGAAGATCAAAAGAGATGTGTTTGGAGGAGGTGAACCACGGATCTCGCAGAGTGAAGATGCGTTGTGGAAAGTAGAAAAGCTTTCCCATAAATGCCCCAGAATCCCTGTGTGGTAGCAAAGCTTTCAGAACCACTCTGGACTCCGAACGCATGTAAACATTAAAGCTGAGCAGTAAAGTTCGCTCATGTTTTTAAAATGACCATCTCTGTTAGGTACCACCATTCTTGAGAGGACAGTGACTGACATAAAATGCAACTGTCTCAGATTTGCACAACCCTCAGTTATAGATAATGCTAATAGGGTACTTCTAAGTCGGTAAAGATTTAAAATTTATATAATACACACATATATATTTCACATATAAATAATATGCAACAGGGAAACCATGATTTGTCAAGGTTAATTTAAGAATTTCTTTGTTTAATCAAATACGGTATAATTTTTAAAATGTTAAAAATTCAAAAGTCAGTGATACATTCATAATTCTTCTGGGCCTAAATTGGATGCATATATTAACACATCTCTATGCTTCTCCTTGGATAAATTAGAAGTCTGACTTCCTTCAGTGATGAACTACAATGTGAAAATGTAAAGCCAAATGACCCTTTCTTCCCCAACTGGTTTTTGGTCATGTTGTTTCATCATAGAGATAGAAACCATAACTAAGATAGGGACAGAGTCATTTCTCTTCTACTGAATTAATGGACCCCCAGGGACTGTAGAAAACAGATGGATAAGATTTGGATGTGATAGCTCCTCTCATTTTGATAAGCACAAGTCAGCATACGTTTCAGGATCCCAGCTGGGGTGCTGGCTCGGCAGATAAGAATCTCCACATTCAGTTAGGTTCCCAGCACCCATGTGTAACACGAATCCCAGGGGCTCTTATGCCCCATTCTGACCTCTGTGGCCAAGGCATGCACATGGTTCGACAGACCTGCATAACCACTCCTACACATAAAAGGAAAATAAATATATCTGGCGTTACTCACCAGGAGGCCTTCTGTCTGTTGTTCTTTCCCATTGCTCTGAGCACAGTAAAGCCAAAGTCTCCATGGCTGAAACCTTTGTGTCTGCACCCTGTGTTTTGTTTTGCTTTGTTTTGTGTTTCTATGACTGCTTACATGTAATTCAAGTAGTGTAAGAGTCGAGACAACTACTCAAAGGACCTGTCAGTGCAGCACACACACACACACACACTCACACACAACACTAAAATAGTAAACAGAACTTGTCTATTTATTTATTTATTTTGGTTATTTTGCTTATGTTTGCTCCATTTCTGGTAATAACAATAAGACATATACATATACCCGTCCTCATAGTACTTCTTCTGGACTCTCATTTCCTCTACCTTGAAGGTAGGCTTAGTGACTAATAACGCCTTCTAGAGGCTAAAGATAGAGAGAGAGGTCCAAGTGTTCATAACTGTGCCTGTCTTTTGGTGAGTATCCGAGGCTTCTGTGCTTCTGCAAGCCAGGATGCTGAACATACCTCATGATTTATGGGCAGCTTTTTCTTTTCCTGGATTTTGTGACTATCCCACCATCTATTCGCTGACAGTGTTTTTATCATTAGCTGTATGACTGTGTATTGTGATTTCCCCTCAATCCTCCGAAACTTTCCAGTGAATTTTAAAAGTCAACCCTCTTGTGCCTTGGGTTTCTGTTGTCTATTGTATGTGCCCTCTCTCCTTTCTGGACTTCGAATGTGTTTGAAAAGAAAGGATTTTACATAATATTTTGCACTTCTGAATTCTTTTCATAGTGTATGGTTTTTAAATTAAATCTACTTAAAATTTGCAACAAACTCTATCATAGCTAAGTTCATGCTCAGAATAGATTTGGAAATGGATGGAGGGGAGGGAGCAGGGGCTCTGAAACATGTATGACATACCATGCAGTGGAATGCACACTTTATAAGCACTACTTTAAATAACATGACTGTGCAGAAAGCACAGTTATTTTCCTTTTATACACAGGAATTTGCTCAAAATGTACGAATAATAACCAGTTCAAATCTTTACCCCTCTTCCGTATAACCAATTGTTCTAATAATACCATTATTAAGTTTATTGATAAATATATTTTATTCAGATTGAGGTCCTGAAGATTACCTGGATAATTTAATATATTCTGTTAATTCTTGTAATGGACAATAATATCTGCTAGAATAATTTCCAAATATTGAGAAACATATTCTATTTACATAGGAAGTCACTAGCATCAAGCTAAGAAAATTAACTACCTGAAGCAAAGTGCTACTATTGCAAGGAATATCTAAATAACAAAATTTTCATGCACCAGATAGCCATACATTTTCTGCATTTACTGTACCATTAAATGCACACACTCATTATCACATTTCTCATTGCTTCTTCATAAACCACAATAGAAAATAACCACAGGAGGCAGAGAGGAGGGACCCAGGTGGGAGAGGAGAGGGAAAGGAAAAAGGGAGGGCAGGATCAGGTATGGGGAAAGACAGGAGAGATGTCCATAGGGCCAGGAGAATGAACAGAAATATGTAGCAGTGGGGGGGGGGCAGGAAATGTGGAAAACTACTAGAAAGTCCCAGAAACCAGGAAAGCAAGAAGCTCCCAGGACTCAGTGGGGATGACTTTTGCTAAAATGCTCAACAGCAGTGAGATGGGAGCTGGACACCTCCAATAGATAGACATGGGCCCCAGTTGAGGTATGGAGATCACCCAGCCACCTCAAAAAAATTTAACCCAGAATTGTTCCTGTCTGAAGGAAACACAGTCAGAAAAAATGGAACAAAGACTGAAGGAAAGGCTACCCAGAGACTGCCCCACCTTTGGATCCATCCAATCTGCAGACACCAAACCCCAACACTATTGCTGATGCCAAGATGTGCTTGCAGACAGGAGCTTGTTTAGTTTTCCTCTGAGAGGCTCTTCCAGATACAGATACTCACAGACAACCACTGGAGTGAGCCTGGAGACCCCGATGAAAGTATTAGAGGAAGGGCTCAAAGGAGCTGAAGGGGATTGCAACCCCATAGGAAGGACAACAGTATTAACTAACCAGATCCCCGAGCTCCCAGGGTCTAAACCACCAACCAAAGAGTACACATGGGCTGGTCCATGGCTCATGCTACTTGCTAAATTTGTTTCACTTAAGCAATGTGCCTTACGAGCTTCAGGAGAAGTCAGAGATCTACCCCAGGGTTTTTGCTAATATGAGCTTCTTTCCTCACCTTCCTAATAACAATATCCGCGGGAACAAGGAAGGCAGTCTCCTCTTCTCCTCAAGCCTGGATTATTGGCTGGCTGATTTCTGACAAACCCAAAAGGAGAGAACAGGCTTACTGCAGGCCACTGCTTCTCAACTTTCCTAGTGCTGTGGCCGTTTAGTATAGTTCCTCGTGTTGTTGGGATCTCAACCATAACATTATTTTTATTGCTATTTCATAACCATGATTTTGCTACTGTTATGAATCATAATGTAAATATATCATATGCAGGATATCTGATATGTGACCTCTATGGAAGGGTCATTCGACATGCCCCCCAAAGGAGTCTTAATGTACAGGCTGCAGACCACCACTGCTCTATGGAGAATTCGACGTAGTGCAACTCCAGACTCTGTGACTCTAGACACAGTAGGAGAGAAGGAAATAAAAGAAGATCATACAGTACAATCTAGGAAGCTTAAATGTTCATGCTCTGACCCAACATCCCAATGCTGGGGTAAGAAAATGCATGCAAGAGCTGGAGAGATGACTCATCAGTTAAGAGCACAGGTTGCTTTTTGGGAGGGCCCCCAGTTCAGTTCCCAGAAGCCACATGATAGCTTACAACTACCTGTAATTCCAATTTTACGGATTCAAAGCCTTCTTCTGGCCTCTGTGGAAACAGCATACACATGGAGCACATATAATTTCAGGGAAAGTACCAAAGAAGAAAATACCTCTAGATGTCTTCAAAGAAAACTTCTCAACACTTATCAGTTTGGAAGTCCTGGTCCTCTTCACATGCTTTAGGGTGCGAGGCCCTCTCTAGAGATCCCACAGATTCTCTTGGCTCTGTCCCTTCACCCTTTGACAGCTCCCTGTGTGCTTTGGCTTTTAAGAACTTATTTGTATCTGGAATTTTCTAAGAAAGGTATTTCATGACACTGGAGCATCTCTGTCCTACATCCCAAAGAGAGAACTAGCAGTATCCATGTGAGTTCTTCTTCCTGAATTATAGCTGGTGATTAGTGAAAAGGATGGTAAAAGTTGGACTGATCACTTCAACCCCAGAGAGTCCCTCTAAGAGTCTATTGGAGCTATCATTTTGTCAAGAATCCTCCTTACCTTTGCTTACCATCACCCTATGCACTGTTAGTCTAAATCCACCCTCTAATAGTCCAAAGGGCAATTGCTTACATGAGAATTTCCATATGAATCACCTCTTAGAACATGTATTTAGAACACCTGATCCAAGATGGAACCCAATCAGGGGGAGAGACAGACAGACAGACAGACGGACAGACAGACAAAGACAGACAGAGAGAGAGAGAGAGAGAGAGAGACATAGAATCACAAACACACAATAGATATCTAGAGTTTCTATCCTAAATATTAACACACTAGAATCACACACATCTGTGGGGGGTAAAATATGTTTCAAGATAAAAATAAGATGTTGAACCATAAACTATAAAGCAAAATAGAAAAACACACTGTAAAAATATGTCACAACCATTGCCTATAAAATTCAGAAATCTTCAGGAAATAAGGGGGAGTTTCAGAAAGACTCCATGTACAAGAGGTAGTAGACATCTGTGGATGTATCTGGAGAAACATCATTTGCTGAACATGACAGGGCCACCACATGCATGAATCTGAAGTAGCTTGGACTGCATGCAAAAGACCTGAACAATATCAAGCCAACCAAAACCCTAGCATCTATGGGAGAGGGACCTCATCAAGTCTGACCCTCTCTGAGAAGCTCTTGGTAATTGATAGGCTCTGGAAGGAGGGAGAAAACTTTTCTATAGGGAGACCGTCCTTGAAAGGCTAGCCATGCTTCTGGAGATGGTCCTATCCCTGTGTACGTTCTGGGAGTACTAAATCAGTGTGAAGAGTTTAAAAGAAAACCACACATGAAGTGGGGGGTCAGAATAGTGGGAGGGATACAGGAGAAAAAAGTAAAGAGGAATAAATGGGGAGAGATTTCTTCAAACCATACCATATACATGTGTGAAGTCATCAAACATTTAAAAATAGATCAGAAAATAACAATGAAGTGCCATTTGGCTTTCAGCATCACTACTTACACTTAGACTGATTATTTAGAGTATAGGCATTCCAACAGGACTTGTTAAAAATGAAAATTCCAAGGCCCATCTCGAAGCCAAGTGAAACAGAAACCTCTACATAGAACCTAAGAATCTGAATTTTAATAAGTTCTATATCAGGTGCTCAACAAAGATCCTGTTAGCCATGCATCAGAAGTTATTAAAATTCTTCGCAAAGGTTTTGATCTAAATATATTAAGAGTTTGAGACAGGGATAGTGTTTGTTATTTCTACATGGAAACCAAAGGATCAGTCATAATCATGATACCAAAAAAGACCATCACACCTCTATTAATTTTTAATACTTATTTTTATTATTATTGTTCATTCTCTATATATGTGTTGATCTGTGTGGGAGCTTGTTCAAGTGAGTGACTATGTATGAGGAGACGAGAGGCATCAGATCTCCCTTGAAGCTGTATTTATGGTCAGTGTGAATTGCCCCCATGGGCATTGGATAATGAACGTGTGTCCTTCTAAAGAACAGCTAGTGCTCTCAACCACTGAGCCATCTCATCAGATCCATGCTTCACTCATTTCTGAATAAATAGGAATTAAGTACTTGTTATACCCTGGGTACATTTCTAGAGCCCAAGGTTATAACAGTAAGAAAAACATAGATGTGTGTGAACCATGTGTTCATTACTGTTAAGACCTACCTTAGAGTGGAATTGTTGGGTCATGAGTAGGTGTGTGTTTAACTTTATTAGAAATTGCTAAAGTGTTTTCCATTGTGGTTGGTCCATTTGCACTCCCACGAGGAATAATGAGAGTTCCAATCAGCCTGCTTCGTGGACAATAGTCAGTATTGTCAAGCACTTAAATTTAGCCTTGTAGTGGGTGTGTAGGTGAACCTCTTTGTGGTTTTAATTTGAATTTCCTTGATGACTAATGATACAGGGCACTTTTTCATACACATTTTGGGTATCAGGTGTCTTTTTATGAGAAATGCCTACTCAAGTGCTTTTTCTGTGTTTTAATTGAGCTCTATATCTTTTTATTGAGTGGCAGAATTCATTACTATTTTGGATACAAGTCCTTTGTCTGGTCATGTTGTGGTAGGCAGCTACTAATTCAGTTCCCAAAGATCCCACTTTCTTGTATTCTTGTCTATGCATGGTCATTCCTTTCCTTTGAGTATCTGTGGCACCTGTAATTTGCTTTTCATCAAGAGAGGGCAGCATGATATGTCAAATGAGTTTGGGTGACAACATCAAAACTTTAGTGTGTGTCCTGTACCTCATGATGAGGAGACGAGAGGCATCAGATCTCCCTTGAAGCTGTATTTATGGTCAGTGTTAGAAATTGTGGTGAGTTAGCTTCCCTTAGGATGCCTGAGACATCTCTGGCTTTAATGACCATCTACATTGTCTGCTAGAGAAGGACTCACCAAACTACATCCTCAGCCACACACGGGTTATCTCTTGAAGAGAGTATATCAGTTGCTTTTCTAGTCATTGGGATGGAATCATTTAAAGGGAAGGCAGGTTTACCTTGGCCTATGGTTCCATCATAGTGGAGGTGTGGTGGCTGCGACTGGCTCCTGTTCGTAGAGGTGGGAGCTCATTACCTCCAATTCTCCCATGGCACCTGCCAAGTAAGAAGAATCACAATGGCAGCCAATAGGACTATGAACTTCAACAACCCGCTTCCAGCGACCCAGCACTATCATGCCTGCCTCTCACCCAAAAATTCCATAACTTTCCAATACAGCAATACTGACTGGTGAGCAGATGTTCAGGCGCATGTTCAGGGCCAGGATTTGACTGTTAGGTGAGAGAAGGAAGAAAAAAGCCTCCAAGTCGATTCCTAAATTCTGACTTTTGTAACTCAATGTCTAGCCTTTCTTCTGCAGAGAACTGCTAATGTGTTGGCATTTTAATGAGACATTTGTCATGGTACTCACCATCACCACCCCTTATTGCTTCTGGAAAATAATGTCAAATGCCAGTTGCTAATTTTCATCATTTCCATGATGCCTAAAATGTATTATTCAGTCATTTTTCCAGCCTCATTCCTCGGAACCTTTGGCTTTGCAATTTTGGCTACAGAGAAAAAGGACTCCTACGTTCAGAGGTATGATACCCTTTCTCTAGCCTCAACAATGTATAATATCAGGTAAGATTCATTTATCTCTCAGATATGGTTTTCAAGTGCCAGTCTTGCAAAGTTATAGGAAGAACCAAAGGAATGCTAGGAATAATGGCTGTCCACCCTGTATTCTGACCTGAGACATCTCTAAGGTTTTAATGATTATTTTAATTCTCATAGAATTCAAATCCCTGTCAATTCAATCCATGCGAATTTTCTTCTCCTGGGACCTATTTACACAGCTGACTAGGTCACACAAGAGAAGATAAACACACTTTAGTTTCAGATTTACAAGGACACCTTGACTTGATGCCACACTGCTCATGGCAGCCCTCAACCTGTACGTGATGCCACACATTTAGCATCCGTTTTGCAAATGCCACTTTGTTCCCAACTATTCCTGATACTGGCTGTATGTAGAGCATCACAATGTGAACTTTTGCAGGATTCGCTTGCCTAAGAGTCTTCTGCCATTCCAAACAGACTTTGTGGTTGTTGTTTTCTTTTTCTTTTAAAAAAAACGTTCTTTAATTTTACAGACAATGTTAACTTTCAAGATAGAAGCCGACTGCATTTGTTATAAACCAGTTCTACACATACACAGGGTGGCGGTAATGGCATGCTAAACATCAAGTTGACTGTCAGTGTCTGGTAATTGGAATTAACAGAATAATCTTACAGCACTGTAAAAGTCTTTCTGAAGTGCTAAAAGAAGCACTGGACACAGTCCCACTCAGGCAAGGCAGCACCTCTGCCTCTCACACTTATAGAGGAGCAAAGTGGATTTGTATTTCTAGCCCTAGTTCCCCACAACATGAAGAGTCAAGAAGCTTGACACGAGTGACAAGTGTCTGGTATTTTCCTGACCTGGGTAAGTATCCAAGTAATTTCAGGTTCTCTGATTTTTTTTCAACAGATTTATCCAAACAAAATGTATGTTTAGTACATTCAAAATATTAGGTAATGAAACCATTATTAGGTTTTAGGAAATGTTTGCCACCACTGCCACCCCTGATCCTTTGGTGTGTGGGGGAGACTCTGCCTAGTGTTTGTTGTTGTTGACCTTGCTTAAGGACCATTCTTCTGTTAACTTGAATTGGTAAGATATACCATGAATTCCCTTGGTCCCGCAGCTTCCGTAGGAGTTAGGCAATACTGGAATCTGGATCCAGTTGGACGCACTCTGAATTGACAGGGTATGATCAGCTGTCACATGCACTGGGCAGCTTTTGTTTTTCCTAGGAAATGTCTTGTGCATTTCATACTCATCCTGGCACACGAGAGGGCGAGGAATTATTTCCAAATATTATTGTGTTCAATCACTTAATATCATGGGAACAAAAGGACTGGGGGAACCAGTTTCTGTAAATTAAGATCTCCTTCAGACAGCACTCCCACGGGAAAACCTCCACTTGACCTGACCTACAATAATTGCGAGAACTCTATTCAAGTGTAGCTAGAAATTATACACATCATTCTGGTAACAGAAACAGCAATGAGTAGTCTTTTAAAATGTATTTTTCTTGCGCCGTTGTAATTCTTAGAAAAGAATATTATCTTTTTCTTCTTTTAAACTTGGTATGTGTTGGGATGTGGGTGAGGTTGGGTATATGTGGATTTGTACAATGTATGTGTGTGCATGTACAATATGCATGCATAAATGTCAGGGAGAGACACTTACATCATGCATATGGAGGCCAAAGAATAACCCAAGTGTCAGTTCTCACTTTCCACCTTGTTTGAAGATGGGCCTGTTTAATGTGTATGCCTGACTCCTCCCATTTCAACAAAGAAGTGCTGGGATTGCATATATGTGTTATCTACACAGTATTTTCATAAGTGATCCAAACTCAGATCCTTATGCCTTGGCACCACTGAGATCGTTAGTCACTAAGCTATCTTTCTAGCTTCGCATCCATTCAATTATTGGTTTTCACTGGGCATGGCCTTTTTAACAAGTAGACCTCTTTATTTAATGGCAAACCTAATATAGCATGAGGATGGCATTTCTGAAAGAATTGCTCTGGCTTCAAAACTAAAGCCGAGGCAAGGGGAGGAGAAACGGAAAGGAAAGAGCTCTGTTGTTGTATGCCATTTAATTCTGTAGAGAATTTCCCATGTGGCATTGTAAGAGAGATAACATGTTTCTGCAAAATTTTATGATGGGGAATGAATGTATGTAGCAGGGATGCTGGGCCAGTCTCCTTGTTAGTCAGCATATTTTGAGAGACATGTAACAGCATAATATCTTTTCGAAGCTGCTCCCACTGGCAATGTGGATATCACTGTCATCTTCAAGATGTTTTGCAAATATTTATGTCCTTGGCCAAGCCACAGATTCAATTTGTGTCCAGTTAAATCCTCATAAAAATAGTGTCTTTGACAGATGATTGTTTTTTCCTCCCTAAGTCCAGAGAAGTGCCAAAGTAGGCTATTTTCACTTTGGGTAGGAAATGTTCCATTGAGACTGACGCACAGTGACGTGGCAAACACCCCATGTGTTCTATTCTTGTCACTCGGTGGAGTTACAAAAGTGACGTGATCACTGAAAAGGAACAGATAATGGTGTTTCAATATCCCTCTGTCTGTCACAGATACGTTACTCAAAATATCACATGTGTTTGCTAGACTCATGCTGAGTTGGATTGGCAACTCCATACTTGAGCAAGCTAACCAATCAACCTTGAAACTCTCAATGGTAGCCTTGGCTCAATGGCAATCTGGAACCATCTTACATTGGAGCCAAACACTATGCCTCAGTAGGTTGCAACTGTTGTAATGCAAACCAACAACAATTTAGTTTTAAAATTGGAGCAGAGGCTGCCTCTATCTCTACTGCCTGTGGCTGGGTCCCCTTCCCCTAATTAGGCTGCCTGATTGGGCCTCAGTGGGAGAGATTGCTCTTATTCTTAATATGACTGGATATTCCAGGGCAGGATGGTATCCAAAGGTGGGCTTCCCATTCTCTAAGGATAAGTGGAGGGGTAATGGGAGGCAGAATTTGCAAGGGTGGGACTGGGAGGAGAGAGAGGGCTGTGATTAAGATGCAAAGTGAATTAGTTAATTAATCAATTAATGCAAAAATGTTTTTTGTATGTATGCTTGTGTGTCTTTTTGGAACTATGTATGGTACCTATGAAGGCCAAAAAAGGGAGGGAGGATCTGCTGGAGCTGGAGTAAAAGCAAATGTGAGTCAAAGGAAGTGGATGTGAAGACAAACCATCCTTCTTTGCAAGATCCATCTCTCTAGACCCTATCTCAACTATTTTCTGAGCTTTGATTTTCATTCAGATCATTTAAGTCTTTTGTATTTAAAACAATACTCTCTAGGGTCCTATGTCACAGCATTAATATCTATTACTTAGAATCTGCCTTGTGAAGCTGTTACAGATTTTGGGGTGAAAGGCCAACTATATAAAGAATTTATTTAATATCTTGATTATCTAATGTGTATTAATATGTAAGAACATAACTCTTAGGAATTGGTTGCATTGCTTTGTCTTAATTCAGGTACCTGTCCCTCACTGGTTTTTGGATGATCCATAAAGAGTTAATGGCCAATGGCTGGGCAGGATGAAAGAGGCAGAACTTCTAGGTTCTTAGAAGAAAAAAGAAGGAAAAAGGTCCACCCTGAGAGGGAGTAGGACGAACCATGCTGGGAAGAAACAGGAGGGAGTAATGGTTGAAATGTAGGTACAAGACGGAAATCAGCCCCTGAAGGGCCGTCCAGAAGCATCTTGGGAGCAAAGATAAGGGGCCACCCAGAAGGATCCAGGGCAGCAAAGATAAAATGTAGATTTTTAAATATATTATCTCTGGAATATCAGAGGTGTGTGTGTGTGTGTGTGTGTGTGTTCGCCATGGGGCAGATTAGAAATGCCCTGTCATTGAACTAGTCCAGGCATATCAAAATTAACTGGGGTACTTCGGTGTGTGTGCCCTTCGTTTGTTTATTTATAAGTCCACACCTATTGCTGTGTGGATAAGGGATGCAGCTCCCTCTGTTTTATAATGCAGCATCATGTTTTTGGGCGAACCTTTACTTCTTTGTGGTTTCTATAAGGTATTGACTATAAAACCCTGCAATGGAGGTCCACAGGAAACTCTACCTGTCATCCACTGCAGAGGTTGGACTGTCCTGTATCATGGGAACTCTTTCATGATGTGTTCTCTGGATCCAGCTCTGGCAGACTACCAGGTATGTTGACTATGCTGTCATTTTTCTGAATTTCTTTTTCACCTCTCTGGATATATCCTCTCTCTCTGGCTGATATCTCCCGATGTCATGAAGAATGAATGCTTTGTTTGCCTTTGCAGAGACTGTTCTGCCTCGTTTTCAGTGGGGACATTGTCTTACTTGCTTGGAGTGGACAAGTTTGTGTCAGACTTCACACATAGGTTTGCTTTCAGACTGGCCAGTCTGTGGCTACATAGTTTGTGTTTTTAATAGTTGGGTGGACTCCACCACACAGTTTGGATTTTTAAAAATTAAAGGCTTGCATCTGGTACTTTGAGAGGGTTTGTGTCATGGAAAGAGAGAATGAATGATTCAGATAGAAACATTTCCATCTTCTCAAGAGTCACTTACTTGGCATAGTGTTTGAAGGCAACCTTCAGAAAGAGAATAATGAGTGCTTGGTCTTCCGTATGTCTACGTGACCAAAGGCTATGGAAGACAACATATCCTGGGACTGTATCAACAGTTCTTCGTAAGTATGAGACTAGTTGGGGGCGGGGAGGGGTTCCTGGCAGAGATCCATAGCTAAGCTTTTAGTGCAGCTCCCATTTCTCATCTTAAATCAAGCCCCTACACTCAGTCCCTCACTTTAATAAGCACTAAACCCACATGCTGGGTTTCAAAAGAAAGAAAAAAACCTACATTAACTGTTAAAACTTCCCTGAAAACCTACTCATGGGAGCTGCACACATATGCTGTTGTAATTTTATTTTTTTTAAGTAAGACATTTGTACTATTCAAGAAATCACTAAAATGGGTTGGGTTTCAAAAACCTTTATAAACTCAACTTCAAAATAGATAAATTATTTTTAGTACGTTTAGAAAAAGCCAGTTCAGGAAGAAAAGTTTAGATGGAAAGCAACTTTTTAAAAAGAACTTCATCTTTCCTGCAAAAGTATTCAAATGTGGGGTTTTTTGGGAAGAATTGGTTCATGTGGGCAGGGTCTTGAAAATATTCCTTGATCCTGTCCTTTGAGCTTCCATCATTCAAGAACTAAAATAAAGGTACTTAATAGACCCCAAATGGTGGTATCATCGCCTTTAATAATTTTGTCTCCAGAATTTTGATCAATGATCATATATTGTAAGGATGCAGAGATGGCTCAGTAGTTAAAATCATGTTCTGCTCTTTCAGTGAAGCAAAGTTTAGATCCCAGAAACAGTATCTACTTCCAGGATATATGGCATGATATTCAGGTCTGTCCAAATACCTGCATGCATGTACACATACCCATGTGTGCATACTCAAACACACACACACACACACACACACAGAGAGAGAGAGAGAGAGAGAGAGAGAGAGAGAGAGAGAGAGGTTTAAAGTAATTAATTAATTAGTTATAATAGAAGATGTGCAAAGATACCTTATAATGAAAACAAAGCCAACCAAAGGTAATGAAACTTTTATTTTATTGAAAAAAGTCTACTAAAGATTTTCTATCACAATAATTGTTTTGTAGTGTAGAACCATTTCTGAAGATACAAACCTCATCTGCTTAAATTTCAATAATCTGAATCTACTTAACCTACTTATTTGAATTTTACTAACTTCAAGAGACACAATTTTAGAGTAATTCTAGGCTCACTGTAAAACTGAGTGTAGAGGCCCTCTTGTGGTCCCAAAACCTCCACAAATAGCTTCTTCTATTCCCAGCATTCTTTGTTGGTGTGGTATGCTTGTTACAACAATAAACTCACAAATGATTAATACCCCAATTCCACAGCTTGCATCACAGATCACTCTAGACCTCTAAATATTATGTATTCTATAGATCCAGACAAGCACACCAGCAGGTATTCACAATTACAGTGTCTCAGGAGTGAACATCCACTGTGTTCTTTCCAAGGCCTTAGCAAAATCTGATTTCTGTTTTTCATTTCAAAGTTCTTCGACCTACTATGATATGCCAAACATACACACAGTACTATGATATACCAAACATACACACAGTAGGTTTGCTTTGAAAGTTCATGCCTACAGAGAGAACCTTGATTATATTTACTACTTCACTACCTATATTTACTATGACCCACCCACTTCTTTCTCCTGTGATAGATCTGCTTTCTATTTCTTAGACTCGATCTCCCTCTGTCTCTGCCTCTCCTTCTACCTCCCACATCCTTATTGTCCCATCTTTTTCCTCTTTCTCTTTCTCCACTCTGTTATCTTCCCCTTCTTTTTCCCCATCACCTTGTCTTTCTCCATATCTCTTTCTCCCTTTCTCCTCTCCCCTCGTTCTCACTCACTCTTTCCCTCTCCCTCTCTTGTCTACTTTCCCACTTCTCTCCCATTGCGTCTTTGTTTATCTGAAATTATCTGTTTGTTGGCCACTCTGGTCAGATCTCATAACTCACTTTCCTGTGACAATTCATCTCACTGAACTCATGTAATCCTGTCTTGTTCTTGATCTACCTCCCACGATACGCTAGGCATCAGAATCCAAGGGACCCCAATAGAATTTCTCCTGCTTACTAAGGACACTTTCCTCTAACTAATCTCTTCCAATCTTAGGGATTTAAAAACCATCTCTCTGCAGATGAGTTTTAAATTTATAGCTCTCATCCTGAACCCTTCCCGAACTCCAGGCTCATAAATAAAATTTAAAACTCATCGAACAAAACAATTCATTCATAAATCAAACACACACACACAAATCAACACTCCTTCTGAAGTGGGGTGAAGTTTCACACTCTTTAGAAAAAGCTATTTTTTTTCACCTGTTGACTAAGCTACAAGAATCAGAGTCAACCATTCGTTTCCCCCTCTGCTCTCAACAGTCACATCAATTATCTATTACCTCTTTTTAATCTACTCACTGATACATTCCACAATGTCTCACCTAAGTGCCAACCATTTCCCACCTGTCTTGCCCCCTCCCTATCCTCTTTCTCAGTGCATATGACACTGGCTGAAGATTTCGCCACTGCTCTCATCTTCTTGAAGGAATGAATTCATCCAAGAGACACTAGTGTGAGCTGGCTTGAAGGGGTTTAGCTATAAGGTGAACACTGAATTGTGGATTTCAAAGATTGTAGTAAGAATTTATGAGATGAGTTGCATATACAAGAGGTAAAGTGTTTGTTTTCTGACCTCTCAAATTCTTGTGATATGAATCTTCTTTCAAGAGTATAATCTCCCATTATCACCCTATGAAGGCCACAAGGTAGGCAGGGTCACAATATTGTGTTCCTTCATATGTGTGTGTGTGGCAACTGGGAAAGAGCTAAATGTCTTAATTTTTGATAGAGTGGAAAAAGACAACTAGGTACACCGGTGAGTAATCACAAAAGGGTATTTTCATCTTCTGGAGACGTGACGACTAGGACTTAGCTACAGTCAGCTCATTTCCTCATATCTAACCACTTCCATAACTAGGAGAAACGGTCCCAAAGCACAACTTCAGCTTTCTGTGCCTGCCTCATATCCGACACCTTGACGAGCTGGCCTCACATTCTTTACCTTGAGTGGGGAATCTCAAAACAGATTTAGACTCTGCTGCTCTCAGTTTTGCCAAGAGGAAAGTATCAAATATAAAAACGTATGAGAGCAAAATTTCATATCCAGTTTTCAAAACAAATCCCTGTTAAGCAGTTCCAGAGAACCTGAATTTTCCCTATGCAATTTGATCAAAAGAAGATTTAGAATGAAGATCCAAATGAAAAGTTGCCTTTCCATCTTGTCCAGTAGAATTTGCATGAGAACAAGACGCTTTGCCAGAAGAGGCCTGCTCGTATGGTTCTGAATGCCCTGGGCCTTGCAAGAATGTCTAAAGTTCCCCAGCAAGAGAAACGTAAATACTTAGATCAAAGGAAATTCAAGAAGTACTACAGTGATTTGAAAAGAAAAGTTCCTACCTAATCCTGCTCAAGACTCTGGAGGAGCCAAGGAGATGTTCGCCCATCACTTCTTGAAGCAGTGTAGAGGGCAGTGGTGTGTGCACAGCATTAGGGCATTTGGATGACCTCACAATGTAAACAGCCTTCCTAGGTGGCGCAGCCTTGTTGGGAGGTAAAGAACTAAACAGTAAAGCAATGATGGAATTAAGATTATGAAACCTTGTCATATCTGTCTCTATCTATCATCTATATGTATGTATCATCTATCAGTCATCTATCTCTCCACCTATATATCAATCATCTATCATTTGTCTGTTTGTCTATCTGACAATCCGAACCAGAGCTAGTGACATGGCTGAGTGGGTAAAGACCTTGAAGTCAAGCTTGAAACCTGAATTAAATCACCAGAGCCCACACTGAAATGAAAGAACCAACTCTAGCACGTTATCCTCTGACATTGACATGTGCGTCTTCATATGCATACATCCGCACACATGCACAAACACACACACACACACACACTGTCAACCTAGCATCCTAAGCCAGGGAGACTGCAGGGGTGTAAGACACATAATGCTGCCTAACAAGAGCTTATCTCAAGTTATACAAAGTAATTAATGGTAAAAGTCAATCGATAGGAATATGAATGTGATCTTGGCTTTTCTTTCTGATCTCTCTAATGGGTCACAGTGCATTTAGAATCCAACATACTTCATGCTAATCAAGGTTCAGGCTCATCAACTTCCTGCTGATACTGCTTTCATCTCTCCATTATCTGCTTTGCTGACTCACACTGGGTTGGCCTTCTTTAGACCATAACCATGTCCTGCTCGCATTTCTCACTTTGGTGTATTCTTTTTAGAACATTTGAATTCTGGCCCCATGTTTCTTTGAGAACTTGTAAAACCTCACTTTTAAACGGGTTCTCCCTACCCAGCAGTATCCAATCTCCAGCAACTTACCATTCTTCCATGAGCACCAAGGCCCATCATAGGTCTCTCTTTACCCCCTAAAATTCTAGGATTTATCATATGATTTGGGTGCCCGCATGACCCGCTCTTACTAAACAGTCCATCAGAGGTGGAGTTCCTTTTCACTGCCTCATGCTATGTGCTGGTGTTTCAAGGACCAGTGTGTATTGATGCTGCTCAGGGTCTCTGCCTCCAGAGCACTGAGACTGACTCTGACAGCAGAAGGACAGCTGAAGGGCAGAAGCAGCAGGCTAGTTTGCCCCAGTGCCACAGGAACTCGCCTTGGCTCCTTTACTTTACCATGGCTCCAGCACCTAGAAAAGGGGTCTGGTCCACAGTAGACACACTTAACTCTTTGTGAAAAAAATAAAGTGTTCTGAATCAAGCACAGGATAAGCAGATCCATGTCTTAGGTAAAAGTTACAACCAAATAGCTTTTCTTATTCTTATCCTTTATATAATTTGATTTTCCCTCAAAAGACATTGGAGTTAAAGCCCTAATTCCCTATCTACCTACATTTCAGTTCTTAATAATCCGCATCATACTTTCTGCTGCTGTGAATGGAGCCAGTCATAGACTCTCATACCCGTTGCCTCCTTGTTTAGATTCACACTATTTGCCAACTTTTGTGCACATTCCAGCATGGGTCAGAGTTTCCCTCTGGTTCGTGTTGACTGCCATTCCATTATTTGTTCCCAAGGCACTTTGTTTATCCACTCGCAATGCTATTGTTACTTATCGTTACTGTTGTTCATCTTGCAATATATGCTATTGCTATTTATTGATATTTATGTCCCAATAAATGTGACTGTTTGAGTGTGAATTGTTCACTACAAACTCACATGCTGGAACAATTGCTCCCCAAATAGTAATGTTATTTATGAGGCTTTGCGATGCTAAGCAGGTGGCTCTCTTTATAAAAAGCAGGTGGCTTGTGGACATGAACCTTGAAGCATGCCCGGTTTTCCACTCAGGAACCCTCTGCTTCCTGGTTGGTGCCTACTTATAGGGGATGCTTAGAAGCTACCCTGACACAAACAGAACCCTCTCCCTTGTCTTTACTAGCCTGGTGAATGACAGAGCCATAAGAAAACTAAATCCTCTTTGAAGTTGTTCCTGCCAGGTATGTGGTCACAGCGATGAGAAAACCAATGTATACAGTAATATAGCATTGTTCCTATTACTTGCGATTATAGAAGACTAAATCTGGAAAACAGGGTGCCTGTAGCTCGTGTGAGGAATAAAATGTTGATTCTTATTTTCAGAAGATGTGCTTCTAGATTAAACTTGTGATTAAGCTCCTTCCTTTACCTTTTAATTGCTAAAATTTACTACTTTGGACATGTGTGAGGTACTAAATAACATACCGATATATGTAACCAGAGCATGAAGAACACATATTCATTTGCCTATCCATCCCTCTCTTTCTTTGGTCAGAGCACTTAAGATCTATTTTTTTAAAAAAGATTAAAGTATGTTTTATTTTGAAATGATTTCCAGAGCTGGAGAAATGGCTTAGTGAATAAGACCACTGGCTGTTCTTGCAAAGGACTCACGTTCAGTTCCCAGCTTCATATGACAGCTAACAACCCTCAATTATCCCACTTCCAAGTTACCCAGTGCCCTATTCTTGGCTGTGTGGACACTGTATACAAGGTGGGACACTTACATATTTGCAAGCAAAGCATCCATACACAGCAAAGAAAGATCAAATGAATCTTTAAAAATTTCTAAATAAACATGAATGTCAAGATTTTCCTCCACTGTGTGAGCAAGTCTTTTCTAAACACTTGAAACCTGGAATAAAACTACAGGTTCTTTCTTCCAACACTGGTTTCTCCAACAGGCTTGCTCCAGACCTCATTCATAACATAAGCTCTGCAGAGTATCCCCCTGATGAGCCTTTATATCAGCCAATTACTTCTGGCAAGTCTCTTCACACACATACACAAATACACTCACACACACACACAAATGCAAACACCCCATTAGTTAATTACCTCCAGAAAACCCTAGCAAACTATTTTTTTAATGTAACACAGTAACTCCATATACTGCCTGTGTGTTTCCATTCATTTTATTTTTATTTATATAATATTTGTTCATATTATAAAGAAGTTCCACTTAGATATATTTGTGATGAGGAAGGAATAAAAAAATTCAATACATCAGTCAGGAAAAGAAACAATAATTTCTGGCCTCTTTTAGCCATTTTAAAAAAGGCAGTGTATTCCTATTAGCAATGATTAGCACATTATGCATTCAGAGTACTGAAATTTTCTCCTCCATCTAATATTGAAGTTCTCTTTGGAAAAGCAGAAGTGCCCTCCCTGCTCTCCCTTCTTGTCTTTCTGTACTTGAAGGTCACCTTCTAAACTCAGTTCATAATTGAGTGAATGGGGTCTGAGAAAAGACAGGTGTTTGTCCTGAGAGAATTGCCAAAGAGTTCATATGTCAACACATGTGGTGGATGGACAGTAAAGGGCAAGCACAAGAAACACAAGCAGCTTTTCCAGGTAGCTGTGGATCAGATTCTGCCCTTGCTCTTCCAAAGGACTCCAAGGTAAACTCTCTAACAGGAATAATCAAGATGAATAGTTGCCTCCCATTGACATGAACAAGGCATCCTTCCACATTTTGAACTGGGATCATTGCAGCAAGTTAAGTTGAGACTCAGACAATGTGCCAATAATGAGCCGCCCAAGGAGGAAATCCCAGTTCATATGACTCACTGTTTTGAGCAAATATTAGCATTGGCTACCCAACATTTCTCTTGATACCACTTTTCCAGATCCCTAAAATGTTACATAATACTTTGAAGGAGCCAGGGCTTGCAGAACAAACTACCGAGAATGTTTAGATGGCTAGGGTCCTTACCAACAGCTTCATTGGACTTGGTATGTCTCAGAAGATGGAAGAAACCATATTTTTCAAACATTGTGACTATCAACTCCTACCCTGAGCAGTGCTGAGTCCCGGAACAGTCTACACAATGTTTCTTCCCAGCTTGGGCATGTTCGGGATCTAGAAAAGATAACTTTTGAAAACAGAAAGAAAACTCAACGTCTATATGTGTATACACATCTGCAGAGATGATATGTGCAAATAACAAAAATATGTTGCATTCACTATTTATTTTCCAAGTAGTAGAACATATTAACGACAACACAGTTCTCTAGACTGATGCTCAACATGGAAAATGATGGTTCCTCGGCCTTTAAAGCAGTAAGCTAGAAGAGTATGAACTAGGTTGTCCCCACACTTCAACAGCACACTCTTTCATTTCCCATGAAAAAAAGATTAAGACTTTGTGTCTAAGATTACCCAATAAGACAGGAAGGGAAATATTACACCTCTAGATCCCAGTCTAGGTGCTAAGTTTTCAGAAGTACTGGTATTTGAATCACTGGATGCACTACACAGAGGACATCACACCCATCCACGGGCACTGCTCATTCTGTGATGTATCCACACATCTCTGAGATTATTTTTGCAGTAGTGTTCGGTAATGTCACCAGGTCATGAAGCTTCCAAACATATGCTGGAAGTCTAGGACCCTGCATTACCTCTGGATAAGTTATGTAGGTGTGAATACCTATTTTGGCAGGAAGGAGAGTTTCAAGGATGAATTGACATCAGGAGAGCACAAAAAGAATAGGATTATATTCTTAGAGAGCATGGGTAAATTGGGAACCCCTGGTTACTTAAAGGAATGCACACAAAAACCAAATTGATCTAAAAGCAAGGATTATAAGTCCACACACACACACACACACACACACACACACACACACACACACACACACACACACACACACATAGCTTAGGACATTCTTAAAGGAGGTAAACTATCCCTTTCTGCAGATAAGGCCTTAAAACTCAGGAAATGTTCAACTCAGAAGCTTTAGGAAGTTTCAGAAACTGATAAATTCCATTATACTCTTCTTTTACAAGCCTGCATAAGCAGCATTATCTGTTTAGAGACACTCAGACAAGCCGAGCTGTGTAGAAGAGACAATACTGAGACCAACCAAGTTACTGAAAGACAGAAATCAGCTGGGCTGCCTGGCAAAGGTTGAGACCAACTAAGATACTAAGAGAATCAGAAACAGGCAGAGACAGAGAGAAAGAGAGAGGGGGGGTGGGGGAGAGAGTTAATATATATTCTAATTTGTGTTTGTTTGTGTGAGGAGGAGGAGGAGGAAGAAACTCCAGGTAAAGCCATTTGATGCAGATACATAGAAGACATACTTTTTAAGATGAAGTTGAAAGACAAGAGGGAATAGAAATAAAGATTTACTTGACCATACCCTACTTTGCCTAGTTACCTGTGGATTATTATAGATTTCTTGCTCTAAAATATTGACTTACAGTTCTCTGTCTGTCTCTCTGTCTCTGTCTCTGTCTGTCTGTCTCTGTCTCTGTCTCTCTGTCTGTGTCTCTGTCTCTGTCTCTCTCTCTCTCTCTCTCTCTCTCTCTCTCTCTCTCTCTCTCTCTCTCTCTCTCTCTCTCTCTCTCTCTCTCTTTCCCTATTTTCCCCCCATAGCCAGTCCCTTTCTGAGACCTAAAGAGCTAATCAGTTACTACCTGCTATACTTATCTTATCTGGCCTTTCTAATTTCCGCCATTTGGCGATGTCTGCCTGGGTTTTTGCTGAAATCTCTCTGTCTGGGAACATAAGGAGATTATACTGAGTCACTGAGTTTCCTTGATCTTCTCTGCTTCCCCTTGTTGAAGGCATGCCTGTGTTTGCTGTGCCAGATAAGGAGTGCAGACAAGGCAGGCACAGACTCTTAGAGGCGGCAAAAGATTTGGAGGTTTCTGTTGTACATATTGGAAGTGACAAGAGAATTCCACCTGAGAAAACTATAAAGGGCGCTGCCCCTCTGGTCCCTATAGCCAGCTTTGAAAGCTCAGAACTCTGATGTCTGAGGGTGTAACCAGATCCAAGCCCTTTTAAAGAGTGGTGATTAATTGAAGTGTTTCTGACAGCTAAATAAATATTTTCTAAATAAAAAAATATGCTTCCTGCCTTACATGGAATATCAGAACCATTTTTAGAAAAGAGGATTACTACCCTGGCCTGCTTTTGCCACCAAGTTCTGCTCTCAGTAGAAACTGCTATTTTACTGAAGAGGCCAGCTGGAAACTCCACCACACAAAAATACATGGCAATTTGGTTGAGCCATGCAGGATCCAAAGCTTCCAGAAGCAGTGGGCTGGTGAGCTATCACACTACTGTCAAAAGTCTACTTACTGTAAGAGCTTAGGAAGGGAGGAGGAGAATCTCAAACTTAGAGTTCCCTGGTACTGGGAGGGGGGGCGCCTTGGACAAAGAAACAAAAATTATGAGTCACTCATGGAATGGTGGGTGCCATGGGATCAAATAATAACAAACAATCCAGTGGCAGAATTTAATGTTCTCTCAATAAACGTGAAAAAAAAAGAGAGAGAAGCAATAGAAGAAGGAAGTATCATTGAGGATAGGTAGATGGCTGAAAACAATTCTCAAAATTATAGGCACTGGATAATTAAATAAGAGTGCACAGAGGAAGGGGAGAAAATATACAGCACACACGTTTTGCAGCTGTACTTTTATATTTATGTATGTATTTGTATATATATATATATATGTATATATATTTGTGTGTATGAGAACATAAATGTATCATATATAGATTTCTGAAAATGTGAGGTGGCAAACAACCCACAATGTAAATGTTGTTTGGGGGAGGAGATATCTGTATATGTACGTGGAATTCCTCAGTGGTGCTTAGAACGTAAAGGAAAGGAGCCTGGGATATAATCCATGCAGTTGGGTTGAATCCCTACATGAAGGTCCTGTCATCAATGAGACAGTCAAAGGAAGAACAGAAATGTTCAGGCTTTTGACTGTTGTGGACTTAGTGAAATGTCTACATCTTTTATTGGATCATTTATTTACTGATCACAAATATATATATATACTCTCCATCAGTACATTTCTAGTAATCTGAGTTGAGAAGTTAAAGTCCTTTCCAGTCATCTGAAATGTAGTCGTTTAGTTTGCTCACACATCGGTGTTGACATGCAAGACTAAACCTTTATCCCAGATGCACTACGAAATCTGTTTTTACAGAGATCCTACATCATCATCATGGGCCTCTCTGGATATATTTTAATGGTACAATGTGAATGGAAAATAATTGCAGTAATAATAGGAATGAGGCTCATTGAGAAACATCCAATGGCTTTTAATAATCCCGTGGACAGCAGAGATTTTGAGGTCATGGTTTAATGATTGGTTGTTATGTTTCCCTTGAGAAGATGAGTCACGTCTCTTGTGCTAGAAAGTACTTTTCTGCAACTACTATTTACAGAAAATGCAGAGGTACTCAGGAGCTGTTAATGAATCAAGAGGATTATGGTAGCAAACTGGAAAGAAGGGAAGAGAAATAATTAGAAGGTATAATGGCGAGACATCCTTCTGGGGATCTTCGGGCTCCCTGCCAAGTGCCTCCTTTGAACTCGGCTTCTTTTTCTATGTTTCCAGGAATGTTTTGTATCAGAACAGTATGCATGAAAACACACAAGCAACTTTCAAGGCATATGTGTGTGTGCAGGTATATGTATGTGTATTTGTATTTGCATATGTATATGCATATATATGCATGTGTATATGTGTATATACATACATGTATATGTCTGTGTCTGCATCTGTGTATATGTACATACACACAGCAAACGTATGACTCTACCTTCTTCTCTATTCCTAAGATGCAAAGATATGACTTTATTTTCTAGATCACTGTGTGTTGAGCACTAAAGAGCCTCTAAAGCTTACAATCAACTCATAAAATATTTACTACACACCTGTTGGATTATTATTTAAAGAATTAAATTATTCTCAAAATATTCTCTCCCTCTACCTCCTCAGAAAATTTTATTTAGGACCATGACTATTCTACTGGGTCAAAATATTAGGCATTCTATGTATCGTGTTAGCAATCAACTAGGATATTAATGGATTAGCAAAATGTACCAATTACTAAATGTGATTTTAATTACTAATAGAATAAAGCAGGCTTGTTCCAGAATATAGTTAACACCCCTAAAATAATGTATTGAATATCTCTCGGGCTTCAACCAAAATACTTAGTAATCTTAAAACACAAGAAATAAATTTTTGACTATTTACTATTTTTACAATTTAAAATGACCTAAAATAAACCCACCTCTCTGTAAACTTTTTGCTTTTTGTGATCTTTTTGTTTTCTTTTTTCATTTGTAATAGTGACAAACAATATGATATTTACTTCTTTTATTGCTCCATAAAAAAAATTGCTCCTTTTCCTATTACAAGGAAACTAAAACCAAGTCAAATGTTCATTTCCACCTTCCTTGGTTAATAAGTCTTTCTGCCAAAATCCATGTCCCTACTGTTTGAATCCCTGTTTTCACCTGATTTCATCGTGTTGTGCCCTGCTTTTTTTAGTTGTTGTTGCTGTTTGTCTGTTTGCCTGCATGTTCATGAATGTGTGTGCAGTGCATGTCCACACACGTATAGATAGATACAGGAACCTGGGCTCAGGCATCCAATATGTCTTGCTCCATCAATCTCTGACTTAATCCCTTGAGGCAGGATCTCCCATGGAGGCTAGAGCTGGGCTGTCAGTCATCAAAGCCCCAGGATCCCCTTATCTTTGACCCCTGCCCACTGCTGATGTTTCGGGTGTGTGTCAATACAAGTGAAGATCGGTGCTTAGGATTGGAACTTGGATTCTTGTACTTGTGCAGCAAGCAGTCGGCACCATGGAGAGCCACGCCCCTGGATTCTCTGCCTTGTTCTCTTTGCCCTCAATATTTAGTATTGCCCCTTTCTCTTATAAGATTCACCTCTAATGCTTCTGTCTTCTTTTTAACATACTTTCCATATATATATATATATATATATATATATATATATATATATATATATATATATATATATATATATATATATATATATATGTCAACCATATCCTTACTTTAAATAGATCTTAAGTGCCAACAATTCTTTAGCAAACTGATTGAATAAAACACCTCTAGTCTTCACTTCTGCATGGAATTTCATCATATTCTCAATAGATAAATTAGTCATATACCTATCTAGTTTTCAATATATGTCCATCAAACTGTTCATATGTTCTCATACACTCTTCTCATTTATAATTTTAATTAACTACTAGAATGGAAATAAATCTACTCAAATATTGAAAGTCATTCTACCCCAACTACCTTGGATTTATGTCTTCTTTACCCTTTTTTATAGTTCTTTGTCTGTCTTCAAGATGTAGACAAAATATATTCATCGATGCTTATTTGGACGCGTTCAGACTAAATTTCAACCAAACAAGCAAGAGGAAAGGCAGCTTCCACAGAGAGACTGGCCAACAGGGCTAAGTGGGTGAGACTGAGATGCAGAGAATAAGCTTTGGGGTCTCCCTGACTCGGCTGCCTGATACTTCAGCTCTTTGACCAAGCACTATGTACTGAGGGGAAGGTTCTCACAAGCTTTTCATAAGAAATGTATGAAGTTTGTATTTATGAAAGAACAAATGGAAAAGAAGGAAAGGCTAGGGAGAGGAAAAGATAGTGTGAAAGAGGGGAAGAGAGAAAGAATATAGAGAAGAGAGAATGAAAGAAGGAAGAGAAAAAAAGAAGGCCAGCATTGAAGAGAAATACTACATAGATTAACCAGGCAATATCTATCTGTCTATCTATCTATCTATCTATCTATCTATCTATCTATCTATCTATGCATGTATGTACATATATGTATATATAATATGTGTACCTATATGTAATATATTGTAATATATAATATACTATACTTATATATAATACATCACATCATATATATGTATATATATGCACCTTTATTCATCTTTATTCATGAAATAACACTGTAAATGAGTCCATAAATTCAAAGGAGAGATAGGAGGGGTGTATGGTATATGAGAGGGTTTGGAGGGAGAAAAGGAAAGGAAGAAATCCTGCAATCATATTATAATCTCAAAAATAAAAAAATGATTTTTAAAAAGGAAAATCCTATGAAGTCTCACAAATGAAGACTTGTAGGGGGCTGATTGGTAAAATTTAGTTTTATTTCCAAACATCTGCCTCAAATTTTCACATTTCTCTTTTCAGCTCATGCTGGAAAGAGATGTTATCATTATTCTATTTTTAAATATCTCAACAGAGCCAAGCTCTTCACCAGAGAACAATGCCTCTGGATTGAATTGTGAACAAACAACACAGCCTTCTACGGGTTCACTTGCTGAGTCCAGAGTGATGTTAGTATACCCTTCATTTTTTTTTTTTTTTTTTTTTTGAAGCAACACCTTCTTTCACAGCCTCTCAGGTTTCCTAAAGTTTAGGAACTAAAAGCACAAATTTATGAATAGAGAGGTCAGGTCTATTGACCTAGTGGATACCCAGAAACCCTGCCCAGCTATTTGTTCATACACTTCCTCCCTCCGGTCCACCCCGCACTCATCAAATTATGTATTTTCTCAAAGCTTTTAAGGTTTCTGAGCTACATATTAACATGCTAAAGCTTCTGTCCCTGTACCATGGGGAGCCAGACTGATTTAAGCCATTATCACAAACAACCAAAAGGGAAGTACTTGAAAAATGAGAACAAGATTAAAACCTGATGGGGTGAGGAATGAAATGTCCAGGATGGAAAAGGAGAGGTAGGGAAAGAGGAGGGAGTGTGCCAAGACAAATCCCGCCTCCCAGCCAAATGTCTCTAAGGTACCAAGTGAGGTGAGAGATGCTTCTACTTATATGGAACATGCTTGAACCCAATACTTCCCATGGGGCTATAAAGAAAAAAAAAGGGATATGATGCTACCTTTGACGTGTGCATATATATATATTCACCCAAGTATAATGAAAACCTTCCCATCCCAATTTGGAAACCAGTTCAGTTTTCTGCAGTTGCCAGTGGCAGCCCAGACCGTATTTGAGTTTGTTTATGCTGGTAAACTCCCTGGTGATATAGCTGAGTCCTCTGGCATCATGTGGGAGCGTCCACATTGAAAACGTTTCTCAGATTTTCTGATGCAACCAAGCATCACATTGTTGAACCCTTGCGAATGTGAGGATGTCACCATGGGAACCTTGTGTTGCCTATTTCAGGAAATAAGACAGGGGAATGGGCATTTTCATTCACAGCCAAGAATCTGCTTGATGTCTTCTTACTGCATCAAATCCCTTGTGTGTGCACACTGTCTATCACACACATACGTTTTTCTGGGACAGGAACTTGCTATGTAAAAGACATTAGGTATTCAGTTGCACACATTGGAGAGTGGACAGGTGCCAAAAGAGAGTGAAAGCACATCTGATCTTCGGTCACTCCCAATGCCCTCCTATGCAGAGGAGGCTGAATTTGATCCTCCTCTATGCAAATGTCTTCCCTTTCATGCTGATTTTCTGGCTGGGTAGCAGACAGGAAAGACCATTTCTTATTACAAAATGAGATCCAATGTCAGGGAGCCTGGGAGCATCTGTCAGTAGTAGGGCCTTTACCTGGCATACTTGAGACCTGGGGATTCATTCCTGTACCACAAAACGCACTGAGGAAGCCTCTAACATCTGAAGAAATCTATTTCCCACAAAAAATACTATTCCATAGCAGGGTGGATAAACCCTACGGTTTTGAGACCTTAAAGGAAATAGAGCTTCTGAGATTGCGAGTCAGCAAGGCTGACCGTGTCATTTGATACCAAGTCCACTGATACAAGTTAAGGCATGGGTAGCATTTTAACCACTAACGAAATGGCTATCTCAGGGCCTCAAATCATGAGAACTTTAGAGAGTGATTTAGATTCAAGTTCCCACTGTAAAACAAAGCTGGGCTACATGATACACCTATATGACATCGTTTGCCATATCCAGGCCTCCAGATGCCAAACTAAAGGGTTAGAGAACTGTTTCTGTTTCATTTTAATTTTACCTTGCTGCTTAGGACAGGGGCTTGGGTAGCCTGGGCTGCTTTTCCCTCAGACTCATTGTGTAGCTGAAGTACTGGAGAGAGGTCTGTTTCATCCCTTGAGTGTTTTGAGTATGCAGGTCTTATGCAAAGGTAGCTGTGTGTTCAGGGTCAAGGCAGGTCTTCACTGAATGCAAGTTTTCTGACTCTCCCGACACACACACCATCCTCCATCCCCCACTCTCCCTACCTTTTTTCCATCTTCCTTATTTCCTTCTTCCTCCCCTTTTCTCTGTTCTTTATTCTCTATTTCATTGTGTCTTTATCTCTTGTTTCTTCCTTCTTTCCTTCTTTCTTCCATTTTCTCAATTCATCCATTTTCTACTTCCGTTCTTCCTCTTCTCTTCTACCTTCCATCTCTCCATCCTTTTATTTTTTCCCACCATCCTTTTCTATATTCCCTTCTCTCTTTTCCTCCCATACCCCCTAACTCTAAATTGCTCTCTCTCACACTTTCTCTCTCCCTCTCTCTCTCTCTCTCTCTCTCTCTCTCTCTCTCTCTCTCTCTCTCTCTCTCTCTCTCTCTCTCTCTCTCTGCCAAGACTAAACTCAGAATCTTACATGTGCTATTCACAGAAATCACCAGCAGAGCTACATCTCTGGCTGCACACTGATATGTCTCAGCCCTACTCTACTGTACAGGGATTCCCATCATTCTACCAAGTCACTACGGTGTTCACACTCTGGACTAAAGAACAAGACATAAATGACCTGGCTCCTGCTGAAGTGAAACCTTCCCATTTAATAGACAATTTACAGAAATTACAAACACGAGGGGCCAAAACTTGCATTTTGCAAACATTTCTGGAATCCTCCAGCATCATCACTAGGAGGTATTTAAAAGTAACACACTCGATGAAAAAAATATTTCTGGCCTGTACTGTGTTGGAAACATATAATCGATCAAGATGGGCTTCTTCCCTGCAGTTGCTGATGGCTCCAAGCAGTTTGGAGAAGGTTCAGGTGGAGATGGGTGGTGGGATTTTACATGTCAGAGTTAAGAGTCAACACCCATGAACTCGTTGTCCTCAGCCAAACATGTTATGCAGTCTAGACCTATGCTTAAGGCAGACATTTTGAACTAAAGCCCCCCTGAAGAAGGCTCAGAGGCTCAAGGCAATATGTGATGATTAAATGCTGTGGCGTTTTTAAGTATTTTAGTGAACATAGGAGCTTAGGCGAAGAGCGCATCATAAATCTCTCTCTGGCCCACATGTGGTCCAGTAACGGAATTTAGAATCTGAAACATCTTAATCCTTACAGCTAGAGGAAGATGAGCTCATATCACCAGCCGCCGTCTTTCTTCAATCCAACTCCCTGGTTGTGCACTTTCTCTTACCGAATCAGGGTACAGCCCAAGGCGGCTCAAACAGCTCTAAGTAGTCTGAAAGCTGAAATGATCTAATGATCTCTGTATAGGAGAGAGGAAGGCTCTCCTGGGCTTGCTCTTTGAGCTTAGTGTGTGTGAAAAGGAGAATCATAGAAGTCTGGGGTTTTCTTTAAAAGTATAAAACTGACATCATTTATTATCCAGTGCTACACTGCGTATGAAGATAATATTGTTTGATGCTTTTGAAAACAGTACCAGTAATAAAATTGGGATCCACTGAGGTGCTTTGCTTTCCTTTGTGGGCTATGCGTTACACGGCACAGCCAGAAGACAACTTTTCAAGAACTTTTGTTGATGCAAGTTAGCTAGCCCAAGTTCCTCTAGCCCATTCTCCTGTGTCTGAAAGAATGATGGGGTTATAAAGGCTGTAGCCTCCTTGTGCTTTGTGCATGGCTTCTTCGGCATTGAACCCAAAATGTTACGGTTTTTAAGGCAAAAGCTTTTACCTGCTGAGCCATCTCCCCAGCTTCCCAGTGAATTTGATACATTTGTTGGCATAGGCATGACCAGATAGTGGGAGGGACAGGGCCATTTACTTGAACTTTCTATTGGCTACAACATTGACGAAAAATGGCAGCCTTCCTCAAGTAGCCATTAAATGCTCACGGTTTCCAAGTAAGATATGGAGTCTCAGGACTCACATCCCATCAATGATGCTTAGGTTTTGTCAACTTGACCCAAACAAGAGACCCAGGAAGGGGAAAAATCAACTAAGTAATGCTTCCAGCCTATTTGGCTGATGGGTACATTGCAGGGTGGCATTTTCCTGATGTCTACTTAATGGAGAAGGTCCCAGCTCACTGTGGGCAGTGCTATTTGTGGCCGAGTGTTTCTAGATTGTATAAAAGAAGTAGCTGAGCAAGCCACGGAAACAAGCCAAGAGATTTCATTCACCCATGGTCTCTGCTTCAAGTTTCTGCCTTGAGTTCTTGCTGCGGCTTCCTCAGGACTGTAACCTGTAAGGTGAATGCGCCCCCCCCCAATGCTTTTGGTTTTAGTGTTGATCACACCAGCAAAAATCAAAATGGGATACTATGAGGTAGTTCCAGAAGGCCTAATTTTGTAGCAGTCTTTCGCAGGCAAACCTATCTGCTGTGAAATATTGTTCAATATTCAATAAAATCCTACAACTACCTCTTTGTAAGTCTGCTGTGCTGAAATGTCTTCCACAGAATGTGGTAACAAGTATCTTTGGTGTGAAGTAATTAAGAAAGAAAGAAGGAATGGAAGGAAGAAAGGAAGGAAGGAAGGAAGGAAGGAAGGAAGGAAGGAAGAAAGGAAGGAAGGAAGGAAGGAAAGGAAGGAAGGGAAAATAAAAAGAAAGAAGCAAAGAAAGATAACCATTGCTCTTTTTTCAAGTAAACACTGCTGTGATATGAAGGGTTAAGAACATGACTCAAGTAGACAAGGTTGTTTGCCAGGTACTGGTTCTTCCCTAAATGGAAGGCATCTCTAGTGTTGCAGGTGCTTTGTTCCTATCACCACAGCTTACCTGAAGACGATAAGAGAGAAGATTCCAACCCTCAGGGTGATGGATTGTCAAACAGCACCTTCTCCATCCTTATATCACTGAACTGTTACTATGAACATAAGTCAGAGAGCCCACTCCGTCCTGCATTGCCTTCCTGGACACGTCTGCATTTCAGACTTTATCCCATGGCATAAAAATATAGGACTAGTATTCTATGCTCTGTGAGTGCCTGATATATTTCTTTAAAATCAGGTTTCCAAAAAAAAAAAATCTAAATAAAATTGCCAAACACCATTTACTTTCTTTTGACAACTTAGGGATGAAGCATGGAGCCCCATTTCCTTTGGTGGAATTAAAAAATAACAGTCATGGGAAAGGGTAGAAAATAATTTGGGGGCCGAATGCAAGGAGTGTTTATCTAACATTACAAAGCGCTAATGTTGGTCCCTAACACCGCATAGAGTGAGCAGGGTAGCGCATGCTGCACTAGGAATCAGAGGAACAAATAGGAGGATTGGGAGTTCAAAGCCATTCCAGCCAGACATGGAGTTTGAAGCTAGCCTGGGATACATGAGACCCAACTGAAACTGAGTGTGTGGGGGTGGGCAAGAAATACACAAAACAACATGAAAAGAGAGAGATAAAGAGAGCGAGAGAGAGGTTGGGCATGGCCTGTCATAGGAAAAGTGAAACAGAACTGATAAAGATACAAGCTACAGGCTTCTGGTTCAAATTAATTAATCACTCTTGTTTCACATATTTCTTGCGTTAAGACTTTAGTTAGAGTGATAGCTATCTGACCGCACCTCCATGCACTTAGCCTTATATATTTTCATGAAGTAGTAGATGCCAAACCTCCCTGGTTGGAATTATTTCTACTAAGCCTCAAATATAGCCCCAGAGAGGCTGGCTTCAGAGGCAACAAAAATAGCACTCCAGTCTACCACAAAATAGAATGTTTCTGCTACTAGTCTGGTCCTTTCTGACCAATGTGATTTGTTTTGTGGGTATTCCAACTGGCATTTAAAAGGTGGAGAAAAGGGTGGGAGGACCATTCCAGAAAATAGATTACGTTTCCCTGCTGTAGCAAACAGCTGAAGAAACAGAGACCTAGGACTGTCTTGTGGACAGCTGTCTTGCCTCTGTAACCACTATGCATTTGAGGCAATGCCCTGCCTTAGAGATTCCCAAATGATCTGTCGGAATTGGGACTGTTCAGATGAGTGCAAAGAAAAAAAAAACTAAAAAGAAGAGAAAGAAACAGGGAAATGGCTACGGTTATGGTTTTTCATTTGTGATCTCTTACAAAACCACTTGCTCACCCGGTGCCAGGATACTGCTTGAGGCAAAGAGAGCAGTCTGTTGGGACAGGATACTTCTGACTGTGGGTCTCCTTTGTGTGACAGAGGAGCCTCCTTTCCTTTTAATGTCTTTGACAAGAACAAGGAGGAAGGCATCTCACCTCACAAAGGCCCCATTGACATACTTTATGACTTTTGTTCGAAAGCACTTCCTACCATGGAACAAGTCTTTGAAGTCCTTTCTTTGTTCAATCATGCTTGTTACGGTTTCTTAAAGATGATGGCAAAAAAAAAAAAATACAGTTTTTATGACCAACTCTTTACACAGAACAAAAACAAAAATACTCAAGGGTTTATGAGTAAAATATTAAACTATCAGAGTTGTTCCTTTCATTCTCCTGGTTGTTACAGCATTAAGCAAGAGCAATGAATGTTCTTCCACCATCTTACTGGGAATAGCTTATTCAGATCATGTGTTATATGTGACTGTGTGTTGGGGAGGGTAATTTGGTATACATATACTTCATTTCCTGTTATCATGTATGATTCTGTGTGTTCTGAGAAGTCCATGCAGCCTTATGCATGCTTGTTTGGAGTATATGTGCTGTTAACCACATATAGACATTTTCTGTTGTCATATGTGTGTGTGTGAGAGAGAGAGAGAGAGAGAGAGAGAGAGAGAGAGAGAGAGAGAGAGAGAGAGAGAGAGATAGGAGATAGAGAGAGGGGGGGGGCACTTGTGTACCTGTAAAAATATGGTATTTAGGCTGCAAAATGTGAGTATCATTCCAATATTGTTTTCCTTTTATCTTCTCACAATTTCAAGAAATAAAAAGATTAAAATAACCTTTGCTCTGATTTTACACACACATAACACACACACACACACACACACACACACACACACACACACTACACTACCACAACCATCATCAACACCACCAACCTCTTCACCCCACCCCCTCCATCACCAACATTATCTGGGACACTGTAATGGCTTTCCAATCAACCAACTCTGTTTTAAGCTTAGTGAAGGTATCAGTGACTATTGGCATCAGGAACTGGCTTTATGGTTGCAGGACACCTCTGAATCCAGTGATGACAGTAACATCACCCATAGGCGACAGGGACCCACACCCTATTGCCATGGCAATCAACATACAATCCCAGAGTCCACCTGGCCCACCTGCCACCTTTACCTACAAGAGGTTACATCATCCAAAAAAAAAAAAAAGAAAAAGAAAAAAAAGAAAACGCAACCCCTCCTGACTTTCACTCTCTTTCTCTCCCCCTTTGTTTCTGCCTGCCCTTTTGCCCCTCCCCCACAGTAAATCTCTCTCACAGTAACTATTCTGGCCTGGTTGTGGTCTGTCCAGATGCAAGCTGCATTTTTAACACAACAGTGACAGTTTAAATTACTGATTTATTAAAAAAAAGAAAAGGTACCTTTCTGTGTGTGTGTCTTAATCTGTCTTTGTCTCTGTGTCTCTGTCTTTCTCTCTCTCTCTTTCCTTCTCCATTCCTATCATTTTATTACCAGCAAATATTAAATATTTTTCACATTTCTTTGTATGGCTCTTCTCATAGATCTCTGTCTCTCTTCCTTCTTTCCTTCCTTCCTTCCATCCTTTCTATTCCTTTCCTCTCTCTCTCTCTCTCTCTCTCTCTCTCTCTCTCTCTCTCTCTCTCTCTCTCTCTCTCTCTCTCTCTCTGCTATGGAGTCCCCAGTGGCCTAACAATCACTTGAGCTGTTGCATCCACATGGCCCACAGCTGTCCAGCAGGTCCATAAAACCATGCTGAAAGCTCACAGTGTATGATACAAACACCAGCAGAGGAATAAAATGTGTCAGCAAAGGTGTCCCGGGCAAGAAACACAAATACTGCTTGTGTCCTCTTGTGGCTCAAGGTGGATGGCCAGGCATGAACAGACTCTCCATGAATGATTTTATTTCAAATCAAAATATGACAAATCACTAATAAGAGACTCTGTAGCTCCACATTCTGTTCCCTCAGCCAACGCTCCAAATGTGTTTTACTATAGTGACTTTTCCTTTGTATCAAACCTCAGATTGGAAACAAACTCCTTTGATTGTCATTGACCAGCAGGGGTTTCTTAGCATCCACTGCAGATGGAGCATTGCCCAAAACATGCTCTGGCACAGAGTAATAATTAAAATTGATACAACAGTGTGGTGTCAGGAGATTAGGATAATTCCCATCAGTTCTTTCTTGAGGGTTTCAGAAGAAAGCATGGGGATCTTACGCACACAGTCACTGGAGTGAATTGATATCTGAAATTCTTCCCTTGGATATAAGACTCTAGCAATGCTCATGATCAGGGGCTTGTACATTCTGTGCTAATCATACAACTATTGCTGATACACAGGCCGTTTGTGTGGTGCGTCTAATACGCCCAGTGTCACCACATTGAAGGAAATTGTTTTTGCCTTCTCCCAGCAGCAAATAAATTACAAAGAGCTTCTTAGTTAAGAATGGGAATTTGTGCCCATTTTTCCAACTCTTTGCCTGGATGTTATCTGGTTCAGATTGGTGTAGGTCTTATACATGCTCTCCTAGTTGTGAGATCATCCATCAGCCTTGTGGTGTCTAGAAGACACTTTCTTTGGAGTCTTCCACTATACCTGACTCTTATGTGCAATATTATATCACATCTCAGTGTCTAGATTTTAACTGTGAATGTATTTGTCACAGAGACTGGGGACTTGGAAGCTATCATGATTAGAGTTTCTATTGCAGTGATAAACTCTCTGATTCTTTTAAAAAGCAACTTGGGGAAAAAAGACTTGTTTGAGGTTGAAATTATTAGGTCGCACATCACTGAGGTAAGGCAAGGCAAGAACTTAAGGCAGGAACGTGGAAGCAGAAATTAAAGCAGAGGCCACAGGAAAAAGCTGTTTTCTGGCTTGCTCAGTTTGGGGTGGTTTTGTCACCTGATGGTCCCTCTTCTTAATTAACTCCAGCTTGTGTCAAAATTTCCAAAACTTATCCAGGACAGAAAATGAGATGTGAAACATAGTTTATTAATTTACATGTACCAAACATGATGCACTTAAGATAATATATATGACCTAATGTTTCCTGAATATATTCAGTACTTAAGAATTAGATGTCTTTTCTGTGATGAGAAAAGTGGTGGGGGAAAGGTCTCAATTATGCTATTCAAATGTAGAAAGTCATCTTTGTTTCAAATTTTCCTTCCTCCATATACTTAGAAACTTTTAAAAGTATGAAATAGAATTTATTAGGAGCATGGGATGGGGAGTTACTGATGGAGTAGAGGTGAAGAGTGGCAGAGAAAGAGAGGGGGGAAGGAAGAGGGGGAGGGGGAAGGGAAGAGGGGAGAGAGAGGGAGAAAAAGAGGAAAGACACCAGCTAGAATGTCATGAAGAGATAGGGGGAAGGTAATGAGGAGAGAAGGGACAGAGAGGGTAAGAGACTAAGAAAGTCAGAGGGTAAGAGACTAAGAGAATAGTTAGAAACTTTTAAAAGAAGATTTTTCTCGATTTTGAAGTGAGTGTGCGTGCGTGTGCACGCACGTGCGTTTGTATCTGTCTGTCCTTGTTTTTATGTATTGTTGTGAGCATGCACAGGCCATTAGAAGGCACCCAGATACCTCAGGAACTAGAGATATAGATCATTGTAAGCCACCATCCTGGGTACTGGGAACCTAACTCAGATCTATTGCAAGAACAGTACAAGCTCTTACTCACTGAGCAATCTCCCAAACCTCCCACTACATTTTGGAAATCTCTTTGACAAACATTTATACGTAGAAACAGGTCCAGCTTGTTGGGGTCACCAGTTCCCAGAAGTTAGGGAGCTCTCTCAAAGGTGTCTCTTAATATTTCATGCAGAACTTTAATCTTACTAATACAACTCCCTGTGTAAAATTGGATGTCTTAAGGCTCCTAGGGTTGTAAGTCACTGAGAATTCATTTCAAATGGCTTATACAATGAAGAGGGTTCATGGGATTATATAACAGAAGCTCAATGCACAGGAAGGGCCTCACTGTATATCAAAGAAGCAACAGTCACAAATTGTCATCGCTGTCATACTTTAACTGCCTTGCTCTGTCTTCCCAGTGTTGTGTGTATTATAAGTCAAACATCCCTCCATTCCTAACCCCATGACCCCACATCATGGAAGTCCACCAGGGACAATAAGGCTGTGAGCTTTGTCATTTATATCTTTAAGATTTAAGTTAGAAACTCTTATTTCAATGAAGATATATTTGCTTATGTGAATGTATCTGCGAGCATATGTAGTCACACAATCTCTAGATCAACATATCACCACACTCATTTTTACATTCTTTTTCTTCTGGCCATTTCTTTTTCTTCCATTCTTCCTTTTCACCCCATTTCCACCACTTCCTCATCTCTCCCCTTCCCTTCTCCTCCTCTCCCTCCCCCAGTTCATCTCATTCTGTAGGTAAATGACTGAGGAACCCAAATTCATTCAGAGTACTAATTGTATGTGATCCTGCATTTTTTCTCTAAACAACTATTTGTTAGATTGAACAGATTGAACACATTTATCTACAATGAGGAGGGCAGAATTATGGAAGAAAAAAAATATTTGAGATGTGGCAGCCCACATTCTTCAGGGACACGGACAAACAACAGAGGCATGCAGGGTAAAACATACAACCAGTGATTTTATAAAAAGTGTGTTTGTAATGAGTATCAGAAGAGATTTGACAATGACACTTAATGGCCATGGACATTCTCTTTACAGCATTTATTTAACATGGGCTTTTTTGATATTTGGCTCTCCTTTGTTTCAGATATTGGTGAATCAAAAACACACAAATTCATGTAGGACTGAAGACGTCTGAACCTGAAGCCTGCAGAAGGCCTTTTCAAGTGTAGACGATGCTTCTTTATTCATGAGCCTCTTTTGGTGGTTTCACCTTTATCTGTAATTAAAGAGCCAAAAGTTAGTTTTATATATAACTCTAGGCAATTGTAAAATATAAATATATTTCCGCTTTGTTTAAATAATGGAATAATTTGTCCCATAATCACATTGGTCTCAGCGAGCTCTTGAAGTTTTATTAAGGTGTAACCTATGAGTCATACTATTACTTAGTTATTAAGTTTGACTCTCATAATCCACAGTAGAATATGAATCCTAACTTTGTGTGACTTGAGAGAATGGAAGGATGCGCAGCTAGGCTGTAACAGCAATCATAATGCTCAGGAATACACTCAATCACTCACCCTATGTGATGGAGAATGTGCTTTAAGAAGCTGCTAGAGCAAAACAGTGGAGGTATGTGCTTTTAATCCCAGTGCTTCGGAGGCAGAGGCAGGAGGATCCCCATGAGTTTGAGGCCAGTCAGTTTACAGAATAAGTTTCAGGACAACCAAAGCAACAGAAGTAAATCCTGTCTTGAAAATATCAAAAGAAAATGAAGGAGAGGAGAAAAAGGAGCAGGATGAAGAAGATGGAGAGAAAAATGAGAAGGAGGAGGGGGAGAAGGAGGAGAGGGAGGGGGAAGGAAGAAGGAAGAGTAGGAGAAGGGGGAAGAAGAAGGGGGAGGAGGAGGAGAAGGAGAAAAAGAACAAGAAGAACAAGAACAAGAAGAACAAGAACAAGAACAAGAAGACCAAGAAGACCAAGAAGAAGAACAAGAAGAAACAGAACAACAAGAAGAAGAACAAGAACAAGAAGAACAAAAAAAGAACAACAAGAAGAAGAACAGCAACAGGAAGGAGGAGGAAGAGGAAGAGGAGGAGGAGGAGTAAGAAGAAGAAGGAGGAGGAGGAAGAAGGAGGAGGAGGAGGAGGAGGAGGAGGAGGAGGAGGAGGAGAAGGGCAAAGTGACTTCATACAAGCATGGAGATCTAAGTTTAAGTCCCCAGAAACAATGTAAGCTGGGCTCCTCTGTAGTTATTGTGATACTGTAGCAATTAAAAGTCTAGAAACTCTTTGGCAGCTAATCTGGTATGTGCAACAAAGAGGAGACCCTGTGTCAAAGGAAGTGGAGAAGTGGAAGGTTAGGATCTGCATGCAAGGTTGACCTCTGACCTGCACATTTATAAGATGGTATGCACATGGCCACATTTATACTCATGAACTCAGAGGGGGGGAGGGAGGGAGAGAGAGAGAGAGAGAGAGAGAGAGAGAGAGAGAGAGAGAGAGAGAGAGAGATGCCATGACTCCTATTCTGTTCCCTGTTATATAGGTCCTTGGTCAAACATGACTAAAATATTTAGTGTTCAAGTTTTTCGTTGCAAAGCAAAGAAGAAAAAATACACTTGGGAATTATGTTTGAAGAGGAAAAAAATATGTTGGCAGGTCTAAGGCTTTTAAGGGAGAAGCTCACAAATAGTATATCTTCAATAAATATTATAAATTACTCCACATGTTCTTAAATGTCTATTCTCAGCATAGACAATTTTGTCCCAAGGATCAGGAAATAGATTTGGTTGTTAAGACAATTTTTAAAAATGGGACGGCAAAGATAACATGCACTTGCATCTAAGTATAGCATTCTATGTTTTTAGAATTCCTTCACTGTATGAAAATTACCATGTAAATATCAAAGAGAAAAATATAGTATCCTGTGTTTATCAGACACTACAAACTGTATAATACTGATTTTTAAAATGTTGAACATAATAGCTTTAAAACATCATGCATTAAAATGAAAGAATGTTTATAGCAACTTATTTAAAATAGCTTTTGTCTGAGGGTAATCAATCCTTTAATAGATGAATGAATAAATGAACAGATAAAACTTTACTACGTAATGAAAATACATGGGCTACATATCTGATAACAGTAATAATTTGAATGAAGTTCTATTTATATTTTACTGAAGTGAGATCCAAAGGGACATAAATTTAAAAGATAGGAATGAGATGTATGTGAGAGACTTGGAAGGAGAAAAGGGAAGGGGATATGATGAAATTATATTCTCAAAAATTAAAAATAAAGCAATTTAAAAAAAAAAAAAACTAGGGCTGGGTGCTGCTACTGACCTCTAGTGTTTGGAGGCATGTTACTCGGACATTCCAAGCCCTCTAACACACCAACAACAGCAATAAGGCAGGATTATCCAGTTAGAAATGTCAGTAGTATCACAGTTGAGACATCAATCCAGAGAGGAGAATATTCATAGTGTATCCACTATTCATATCTAGAAATCAGAAGAAGTGGATAAGATTAAAACAACTTCTTGTCTACGCCTTCTTTATCCCATTTTCTGTGTAGTAGGAAGCACACTCATGTCTGTGTGGTATGTGTTTGTGGGTGTGTATGGTGTAGGGGGGATGAGCATGTGTGTGTAGTGTATTTTTTGTGTGGTGTGTGTCCATTTGTATGCTGTGTATGCGTCTCTGGTGCGTGCATGCATGGGGATGTAATTGTATCATGCTTATCTAAAAATTTAAAAGCACATCCATGTAATTCTAACATTCAGATCTAAAATATAAAGATAACAGAGCCCCAGTTACTCCCCTCCCGAAAAGTTGCCAATCCTATCAGATTTTTTCAGGTGTTTTTACTTTATACCTATGAAACCATACATTCAACTTCAAACTATGCTTCTTCTACTCAATTATGATACTTCTGAGACAGCCTGACACTGTTGCCAATATTAATAGCTTAGTCCTTCTCATTGCAGGGTGGCAGCTCACTGGACGAGCATACAAGAGAAGGTGAGCCCTTTGTACCCTTCAAGGGCACACAAGCCGCTTTGTCCTTTGGACATTTGAAGCAGTACTGTTGTGTGAATTTTCATGATGTATTTTGGAATAAACAACTCCCTGGATTTCTGCATGAGACTTGCAAGCATACCAGATATCAAATCCAGCTTCGACTACCCATCACATTTTCAAGAAAGGCCTAAAGCCCTCTGAGGGGCTACATCTCCTCCTGTAACTGAGTAACTTCCATTAGTTTCTGTGTATGCTAACATCTACCTCACTCCTCAGAGTGTCTGACAAGTGATACTTACTGGCGCTGGCTTACTGGATAGAGTGCTTGTTGTTCAAGCATGAGGCCCTGAGTTTGAATTTGTAGCACTCATGAGAAAATCTGGACGTGGTAGTAACAGGGCAAACATCGGAGACCTTAATGCCAGGAAAGGGATGGATTTAGGGATAGGCAGATCCATGGTGCTCCCACAACAACAAACAAACCAAGTCTGAGAACTGTGGTGAGTTCTAGACTCAGTGGGAGACTCTGTCTCAAAAACCTAAAGTAGGGAGTGTGTGACAAGACAGATAATGTTGACTTCTCCACACGAGTGTTAAGTGCCAAGGCATCTTCTTTTATATGCACAAATGCATACGTGCACACAAATGCATGCATATACTATACATCCAACACCACACACACAAAATGATGATGATGATGGTGGTGGTGGTGGTGACGATGATGATGATGACAAGGACAGTAATAACCACTGCTCCTTTTTACTGGGCATTACGCAAACACACACACAAATTCTTATGCCTCCTTTTCTTTAAGACCTTGCACATCTCCAGCTCCTCTCTCTCAATTTCCCGTATGATGCCAACCACCCTTTCTCTAAAAATCTACTTTTCTAATAACAATAAGCCTCTTTCTCTGGTCGGTCCATGGATCTTCTTTACCTACAATCATTTTACCCAGAAAGATCCAGAGCCTCTCATTCGCCCCAGTACCACAACCCACCATCATCTCTCAGAGCCAGTTAGTGTTCCCAATACTGCTTGATCCCCAGAAGCTTGAGTCTTCATTCTGTTACTCTATGAAGCACCCCTAATAAATGTCACTGAATTCCACTTTTTATAACACCAAGTCTAAATCTTAGCCATGGAACAAAAATGGTGACAATGGGAGCCCTGCCCCCCTCCTGGTTTTCTTTCTCACTTCAGAGCCAAACTAGCGAGCAGTAGCTTGAACTCCCTGGCCACAATAGGCATCAAAAGGAAGAGAATTTGAAGTGAACCGAGCAGATAGAGCCCAGAATTCCCAGTATAAGAGGTGCTTGCTCTCAGAAAGAGCGCTGAATTTATCTCCATTTTAATGTCTTTCCACATTTTAAAATATTAGTTGAAAGGGAAATTTGGGAAGGCAGCCTGGCCAAAGTAAACATTCAACACACTGTTATACTAGAATTTTATTATACTCAAGTTCACAGGCGTCCCTCCTGCTGCAGTTGCTATTGCTTGTCCAGAGACTGGAGAATCAGGCTTGTGTGTATGAAGGAGACAAACAGGATTGGGGAAATATGTGCTCTCTTTCTCTCTCTCTTCCCTCCCTCCCTTTCTCCCCCCCCCCCCATGTTTAAATGCATCATGTGCATGTGGTAAGAAAACATAAAAACCTGCCCTAAGTATTGAATTAGCCTCATTTTTTTTTTTTTTTTTTTATGCCACTGGGATGGTGCTGTTTTCTTTTACCCTCTTCAATGCGTTGTATTTTTATGTTGTCATGGAGACCAAGTGCAACTCCAAAGGCTTTGCTCATTATTGTGGAATCATCTGTCTCCTGAAGTCATCTTGTGATATACGCTCCGGACAGAAAGATTAAAGAAGCAAGCCAGCCAGGGTTTATTTATGCAACGTGACAAGAACATACACAAGGAAGGATGACGTCATAATGTAAGTCATTTAGAGGTTCTGGCAAAAACATGGCTGGTAAACCATGGCTGCCGTCAGCTTAAAAAAAAATAAGTAGGGCTACGTGCACTTGGGGAAATATCTTATGTATAATATTTTGCAAGAGATACTGGATCTAAGACAGGTTAGTAGCTATTAATCTTGCTCAGCATAAAAAAACACACATTTCCCACAATACCAAGTCTTCCTGAGTGTCTCTGTCTGTTAATTAGAATTCATTGATGAACAGCCAGTCTCCTGAACCGTTAAAAAAGAATGACACCGTGTGAGGAAACTGTCAGCTCCTCTGGAAAGCTGAGGCCCAGCCTCCTCTGGCTGCTGAGGTTGCTAGTTCTGTGCCTGCTCCTACCTCTCCCAGGTTAAGTTCCCTCTCTCAGCAGGACACAGATCCTGCACGGTTAGGAAAACCAAAGGGGCACTCACAAATATGTAACTGTTTCCCTTAACTCCTGCTATAAATGGATGCAAAGGGTGCTGTGGGGTGGAGGCAGAGCAAGGCAGGGAAGAAGGGAGGGAGAGAGGGAGGAAGAAAGATCGAGAGAGACAGAGACAGAGAAAGACAGAGAGACAGAGAGACAAAGAGACAGACACAGAGAGACAGAGAGACAAAGAGACAGACACAGAGAGAGACTAACACGGGTCTCTGGGCTGTTTATTTTTCTACCAGCTGCAACATACTACCCTCACAGGGGATCACCTAAAACCAGTTATGGTTTAGGCTGGAGGGGGGATGTCAAACTTAAGCTGCAGGCTTGGCCTCTCTCAATGAATTACGACCTTGTCAAGAACCTTTTTTTTTTTTTTTTTTTTTTTTGAAAATCAATGCAGGTTTTCTATCAAATCAAATACCTGCACACTAAATTATGTTTTTGGTGCCAGGCTGGCTCTTGAAAAAAAAAAAAAAGAAGAAACTCCCCTTTGCTTAGTTTTTCCAGCCTCCTCCCCCTTTTACAGTGATACAGGGGTTTTTTTGTTCCTAAGAAGCAATGGCACAGCAAACTCTGTACTTAGTGAGGACTCATGCTGGGTAATTGTCTTTACCACCCTGTGTGCAGGTAACACCACTGTTGGTCCTCTTTCTCTAAGGCTTGGTTGACAGACTTGCCCCCAGAGATTGCCCAGAGGTGTTCTGGGATCTCCAACCCAGTTGCAGAGGATATATACAAGTGCTTTCGGGAAAGAGATACACCTTTTTTAATGTTTAAAGACATCATAGTGTGATTGTGGTGAATGCTGTCAGCTCCAAACTCAGAGGATGGGGTAGAAGTTAAACTGTAGAAATTTTTTAATTGCCCTTTTTGAGACACACCCCGAATCAGACTTCATACATCCAAATCGATTCTGAAGAGAACTGGGATCCTGTTCTCTCTTCCTTTCTTTTTCTATAGCTCTCTTTTCCTCTGTTAGCTTCCCTTTCCTTCTTCCTCCCCACCTTTCCCCAGTTATTTCTTCTCAACAAGAAAGGAAACAGAAATCTATGTCCATTTCAGCCATATGCCTGTATACGTGCACGTGTGTGTGTGTGTGTGTGTGTGTGTGTGTGTGTGTGTGTGTGTGTGTGTGATGTGTGTGTGTGTGTGTGATGTGTGTGTGTGTGTGTGTGTGTGTGTGTGTGTGTGTGTGTGTGTGGTGTTATTAAAGGAGAAAACTAATTTGAAGCAGGAATGTTAGGAGACCATGAGAGGCTTTGGATAGTAAGAAGGAGTGAATACAATGAAAAATGCATTACTCACATGTGAAATTTTCAAATAAACAGTGATTGTTTAAAAGGAAGAAAGCTTAGGTTAAAGACATGGTTCAGTTGGTAAAGTATTTTGAGCAAGAAGATGTGAGTTCCATTTTCCAGAAAATAGGGATTGTTTTTTTATTTTTGTATTTTTGTTCTTGTCCTTGTTTTTGTTTTGTTTTGCTTGAAGAAGCTAGGTGTAGTGGTAAGCTACTGTTATACTCCTGATGGGGAGCCACAGATGTGTGGATCCGTGGAGGGCTGGCTAGACAGTCTGTGGACAGAACCCGATCAGTGACAGTTCTACTTTCATAAAGAATGGAGAGACTGCTTGAGCAACATCAGAAGAGGAGATGGCTTCTCTCTCTCTCTCTCTCTCTCTCTCTCTCTCTCTCTCTCTCTCTCTCTCTCTCTCTCTCTCCCCCCCCCCCCACACACACACACACACACACACACACACACCAACATGCTCAGCACAGGTTCCTCCCAGTATGTAGAATATCTAATTTTTTTGAGCTTACTTTGTTTCCTAAACTGATTTGAGACACTACTGCCGGCCCCCTCACCTTCCCAAGCCAGTCAGTGGAGTTGAGGTGGCTTACCTAAAACTGTGACAAAGTATATTTTACTACAGAGTGTCTTTGCGTCAGCAGCCATGCAGGGCAAAGCCACAGAGGCCAGTTGCTCAAAGTTGGCACCAAGGTGGTCCTTTCACATGGCCCCACAGTCTTTATTTGATGGTTTTCCAATTAAATGCTACGTATACTTCAGGGCATATATAAAGAATCCTCAGATGAATTGCAAACTGTTTTTCAGTAGCAGCTGGGGTAGGCAAAACACCAACCAACCCCAAGCAGCTGTGTCCGAGTTGTCTAAACTCAAATAAAATACTTTCTGGTTGGACTCAGACATTTCTGATAGGCTGCCATGGTACCAGTGTGGTCTTCCTTGTGAGCTCTCTGGCCAGGGTTCCTGTATGAGCTCTGTCCACCTGCTCCGGGAGGAGGCCTTTGATCACTCACATGGAAAAGGCAGGTTTAGAGGTAGCTGCAATGATCCTGGAAGAGAAAACAGGGAATATGTTTTATAATATAAAGTTAAGACACACAGATTCAGCGATGAAGCACAGATGGACTGGAGGTCATTTTTTTGCCTACGTGATCCTTAAAAGCTCAATCCAATAGAACTAATCCTTCACTTCATTCGTACCATAGAAGAGTTCGTGGTCCTAATTATTACAGGACATTCGTATGTATAGAAGACTGGCTTCTTAGCAGAGAAAGCTGCTAGGTTAACAGACGAGAGGAGGGCAGAGATAGGGACTATATAGAATACGTGTGTTGATGGGAATAACACATCCAGGGTCACATGCCTCACCCTTAGTTCTTGAAAAAAGCTACCTGCATGACCTTTTGAAACTTTGCCTGTTCTACCCTGGGTCAAATTGACATTGGTCTTAATTTCAGAGATAGACACTTGTTGTTTAAATTAATGCATACATCCCATTCTCCTGGCTTCAGCAACTCAGTCAGGAATGACAGTAAAACCTAAACCTCACCGAGAAGGACATTAAGCGTAGTATAAGACCAGAGTTAATTCTAAAATCGAGAAGCCCAGGGTGTGTGTCAGGTGAGTTCAAAGATCAACACTTTCAAAGTGGTAAGGGGTAAAAACTGTGAGTGATTTTATGAAACCAGGACCAAGGTTCAGGGCAGAAGAAGTAGCCTCTCCCTGAGGACAGACCTTTAACTGTATCCCTGGGAAGTATGTCTATCCAGGCACATGTATCTCTCCATGCATCATTCTTGCATCCCAGCAGGGACTGGATACAATGTCTTAGCTGTACTGTAACTAAAATGGCACATACCTTCACGTCTCTCTGCTTCCTGTGAACAGCCCAAAGCTCTAGGACCATGACAGAGCCAAAGGTCCAAGTATGAAGAAGTGAACCTGGAGGTGAACATAACAGGTGTCCTCTGACAGACACTGACTACAGATTGGTACTTGAAGGAGGATAAGAGTTCCCTGGCGCTCAGCAGTGTGGATTCTGTGACTTATCAAAGTGTGTTTGTTAGCCTACTAGACACATGGGAGGAGCTGGCAATTCAGGGGAGAGCGTTAATGTGGCTTGATGGTTGGCCGGCGCTTTGTAGGGAGAAGAGAGGGGGCAACATTAACAATGACAAAGGAATGTTTGTCAAGATGACCTGATGTATACAATATCCAAACATCTGAGCAAAATAAATACAGAAACCCTGAACAAACGAACTCTGGGGTGAAATCATTCCAGCCCAAATAAACACCTACAAGAAATAATTCACAGAAAGATGGGCATACTCAGCATGTCTGTGATGTATGTCGCTAACACAGTCATTTGGCACCATATCAATAAACTTTGAATGTCCCAAAAGGGGACATAACAGATAAACATGAAGAGATTGGCCAAATTGAGAGCCAGGAATTGGGTTTTGTATTCACTGGCGCCTGGACCCAGCCTGAGAATCAGACTATTTCAATTCTAACCTCACTAACCTAAATAGAAACACTTCTAACTTGCCTTGATTCCAGGCCCATTTTTGTAGACCTGCCCTCTCTCTACAGCCAGGCACACTCATGACAGCTCACACCCACCTTTCTTCCTGGCTACCACCATCTTGAAAGTCATAACAGGTTTTCAACAAGACCCTAACATTTTTATTTTATATTGTACTCCAAAAGTAATATATCCATGCCTCATTTAAGGCATGAAGAAAAGTATTACTGTGGGCTGGAGAGAAGACTCGGTGGATAAAATGCCTGTCGAGTGAACATAAAGACTTGATTCTGGGTTTTGGACCCCTCCCCCTGATACCTATGTCAAAATCTAGCCATGATGGCATTTGCCTGTGACCTCTGTGCTGATGAAACTGATCACTCTTTGGAGTTCCCAAGACAGCCGACCTAACCAACCGGCAAACTCAAAGTTTAGAAAAAGACTCTGCCAAAAAAGACAAAAAAAAAAAAAAAAAAAAAGAAAGAAAGAAATCCAAAACAACAGCAACAACAACAACAACAAAATCCCTGATGGTTGTCAGAGAAGGCAGTCTGTGTGCACTTTTGTCAAGAAAGAACAAGGGTATGACAACATGCAAGAGAGAATGGAAATGTTTTAGTGCACCCTGACCTGAGAGCAGTAATAATCGTCATAAAACTGAATGATATCTGTCTACGTCGAGGACAGAGAACTTTTCAAAAGAACATAGAAAGTCAAAGGGCTAATGGCAAGCTTCAGACACCTGCCAAGCTGTCACCCATACAGTTAGTGCACTTGCAAGAGAAAAAAGATAAACTAAGAAATCAGGTTAGCTCTGGCTTTGAGGTTATTAAATGCCCTACCAGTGCTCTAAGCATCCTGAGAAGTAACTTCTAGTTTCTCTATCTACAATGTTTTTTATCTATCATACTATTCACATTTTAATATATTTTACCTACATGATATTCACACTAAATGTTTATATATCCATAGACATTTTATGCATTTATCTGTTAAAAAAAAGACCAGCAGAATGACCATTTCCCAGTTATTGTGACTATTGATCAGTGGACAGCAAGCTCTAAATGCAAACGGGAAGGAACTAATTCTGAAGAAATTTCGTAAGTAGAAAGTGCTCGTATTTCAATGTCTTTGTTCCAACTTGGATGGATAGTAAAAAAACTGATGAGCATTCTCCAGCATCTTTCTTTCTTATTTCCTTTCTTTCTTCCTCCTCACTAGAAAACTCAAAAGGAATTGGAGATTTGGTTGCATTAGAGAAGGCAAGGTACAAAACTGAGAAGTAAACCTTAGGAATACAGCTTGTTGTTCTGAGTTTTGTTTTTGTTTTCTTAAGTTAATTGAATCATGCTCTACCCAGGCAGAAAAACACAAGCCTACATTCACCACACAAATTCTTTAGCTAATACAGAAAGACGTTGGATTCCGTTCATCCCTTTCCATTGGTAGGGACCTTCAACACCGGACATTGAGTTCCCCACTTTATATTTTTTTGCCTAGAGTCTCGCTCACACCACTCATAAGCATGAACCTGCTGATTAAGCAGTCCTCAAACCAAACCCACTTAATAATCTCTTTCAACTTTTGGATTTAAGCTAGTGTGTTGGGGGTTACAGGGCACATCTCTCTGGAAATTAACTACCAAGGAAGACTACAACAGCACTCTGGAACATGCCCTTCCTTCATCAATATTTTTAAACTCTGAAATGAGGGGCTCTACACTTGCCTTAGCTGAGAAAATGGCCCCAGTCTACTGATAAGTATCTACATTCAAATTGTGTTACCATGTGGGAATTGATGCTTTCAAATCACATGAATATAACCATCCCGTAGTTATATGTTATTTCTATTCTGCAATTTTACTGAAAAAAAATAAAGACTCCTGAAAAAAACTGAGTTGCTGACTTTGGCTGCTTGGCACCAAGGCAAGGCAGGGAAGATAAACTTAATTTTATTATAATCATTATTAAATAAAGATTTGGGAGAACAGCAAGGGTATATTTGTGATAGAAATTATAAGAAATTTATGTAAATAACCATGTAGATTTCATACATCCCTTAGGCTCCAACAAATATTTCAAATCACTACTGCCTCTTGGGAAATTGATTTTTTTTTTATTCCTCCATTTGAGGACTTATCATCCTTGGGGTTCCCACTAAATTGGGCCCAAATTGAAAAGGTATTTTCAAGATGAAAATCCTGATTTCAAAATCAAAACACTTTCTTATTAAGGAAGACTTTTCCCTTTTTAAAAACTGTGTGCTTTTAAGTGTGGGGGTTGTAGTTTTATTTTTATTGCAGCACAGACTCTACCTGAATTTTCATTTTTCTACCCTCACTGGTAGTGAAGGTCAAGAATTTTCTATAAGCCTAGGGGTGTAGAGAGGTAGAAAGAATAGACTGATGCTCTTGACTTTCAGATCCAATCCTCCAGCTTCTGTCTAAAGATGGTGTAAATATATCACCTTACCTCTCTGAGAATCAAAGACCTTCTGGGAAAGAGGGATTACATAATGCACTAAAACTATCATCAAAGGTTATAGGTCATATCAAATGAGAAATCTCCCAAGAAAGTAAACTGTCAACTACAAAAACTTGCAGAATATGGTATAGTTTATGCAAGCATAGCTTTGAGGAAGGGTCCAATACTTATCTCCAAGGGACCGAGATAACCAATGTAGTCTAAATTGCAGTTCTGAGGAGTTAGAAAGATGACTCAGCAGTTAAGCACATGGGCTGCTCTTCCAGAGGACCCAAGTTCAGTTGGCAACACACATGTTGGGAAGCACACAACTTTCTGTAATTCTGTAATTCCTACTATAGGGTGTGTGACATTCTTTTCTGGCCTCCCAGGGAGCCTGCATGTGTATGCATGGATACTCATTCAATATAACAAACCATACTCATTCAATAAAACAAGCTACTGAGCTGAGCATGGTGAGTTCCTCCTGTAATCCCACCACTTGTGATACTAAGGCAGGAAGGTTGTCATGAATTCAATGTCAGATATGATTATGGATAAGTTCCAGGCTAGCATCAACTGAAGAGGGAGATGCTAGCTAAAATAAACAGAGGAAATAATCAATAAATAAATGATAGAAAAAAAGAAACATTTTTTTAAAGGAAAACTAAATTTAGCCTGAAAGACACTTTAGGTCAACGTAATTGAAAAAAAGAAACCATACCTAGGACAAAGGGAAGGGAATGTTACAGAAAACAGAAAGGGTAACATCAAGAGCATCTTAGAAGGTGGAGGTAATAGGGGTTCAGGGCTGTGAGAGCTGAAATTGGTACCATGCCATCACCTCTTTAGAAATTAAAGTCAAGGTAGCCAACAATAGATGACTCTATTGCCATGGTCTCCTAGCACAAAAGTCAAAACCCAGGCTATTGTCCACCCAACTGAGTCCATTCCTGTTCCCCTCACCCCCGCCAGTGACGAATGCAGATATCTATCTGATTCAATGAAGGACGATTTCTTCAAAGGAGAGAAATTGCCAGCATATACTCAGAAGCTCAAGAGAGGCGAACAGAGTAGTGTTTCACCTTTCATAAAAGGTGGGCCTTATGTTCTTGTTCTCAAGATTCTGATTCCAGGGCTCCAAAAGTGACTTGACAGAGACATCTACAGCCTCTGTGGCAGGCCGCTACTCTCCACTTTGTCCTCTGGGATGAGATATTACTCTGGAAAGATTAGTACAATTGCACTACTAGAGTAAAAGTGTTGAATTATGAACTCCAGGCTCCTCTCTGCCAATTGAGCTCCTGAAACTCACTGTATGTAAGATGGTATTCTCAGACAGATGAACGTTGAGGATTGTTTCTAATGCTTTGATTTAATCAGGAATCTGCATGTCCAAACCGTGAAGGTCCTTGTGCCCAACTGGTTTTTGATCACCCAATAAAGATGCCAGTGGCCAATGACTGGGTAAAGGAAGAGAGGGCAGGACCTTTAGAATTGCACAGACTAGGAACTGGGGAAAAAGACAGAGAATTATCATGACTCAGAAAGAAAGATGGGATGCAGGAGCTGCAGAAGACAAAGTCAACCAGCTATGTGGAATTTTGGGTGGGCGGTCACTGGCCACTTCCCGGATGGGGCTGTGTGTGTGTGTGTGTGTGTGTGTGTGTGTGTGTGTGTTCTATTCAAGAATCCAGATAGCTCCTGGGTGGACACACATGAGAGTAATCCTCATGGAGCAAAAGTGATGTAGCTAAACTCATGACTACCAATGAGTCAGTGCCTTGTTACCTCCTGGAGTTTATTTGCAGCAACAGAACTGGCAGGTGATTCACATTTGTCTGGTCAGTCTGCTGTGTACGCTACTCTAAAGAACGTTCTGAAAACAAGGGAAGGAGGGGAAAGTAAAGCTCTCCCCACCCAAGTTGCAAGAATCATTAGTTTATTTTACCTGTTGCTAATATCAACTGTGCGACACATTTTTGTCTGCTGGAAAAAAAAAAAGAAAGAAAAAGAAAAACACAGTCTGTATGAATCTGTCCAGTGTGTTATTTATAGTTTTGTGGCCACAGCTCTTTAAGATAAAAAAAAAAAAAGTAAGACCTTCCTATAAAATTCCTTATTTTCAGTAAACATTACCCTTTTCCCCCTGGTTTAAAATGATCTCTCATTTTGTTCTGCACCCTCCTTACCTGGGCAGCTTCGGGGATACTAATCAATTGATGAGTCTTCAATGTGTGTTTTAGGGTCATGCTTTAAATCCACCCTGTGACTGCAAATTAACTTCTCCTACTCCAGCTAATTACTTTACAAAACCAGAAACCTCTGAATGTATGAGTCCATGTCTGTTCCAAGGAGTTCCCCAGTGAGGAAGTGTGGCAAAGCAAAAAACTTTTAGTGGACTTGATTTCTCTTTAAAATCTTCACTCTCTGGGATTAAAATCTTGAGATGAAACATCTGGATTTTGGAGTTGTCCCTGGGGATTGAAAGTAACAGTTCCATCGAATACATATTGCACATAATATGGCCTTGTTATTTCTATATTAGCACTGCCCCAGCCGGTGCCTGCAGTTAGCATGTCAGTCTCCTGACACGTCATTAATAAACAGGTAATTTCATAACTGATTTCCAGCGAGTGTCATGTTGAAAACCACCTGGGTTTTAGTTTTCACTAACATTAAAGGGACAAGCTAGAGGGAGGTCGTTATTATTAAACTGGGACTAATTTAATTGAATAATGATTCAAATCAGCAAAAATAAATGCATACGCAGAAGGATAAAAGAAGTTTCCAGGCCAACGGATAGGTCTGGATCCACTAATAAAAGTGGGGCTATGCCTTCCCTTTCCCCCACAAATGGACCACATTTGGAGTTGTTCTGAAATGGTGCCCAATGCCTCTGGGAAAGTTCCAGAAACACCAAGGAAGTAATCATTGTGGGATTTAAAAAAAAGAGAGAGAGAGTAAAATCTATGAGTTTAAAATTGCGACATATGAAATTAGTCATGTGGATTCTAAATGAATATTGAATAGAAAATGCCATTAAAGATTAAAAACACACCAAGGTCAGCCATTGACAGTGGTGCCTTAAGATCTAACCAAGTCTGTAGTGACTAAAGACAATAGACTCCTTGTCAGACATGTTTTGGCATGGACTGGAACTTCTTGAGATTTTAAGTTGTGTGTGTGTGTGCGTGTGTGTGTCTGTGTGTGTGTGTGTGTGTGTGTGTGTGTGTGTGTGTGTGTGTGGTGTGGTGTGTATTGCGTGTGTTTATGTTAGCTACTTTTCTTGCTGCTGTGATCAAATACCTGATAAAAAAGAAGCAACTTAAGAAAGAGCTAGCTTGGGGTTGCAGATCTTAGAATACATCATTATGGGGAAGGCATGCAAGAGGAGTGTGGATGGCTGCTGAACACATTGCGTCTGTAACCAGGAAATAACATGCTACAAGGTAAATCTGAGCTATAAAACCCCAAGGTGCTTCTAATGAACCACTTCTTCCAAGAAGAGTCCACCCACCGAGCTACAGCCTTTCCAAACAGCACCACTGTGCTGAACAATAGGTTAATTAAATACCTGAGCCCATGGGACATTTCACATTCAAAATACAACAGCAATAGATATCAATCCTATTACCCTGGAAAAAGAGCTAAGCAATGCAACAATCTCCCCCACAATATTAGAGGGAGGACATCCTTGCTGTGCCATGTATTTCTGGAGGAATTTTTTTACAGCCCAAAGCTAATCTATAACTTATTCCCTTGATCTTTGCCTTCTTCTCACATCACTAACATAGATGAAACTCAGTGTAGAGCTTGCTTGTCTACCCATCTGCCCTCTACCTAGAATAAATTCATATGCCACTCACTTTTCTATGACAAGCAAACCTCTTCTCAACTCTAAACTGACTTGCTTTCACTATTCTCATCAACTTCTAAGAATATGCATGCATAAAATCTACTAGGCAGTAGGGTTGTTAAAGGAATGCTGATCAAAGAGTAGATATTCTTCAAACTAAAAAGAGAGAATTTTTCATGGAGAATGGTTCAGCTATTAGCTTAATTTTACAGATATGGAAATAGATCTCGTACTTATGGACTGAGTAGAGAAGAAATCAAACCAAGCAAACTTATCCCACAGTCTACATCTGGAGATTCTTAGTAAGGGTAATGCAATTTTCTGTGAAGAAATATTCCCACCCCGTAAGGAGTCAGAGAGGTCATTAGATTCAGAAATAAACAACTCCCAAGTCTCAGGAAGTCCCTAAAACCTGTCAAGGTTCTCAAGGCCCCTCCTCAAAGTTATGTAAGCAGCAATTCCTTCTGGGGAGATTCCTCTACCAGCCAAGCTGCCTTCAAGTTGTGCAGAAAGCCCCAAGGAGCTTTCCTGAGTCTTCAACCATGCTTGAGATGACCTTTTCAGTGAGACAGCTACCTCTAAGTTATCCATGCTCCTATAGGTAATTACTCAATTATTTTCTTATAAATGACTCTAACACTCCAAGGAAAAGACACACAAGATAGATAGCATAAAACTGGAACCAGACTGGTAAGGAAATCAGTTTCTTATTTCTGGAGTCCATTCCCATGTTCAAATAAGAGGAATAAAGACTTCCTTCTCAGTTCTTTGAGAGCTATGAAAGATCTTTTTACATGTCCTAAATCTTATCTTTCCAATCTATAAAATAGTTATATATAAAGTTAAACAAAAGACATATAATCTCAGTTTTATTTTTTCAATTTATTCTATTTATATATTTTTGTGATTACTTATTTTATGTATTTGAGTACACTGTAGCTTCTTCAGACACACAGAAGAGGGAATCAGATACCATTACAGATGGTTATGAGCCACCATGTGGTTGCTGGGAAATGAACTTAGGACCTCTGGGAGAGCAGTCACAACTCTTAACCACTGAGCCATCTCTCCAGTCCCTTAATATTATTTTAAGTTATGTGTAACTCTGGAGCTTGCTATTCTGTAAATTTGAGGCTGGCATGAAACTCACAGAGATCCACCTACTTCCACCTCCCCGTCTTAGCTATTATTTTATTGATATAATGATACAGCATAATAATTAGGAGCTTGTTTTTTAGTTTCAGAGGGTTATTCCATTGTGGTGGGTATGACAGGAGGCAGGAAGTCATGGTGCTAGAGCAGTAGCTGAGAGCTAACAGTTAATCTACAAGTATGTGGCAAAGAGAATGAAAGACTGGGCCTGGAAAGGGCTTTTAAAAGTTCAAAGCTCACCTCTATTGACAAACCTTTCCCAACAAGGTCACACCTTCTAATCCGTCTTAAACAGACAACCAACTGTCTCAGTTTTGAACTTCTTGAATACCAAACATTTGGGGATGATGCTGCTACAGTGACATCATTGCTTTCTATTCAAGGAAGAAGAATTCTTCTACTGTGACTCTGCATTCTCTAGTGTAAGGACCACAACAAAATAAAACAAAACAGCAACAACAAAAAATATTTCCAAAATGCCAGCCACAGCATGTAGTCAGTGGGGAATATTTATCTGGGTGCTGAAATGTGACTACACATGTACTTGCTGGTTTTGTGTCAATTTGACACAAGCTGGAGTTATCACAGAGAAAGGAACCTCAGTTGAGGAAATTCCTCCATGAGATCCAGCTGTAAGGCATTTTCTCAACTAGTGATCAAGGTGGAAAGGCCCAGCCCATTGTGGGTGGTGCCATCCGTAGTCTGGTAGTCTTGGGTTCTATAATAAAGCAAGCTGAGCAAGACAGGGGAAGCAAGCCAGTAAATAGCATCCCTCCATGGCTTCTGCATCGGCTCCTGCTTCCTGACCTGCTTGAGTTCCAGTCCTAACTTCCTTTGGTGGTGGAAGTGCAAGCTGAATAAACCCTTTGCTCCCCAACTTTTTTCTTGGTCATGATGTTTTGTGCAGGAATAGAAACCCTGACTAAGACATTACTCACCCCTCTTGATTTTTTCCATTCATTAACTACTTGTACCACAAAGAAAAGTCAAAATAAGCATGCAGAGCATTAGAACAATAAAAATTTAACACTAAGAATTTCATATCTATTTAGATAGCCAAGTGTAAATCTAGCAATCAAGAACTAAGCATAATCAATATCCTAATGGTAAAGCGAAAAGCAAATGCAATTCCCTCTACAACTTTGGAATTTATGTTTTCAACAAATTCCTGCTTTAATAACTCTCTTCTGTTCATAGTCACCTGAAGATTTTTCCCCCAACATGATACAAGACATAACACTAAAAAAAAAAAAAAAAAAATGAAGGAAGCCAACACTGGAGACTGTGTGTACCCAAGCTATATTAAGCATTTTCCTTCTTTTAAACACCATGGAAATATTATAAGAATGAGATTCATTTCTATGTCATATGTAGGATCTGGGGCTGTTTCAGAGTGTCCAGAGCAGCTGACTGATTTTCCTCATGCTCTACGAGGGGTAGGTTTTGCCAGCTGTAGGTGGTTTCTAAGATTTGGTGACTTTTTGGAGTCCTGGGGAGTTTTCAACAGCTATATAAAAGCTATGGCCCCCAAGATGTGGGGAATTGTTGGTGGGTTGTTGGTTATTGGTTTTCTTATTCTAGTTATACCCACATTAATAAGGAAGCATTTTCTTGAGTTTCACTATGTCTAAAGAAGCAATATACCCAGAAATATTTTTTTAACCAGGCTTAGGGACATCCTTTAACCAATTACACTGTCTTCACAGAACCCAGACAAGAGGTTCCTGGCCATGTCTGGACATATATTTATTTGTTACTCCTGGGAGGATGAAGGTTGTTGCTATAGTGACTTCCGTTTGTCACATCTATCAATGTATCCTAGTCAGCACCATCATGTTATTGTCTAGTTCCAAATGGCAAAACAGAAAAATACAGACAGATTTTCCTTTGGACTGTTTGGTAGAGGCACTGACAAAGCTACCAGCTTGCAGAACTCTATCAGTCTGGAAATCTTCAATGGGGTATGTATGGCTTCATCTAAACCTCACATTGTTCTATTCCAAAAGCAAAACGTTATGCTCCTCAGAATCTCTGGGGAAGCTCGAAGCATACAGCTTTGGGTGAAATGTAAATTTCTTAAAATATTTATCCATCCATAAGTGGCTACATTTTTGACATTATTATAGGGTTTCTCAGTGTTCCGTTTTATTAAAAAATATTTATTTGGTTTCTAAGATTACTGCTTTTCTGACCACAGAAAATTCAATTACTGAAAACTGCAGCTATCAAATTGGTTGAAAATAAATAGCCTTTTATCCAAAGTTGGCAAAGACTGGCTCACTTTTAATACGTGGCTATTTAAAAAATAAAATAAAATAAAAATAAGAAAACATGCCCACTGCAAGCTGATGGACTTCAGAGTAAGAATTGAAGCAACATTTTACATCATTGCTTTCCGTTTGAAGTGGGATAAGAAAGGAGTCGCACAACCAGGGCATAATTTCCAATTACTTTTTTTTCTCCTCTTTTGTTCTCCAAGACAGAAGAAACATGAACCTTCTTGCCAATGGAAATCACTTTCTCCTGCTTTCCCTCCATCTCGGTTTGAAATGTTTAGTAATATACAGGAAATGTGCTAAGTGAGACCTACAAACTTGGGCTTCCAAGATCCAAGCTAATTACGTGCTGAGCAATCTGTGGTAGCAGCAGCATGACCAGGGAGCCAGAAAGGATGTTGAAGCAGAAAGCCCTTCAGGATCTCATTCCCCTCCGGTTTACATCTTAACCTCTCCTACCCAACAGTTTTTTTCCTTCTTTCTACAGAGAACGTGTATTCATGTTTCCTTAGCAAAAACCAATAAACAAACAAAGAGAGGTAAGAAAAAAACAAGATCCACATTTTTTTAAATTTAACCCCATTTTTTTTATTGGAAATTCTCTGCATTTACATTTCAGATGCTATCCCTTTCCCACAATCCCTGGAGACCATCGAGAAGGTGGTCTTTTTCTACTGCCCTACTATGTCCACACACCTGGGCTGTCTTCTAGTTGGGTGAGATGGAGCTCTATGTGGTTCAAGTCCATTGCTAATCATAGGCAAAGGAAAACATCACAAGGCAGGTGGCTAGCGTGTTTGTGAGTTCTAAGGCCACTGCTCATCCTTGGTAGTTGTCTCAGGATGATTTGATGTGACACACTGAAGGATGCTTATGAGAAGTGTGGAGAGAAAGAAGCAGGTTGCTTCACTTGCTGTATTTCATCTACTGGGTGAAGGTGAACAAATGAGACCCCAAGAGATACAGTTCCTTGCCTACAGAATATACTAATAGGGGATGGGTATTAGAGGCTATTTTGAACTCCCTGATGCTTTGGCTTCCTGGAGAGGCATTAAATCACTCCCGTGACATCATTCACATGGCACAGTTTGATTGCTGAGCTAACATGGACACTAAAAAGAAGCATCCTTTTCAAATTTGAGATTCTACGACTGTCCACAAAGTGTGGTAACAATCCAAGGCTGACAACAGTACTTTTAAAAAGTTCATCAAATGATTCTCCCAAGGAGTACTAAGGAGTACTTTCAACATACTTCCAAAGGTAATAAATACGTTAATTGCAGACTTGAAAATGAACATGGTCATGTTGTGTTTTCTCTCTCTCTCTCTCTCTCTCTCTCTCTCTCTCTCTCTCTCTCTCTCTCTCTCTCTCTCTCTCTCTCCACTTTTCTTCTAAGAGTGAGTAGAAGATGTCAGAAAATGCATAATCACAACTGGGTAGATGCTGTCCATGACAAAGCCCAGGATTTCTAGAGAAGATGGATCAACTGCTATGCAGTGGTCAGGATCCAGATTAAGCTGTGAAAACACCAGCTGCAAGAGATGATCCCTCAAAAGAAACAATAACAAAAATGGTAAAGGACAGCTGTCCCTTCTCATCTACCTTGCTTAGAAGGGAATCACAGCCTCCTCCTTTTCACCACCTTCTTTTGTGGTCTTATAGAAGATGTGATGACCGACAGTAACTGTCCTGAGACTCCCACTCTTGGCCTCTTATTGTTATTGTCCATGGTTTTCTTGTGCTGCCTTATGGTTCCTATGCTTATCTTTTCTATTCTGGAAGAAGCCATTCCAAGAAAGGCTGTATTATGTTGTTGTTGTTACTGCTATTGTTCAATAAGATTGAAAGATGACCGGGGAACAACATGTTTTAAAAACTAGGGGCAGGTATAAAGAACGTCACTTTAACAGACTTTTTAAATTGTCAATTTATCCCTTCCAAAAACCATTGCCAGCCAAGCAGAATAATTCCATTGCAGCTCAGTAGTTTAAGATCGGGGGCTGGTACCAGTCTGCTAAATGTCATCAAGGGGTGGAATTTAAAACATCTTTAAAGATCAAAGGGTCAGCAGATCTTTGTTAACAGATTCTGTTAGCAGACCTTCCCAGATGTACCTCATACTACTGGTGAGGCACCCTTGACTGATGATTGAAAACTCTATGATGACGGAGCTGGGATAGTGGAGTCTCCCATGAATGTGGATCAAGAATGAAGTGGGTGATGATTCATCTTTGAAGCCATTTTAGCATCCAGCATAGTTTCTATCTGTTGATCATGATTGTGTTTAAATTAACATCTAATATTTAAACAAAATGGGTTATAGCATTTGACCCACACGGCAAAATTATAAAGTTCTTGGTAAATTAGAAAGTCAGGGAAAGAATGAAGGTCAAGACTTTTCTCAAAACTAGAAGAACAGTTAATGTACAGAAAGGCTTTGCTTAAACCTTGGTCTTTATTCAGAAGACATCAACAATGGATAGATGGATGGATGGATGGATGGATGGATGGATGGATGGATGGATGGATGGATGAATGGATGGATGGATGGATAGGTGGGTCACTGGGTGGTTGAGTGGGTGGGTGGGTGGGTGGACAAATGGATAGATGGATGGATGTATAGATGGATAGATGGATGGTTGGATTGTTGTGTATATGATAGATAAGATTAACTGGTGACTGGGATAATTGCTTAATAAAATTGAACTGGAATATCTGATTGTATTGCTAATACAAAAACCAGATAGGAAAAGATACTAGCATCACCTTGATTGCCCATATCTTAGGGAAGCACCATCAAATGAAAGAAGAAATTTGCCAGTGAAACAGAGCAAAATGTGTGGGTAGCAAACCAAGAAATATGGTGCAAAGTATGGTCATCTCAAAGAAATAGCTCAATTATTCTCAGGCTGAGCCTAAGTGAACACTGTTTTGAGTTAATAAATAGAAGGAAGTGTCTTTCCACTTTTAAGAATGAGTTTTAAATATGCAGCTCCATATTTAAAAGCCTTTGTTTTTTATCTACTAGTTATCAAGCATAAGGTATGGGAGGAGGACCCAGGGAGCCTCCGAGGGGCTATTACGATATGAGTGCCTGGTTTGTAGTTCTGATTGTGCCTTTATTTATATGTTTCCTTTCATAAACAGAGTTTTTATTGAATGGGAGAGGTGATCACACTAGACACATGTCATCTCTTCTTAACATATTTATTTATTTTTAGAAACAGGAAATTTAGAGTTACAGAAGGGAAATATGAAACCATATTTTCATCTGTTTTGTTGCCTCTAGAAATAGTTTCTGCCTTTGTCAAGGCTTAAGGTTTGAGCACAGTATACAGAAGACTGTGGGGGAACACGAAGACCTGTGGCAAGAATCAGCGGGCTTCTGGGATAGATAAATATATTGTCTGAGCATACATGGCAGGGAGAGAGGTTGAAAACTCTCAGTCTAATCTGCTGTCGATATGATTTCCAAGTTCATCTGGTGGCTGGCTAAGAAATCTAACCGCTGCACATTTGAGACATAATTACGTGGAAAGAGAAAGAAAGTTGGTAATTTATACCAGTGCCTACCCTGTTTTCCTTTCCAGGAGATTTGACCCTGTCTCCAACCTCTCTTTTGAGCAAGCTCACTCTGCTCACTTCCCAGCCAGAATGGAAGCTGCAGGTTGCTCTGGAAACATGGTTTATGGGTAATGTGTCTGTAATGGACTCTCCACTCAAAACCAATATAGCAGTAGCATGGCCATCAGCAATCAGTCCATAAAATCTGCAGTTGCCCTCCTTTTTTTGTTTCTTAAAAGGGGCAGGAAGCTAATGGATTTGAAATTGCAGAAGCGGACGACAGACCTTTTTAATAAATGAAAATAAAATCAAGTCTCGGGTTTATGTTGATCTATAGAACTGTGAGTCCCAGAGTCCCACACGGGTTCCCTCAGGGTTGATTCCTAGCCTAAACCACCCAACATTTACAGCTGATAAGTGTCTGCGAAAGAGTAATAAAATACAGTGTGTGTAGTTTTAGAGAATGTAACTTATCACGTTCATCAAAAGCTCCCCGAAAATGTGTTTATCTAAAAGGCTTGTATGTTTGTGTATATTTCAAATATCTCTGCCGTTAGATTGAGCTCCTTGGGTATTTAAAAGCTAGTTCTGAAAAAGCGTCTTTGGAAACTGTTTAGCTGGAGGTTGATGGCTACATTTCCTTGGATCTGAGCTAATCTTCGGGTTACAGACTTCATACAAATGAAATGACAACTGTTGCCTGATTTCATTTTATTCTTCTCACTAAATCAAGGTAAAGACTTAAAGCCCAATTCATAAAAGATGGAACAAAACTGTTTATGTGGGTGTCAGATGATTTCACTCTGACATAACTTCTGAGAACCTTCCGGACAGTTGAATGTGCATTTGTGTAAGGGGGCAGGGCTGGGCAAAGTGAGATGCTGAGAAGGAGTTAAGGGTACTTTGGTAGCCCTGATGCAATATAATTGTAGCCTACCTTTAAAAAAGTGTGTGTTGGGGTGCCTTAGTGTCAGGTATGTGTGCCTGTGTGTATGCATGCAGAAGCAGAAGCCACAAGAATGGCTGGTGTGTTCCTTTATGGATCTCAGCCTTACTCTCTTGAGACAAGGATTCTCACTAAATCTGAAGTTTGGCATTTTGGTTAGATTGTCTGGCTGATAGGTGTTTGACATCTAGCCATCTCTACCTATCAAGGCCGAGGTTATGAGAATGTGTGGCTACAGGGTACTTTTTAATGTTGGAGACTGAAGATTTGAACTCACGTCCTCCTGTTTGCCCAGTGTGTACTCTTAACCACTAGGTTAATCTCTTCAGAGTCTACACTCCACTATCTAAGGTTGGTTGCACATAAGATGGCTTTAGAAGAGGATATAGATGTCTTAATCTCAAAGGACTTAGGAGTCACTCAAGGCATAGACAGAGCTCAGAATGTCCAATCAAAAGCTAACTAATACCTGCCCCTGATGCATTGTTTCCTCAAGAAAAATACTCATAAAGTCATGGGAATGCAACAGTTATACTGCAAGTTCAGAGTAATATATTTTCTGCACACCTGTCCCCTGCCTGGAGATCGAGTAGGCCCCATGTATGCTTACCTTCTTGATCATTTTTCCCATAATGATTTCAATATGGTGGAAATGGGAGTGCATTCCTGAGGTCGAAATCAGATAGCCTTGCCCATAAATGCTTGATACTTAGTTCATCGCATCCTATGCAGAGTACCATCACCTCCTCAGGGAAAGTTTTCTGAATGAATTTTGATGTAGCATGATCAGGGGAAAAATCCCAGCATGCTAAATGTACCCCCAACAATACACACTCAGTAGATCAGTGTGCAGCTGTGCTCTGTACAAAACCAACTGGTTACACACAGATCATCCTTGGTTTTTCAATTATCTGAGAGTTTGGAAAATTAATTCCTCAGCTAGCACGATGGCTTCTGAATGGGACTGCCTAAAAAGTTCTCAGAAGTGAAGATCTGAAGAGCTACAGGAAACTTTAGAACCTGGAGGCTTTTATCCTTTAGTTTGAGGGAAGAACTTGGGTTAAGCTCACTCTTGCACAGTTTCTTGCGTTCACAGGGAAGCAACTCCCACAGACACAGTGAGGCAAATACTCTGTTTGGCTACTATAGTTTTCTCCTGCATTAGAAAGAATATGGTGAATGTAACTGGCACTTGGGAAACTACAATTTCCTCTTTGCATTGAGACAAATGGCTGGAACCCTAACACTTGAGATGTGGACACAAGAAACCCCCTTAAATTTGAAATCAGTTAACATTTTGTAGTAAGTACCAGACCAACCAGGGCAACATAGCAAGATGATGCCTCAAAAATTAATTCATCTCATTTTGATCAATTCAAAAAATCTTTAATTACATGAACATGAAAAAATGATTTGAGATTTTAGATGTGAACTGCATAGATGAGTAATTACATAATTTTTATTGATTTTTCCCATAAATAATAAGCCATCAATAGTTCAGCTTTTGATGAGTATAGGATTTTCCAGTTAATATGAAATTTTTTTTCACTTAATATGATAAAATTAAGTGAGGGTCTGAAAGAGATGGTTTGGTGGTTAAGAGCAGTAACTTGCAGAGAGCCCAAGTTCAATTCCCAACACCCACACTGAATGGCTCAGAATTGCTTGTAACTTCTGTTCCAGAAGAATCTGATGTCCTCTATTGGTCTCTAATGATATCTGCACTCACATGCATATAGAGTCCCACCTTAGGGACTTGTGTGCACACAACTAAAATAACGTCTTTTAAAAATAGAGAATAATCAAAGTATAAACTTTTGACTTTAACCATACCGGGAAGATCTCACAGTGGGTAAAGTCTAGATAAGCTAGACATGCTTGCTATACAAGCATGAGTCCCTGATTTCAAAACTCTGGCTCTCCTGTAAGAACCTGGGTACCTGTAGACCCAGGACTGTAGGGGTGGAACTGAGAAGACTTTTGGGCCTTGTTGGCTGCTGGTCAGTTCCAGTTTTATCAAGAGACTCTGTCTTAAGGAAATAAGGAACAGAGCAGGACACCAATATCACATACACATGGGCATAGAAGCCTAAACACACACGTGGATATTAACCATACAGAGAGAGAGAGAGAGAGAGAGAGAGAGAGAGAGAGAGAGAGAGAGAGAGAGAGAGAGAGAGAAAGATTTAAAAATGGAAATCAATTCACTTGATCAATTCACATCCACAGAAGTATCCTTCAAGTTCACTGCCACAGATGGTAGGGCCAGATTGAAATTTATGTCTTGAGACTTTGGTGGCTTATATACTCTCCATAATGTTTCATTAAGATAAAATCCCACCCTCCCAAAGGAACTTTATCAAAAGACCAAAAGAGATGTGTTTTCCCAGATCAATCAAAAAAAAAAAAAAAAAAAAAAAAAAAAAGCAGTTAGTAAGCCATAAGATGAATCTATATCTTAAGTTTCAAAAAAGTATATTTCTTCTTTGGAAAGGAAAGACTATGTCCAAACCAGGTTGTCAGTTTCTATCACAGATAGTAACCAACTCGAGAAGTCATTCTTCATCTAGCTCAGTCTTAAGCTAAATCTAGAATCATTCAGGTCAGTCAAAAGAAAAGATGCAGGTTAACTAAGTAGAGCAGGCACAGGATCCTTTGATTTCTATTTGGAAATCTGATACATATAGACTATAAACAAATTATACAGCAAATGTCTTCATAAGTATTCCTTTATTATATCCCAAAGACTTCCGACTGTTCCTCATCAAACTGGTCCCTAGAAAGACCTACACTATGAACCCTCTTGCTTCCTTGCTTCCGGGGCATAGTGTTGTGCTGTGTATGCACCGGTGCCCATCCAGAAGTTCCCTTGAATGCTTGGATTTCAAAGTTCACCTACAGTGTCTCCTGTGTGAACTCAGCGGCTGGAAAACTGTTCACAGGTATGAAATCAAACCATCAAGTTGGAATCTTGGAGTAAGCTAAGAACTTACCATCGTTTTGTGCAAACTGTTAAGTTGGTGTTCTTGTTCTTGTGTGTGTACAATGCCATTTCTTCTTCCTTGACCCTCAGTACTGAGGTTAAACTGACAAGTCTGGTGTTTTCTACCTGTTCCAGGTTCTAAACTCACATGTGCTTGATGTGCAGCAGTCACCCTCCCCCATGGAGCCTCAAGTTAGGATTGCTTCATGCCAATGCCAGAGCTCGGCCTCTGCAAGAGCATGCGCAGATCTCATAAATCGTTCATCCGTCACCTAAATCAAACTGGATTGAACTCAGAAAACTCTTTTTTTCCCTTGAAATTCCAAATGACTTTCATTCATAAGTCAAATTGTTGCTTTCTATCTAGGAAAAAAAAAAAACTGTCTACATTGAGTCATAAAGTACTTGCAGAATGAAGATTTTTAAAGGTCCATTGGTGAGTATTAGTGAAAAGTCTCTCCCACACAACACTGATGCTGGGAAGTTCAGAAACTGCAGAGACAATTATAGGTTTTTCTTGTTGACCTGTGACACCTCCCCTTTCCTCTTCTTCCTGTTTGGAATTTTTTCTTTGTAGATTCAACTTTGCTCTTTTTGTTAGCTCTACCCTAAACTTTGGTGTCCTAAAAAGGCTAGCTATGCCAAGGACCTTTCATAGGATAGGCTATGTGACCGTTCTCCACGTACCATTAAAACTTATTTCTAGAGAGCCGAAGGAGCAAATTTCAATAGCTGACAAATTACCCCAAAAGACCACATAATAAATTGTGTCTCCTGCAATACACACAGCTTTTTCTGAAGGGGAAAATAAAAGGCAGGCTCCCTTGGAGTCTGTTAGGTAATGGCCCCATACTTTTAATTTCAGAGACAGGCTGTTAACTCAGAATTATAAAAATCTCTGTAGAATTTTAAGACAGCAGCAAAGGTGGAGCTAGGAGAAAGCTCTGGTCTTTTTGGTGTGAGGAATTGGAAAAAAAATATACCATAAATAAAAAAAAATCAGGAGGGAAAGAAATGCAAAAGCAACCATATTTCTTTAATTTAGGGATCTCTCTACCCTGCAAGGTATGAAGGAGTTCAGTCTGACTTTTTTTTTTTTTTTTTTTTTTTTGACTGGCAAAGGTGGAAGAGTTGACATCTGTTCAAAAGAGGGCTGTCAAAGAATCTCCTCACAGGTAAAAGCAAGTGTTCGGCTATTAGCCACAAAAGCAGCCAACTTGAGTGATTTCTCTACCACATGTGCTAAGATGGGATGGAAACAAAGTTCATGTTCCTCGCCCATGACTCCTAGCTTCACGCTCACAGGAGCGCACACTCATATGTACGTGTACAAATGTACATACACACATATAATTCAGAGGCATTGTCTCTCATATGCATTTGAGCTATTTTTTAAATGCTGAATTTCTCCAAACCCATGAATAATACAATCTCTACTGTGGGTCCGGGGCACTGTGGATATACAGAACCTTGGCTCCCCAGATAGATGGCCACCCCTATCTGCTCCTCCAAATTCGGTTTCTACTTCCTAATCAGTGCTTTCTAGTCTTTCCTTTGGCCCTTGGGGGTTTCTTTTCATGACAGGGTGTATTACCTCACCTTTCCAGGACTTGTCAACTTATTCCACACATACGCTCTCTGTTCTGTGCGTGCTTCTCAAGTGATGTTGTCAAACATTAGCCTAATCTACAAAATATATGATCTTCTGTTCCTAAACTTGGTCAATATAAATAACATTTTAAGTTACCAAGTAACTTCCTTTGCCGATTCTTTCCACTCAGCCTCATTTTTTTTTTTTAATAAAAATTAAAGCTAAAATTATCGCTGCCTTGCAAGCCATTATAACCAGGTTCTGAGGGTTGAATTTAGGCTGCCATGGTGGTGATTCAAGCACTTAACCAACTGAGCTATCTCCTTAGCTCTACAGAGCTTCGCTTCACTGAGCTGCCCTTTGCCCTTCCCTGCATGAGGGGGACACTGCCTCCTCCACGTTGCTCCTAGAAATGGCCAGCCCGGGTTGTGCTCACTTGAGGAAAATCCACAGCCACAAAAGAGCAGAAGCAACAACATCTCTATCATCCATGAGAGCCAACTGAGTTCCAATCCCTATGTTCCAAAATGTGAGATTAACGTCCAGAAGATCAGTTTTATGAAAGTACGCATCAACTACGGACCACAAGCAAGCAATCCAACCTTGTCCCCTCAGCTGGGATCCATTCACCTGCATTGTGTTTTTGAATGGAATGGGATAGTGGATAGAGAGGGCAAGCATATTCTCTGGTACACAAGCCAAGTGACAGGAACAAGACAGTCTTCCTGCAGTCTAACACTGATCATCAACTAGTAGAAATTCATGCCATTGGGAGCCAGGTCAGCTGTGTCTTTGGGCTAGAGAGCTGACTGATTTCCTGGACAAGAATTGATAGCGTTCAATACCTTACTTGTGTCTTCATCTACTCTAGAAGTTGAAGCAGTGGCATCATCTTGAAAGTTATTACACCAAATTCTTTGGATATTAAAGATCAGGATTCTAAACTGGCTCCCGTGTCCTGGCTCTTCAATGCCCTGGCTCTTCCAATCAGGTTTTCTCTTCTGGGGAACATGTTACTTCCTTAGCAATAGGAACTGTTCAGCCTTCTCATTTGATTAGACAATTTCTGATGCACATGGCCCCCTGGACTGCTAAGGTCTTTCCTATTCACAGCATGTAGCTCCAATTCACATCAGCAGCACCAGTGATGATTACACACACACACACACACACACACACACACACACACACACACATACAAGCTCATTCACCAGGAGCTCTGGGCTACTTAGGGAACCCAGCTGATGGTTTTTCAAATCTGTTTGAGGAGAGAGAACTCCTAAAGAGGACCTTTCACACACTAACAGTTCTGGGATCTGCGTTGCAAATTAAGACACTTCATGTGCTAACTAAGAGCCCTCTGGGATGTGATCAAGATAATACAGGGTTGACACTTTGGGATTGTAAAGAAGATGATAAACAACAAAACATGAAAAAACCCTCAGAGGAGCATGCAGGGTAAGGCAGATGCCTGAAAATTCAAGGGCTTTGCACTCAAGTTCAAATGCCTTGCAAAGAAAATGGTCATACTATGTGTCTTCATATTTACCACTCTTTCTTGGATGACTGTTCAGTCCCTTTTTCCCTAGGAAAGGGAAACTTATGTGCTGATATTTTAAAATAATGAACTGATTATCTTTTCTGTAAGCACATTTGATGGGGCAAGCAATGGGTGTGTGGTAGCTGATCGCTGTTGATCTTTTGCTTAGTCTTAAATTTCTAGATTAAATTATCACTGATGCATTAGGCAAGGTAACATTCATTCTGTAAGGCTGTCCCAGACATGACTTGACCTCTGAGTGGCAAAGATTGGGCTCTGGTTATCTGACCCACTTGGGGAACAGTGGAGCTGGGCTTGGTAGGAAGTACTCTCAACAATCCACCACTGGTATTGGGCTAACTGGTGGACTGTGCTGTCACAATCAGGTTCAGTGAAGAATTCAATTTCTAGGACCTGGGGGGAGGGGGAAGGAACTATAAGCATGCATCTCAAAGATCCTCATCACTTTCTATATGGGACAAGGATGTAAACAGAACATAAAATATTATCTATCCATATATTTGAAATTTGTGAATCTGGAGAGACAGACAGTTCAGCAGTTAATAGCACTGGCTGCCCTTGCAGAGGACCCAGGTTCAAGCCCCAAGACCCACATGAGGACAGACAAGTATGTATAACTCCAGACCAAGGAATGCCGATGTCCTGCTCAGGCCTCCACAAGCACTCCACATTTCTCTTCTCTGTCTCATCTCCTTCCCATAGAACAATAAGAGATATTACATTTATATACATAACAGAAAGTTGCTTCTTGGTTGTCTCTGTGGAGGACTGGAAGAATGGTCTACGTTATTAAAAGAGAACTAAAGTTTATAAGGAGAAACATGTTCTACAGAAGTTGAGGTGCAGACCTGAATGTTTGCTTTGTAGACGGCTTGTCTCTTAAAGAAGAAAGGGTCAGAGGAAGGCCAAGGGCCTCTGTAAATTATGTGGCCTGAGAGAAGATCTTCTTTTCCAGTTCCAACTGCTGAAGTTGTGGAGAGTGATCTCTAGAGCTTGCTTGGATTCTGGGAAAGTCCTTTCATTCCTAGATCCTCCCAGCATCATGACTAGACAACTGGTTTGTCATGGATTTCCATGCCCTTAATGCCGATGTGAACAGAAAACTTCCACTTCTGGTAAATGTAACTTGACTGAACGTGTTCTTACAAATAAAACAGTATAACCACACCAGTGTTTCTTTGAAGAGACTGAAAACCCAGGGGATGGACAACAATGAAGGTGGGTCTAAGGGAGAAGATGCCCCCTTGGAAGGAAGATGATAGAAATGAGACAGGAAGTGGAGATGAGGGAGTAAGGATGGACAATTTACAAAGATTTTTAGAGATGCAGATGGACTTCTACGGTTTTCTTTTAGGTAAAATTTGGCATCTGTCTTGCCTTAGTTTGTGAAGGTAGGTAATAGTTATAACATTCTGTAACCCAGATAGACAGAAAGAAAACCAAGCCTCATGGGAAAACCAGAAAGCTCAACACTGTCTGGAAAATCGGACTCAGTTTCCCCAAAGATAGCTTGGATGTTGAGACGTGGAGAAGTACAATGTCTGTATAAGGAGCTGAAGTCATACCTCACAGAGACAGGTATCGTGACAAAGTGCCAGTCTACGGCATGAGGGTTTCCTGATCTCAAGCGCTTCAACGCCTTGCCAGCCAGTGTGACTGGTAATCAGAACAGCTTCTAATGGGAGGGTGAGGTATTTGGCATAGAAACACCTGGGGGGGGGGCGTCTCCCTCTAAAAGCAGATGGTGTAAAACATCATCTCCTTATTCAAAACGATGCAGAATTTGAGCTCATCTGAACTTTTAAGATACTCCTTTGATATCACAGCTGACTTGCTATCTGTGACTAGAATCAAAGTGTCACCTAAAGAGAACAAAGCAGAAAGTGTTGTGTAACACTTACATTTTGCTACAACTCCAAGGTCACAGATGACAAGGATAATTTAAGAAGACAATCATGCAAAGGTTTGAATCTCTAGAGGTCAATTTTGAACAAAAAAATTACAGTAATTGCTCACAAATTACCAGCCATTTTCAGTAGTTGAAGGCAAGGAATTTTTAAAATATTTATACAAGTAATCATTCTGAGAACAAAGTTTCCCCCAGAAATACTTAAAATATCGCTAACATTCAGTAAAAGAAATATATTATAGTCTCTGGTTATTGAAACTGTTACTAATCTTTTAAATGTGATAACTGGAAGTAATAGAATTTGTTTAGAATTATGAATTGTAGAATAACGGAAAGCTGCCCTGGAGCTCATCCTTTCCAGACATAAGTTTTGTTATTGCACAGAACATGAATGTCACACACTATTGACAAGCACACGTTTAACAATAAATGATAACATTCATTTAAACAATGTATTAGCAATCACATAGAAGGGAGCTCACAAATGGTGTAATCAGTATGCAGTACAGCCATCACAAATATGATTAGATCCCCAAATATGTTTCTGTGACAGCCATCTCTGATTCTTAACTTGTACTTCAGTTTTGACCAAATAGTGGCCCTATGGCACCTGTCAAAGTGAATACTTATGAACATCTCTACTGAGACACTGCTGCCTGAAGAGTTCTGAAAATTCATTTGGAATTATCATTCAGAGAATTTCAAATGCCCGAGGAATAAAACAATATTTAACTTAATTAGCAAAGAAAAACTAACTGAAAGTCTTTTTACAACCTGCACTTCCGTTGACTAGTTAATTGATAGATTTCTCTGGAAGCAACTGTGACTGACCTAAAGATTGACTGTTGCTATTAAAAGTCTATGAATTGGAGACAGAGAGTTTCAAAGTTTCATAACCTCCATCATGAAATAGCTCCATAAATTCATTTTGGTAACATAATATTATGAATATTCTACAAAGATGTTACATACTACCAAGAAAATACAGATGTGTGCACACACTTTCATGATGGTAATAATGGCCTGAGAACGTCTGTCCGTGCACTGAAGACTTCCTACTACCATGTCTGGTCACAACCAAATATGCCAGGCTTAATGAAGAATGAGATGCAAAGATTCAACAAAGCAGGGCTTCCTCATATATGTGCACATAGGCATCATTCGTGATGCTTCAGATGTTTTAAAATGTTAAATAATGACTATGATGAATAATAAATATTGTCAGTTTGCCGGGTTCTAGAACCACCTGTGAGATCAGTTTCTCAGTATGCCAGTGCTTGATTATCCAGAATAGGTTTATTGAAGTGAAAAGACCCATCTACTACTGGCGTCATCATTCTCTAGGCTCAGTTCCTGAACTGGAGAAGAAAACACAGAAAGCAAGTTGAGAACCAACATTTATATCTCTCTGCTTCCCAACTGCAGACTCAACATGACCTTGAGCTCCAGTCGCCACCCCTTCCTCTTCAGTGATGGGCAGCATCTTGGAACTCTAAGTCAAAATAAACCCTTCCTGTCTTAATTTGCTTTTGTTGGTTTTGTTTTGTTTTTGTTCGTTTTTATCACAGAAACAGAAAAAGTCATTAAGACCATAACATGTTCTCATTCATACCATGGTCACTTTCACTGCTTATGCTTCTAACCAAAACCATATTTGCCATTGCTGGAGTTATGAAAAGACAGTCCATGCTTCGCTACATGACCTCTAGCATGTGTCATCTCTCATATATGATAAAAGATTATAACCTACCATACTTCCCAAGTGCTAATATTTCGAATGCAAAGATGAGGTTTATGGTAAGTATCCTAGATCCCAGACCTATTTTGAAAATGTTCAAAGGTGCTTCTGGGGTTTCCCATCCATCAAACTCGGATACACAAACCTAAAATAAAGACCAGACAACATCCAGGCAGCTGAAGTCACATTGCTCCCGGATCACACGTGTGAAACAAAAGCCGCTACCAATAAATCTACCAGGCTAACTCCTCAGCCTCCAGAAGCATTCTCAGGTATTCACTTAAGAATAGAAATAGTTATTCTAAGAAATATATCCCTTTCTGGTAGAGCTGTAAAATGTGCAGGAACTCGGTGCCAGCCTTTGACAGGGAAATTTAGTTTTAGGTCACTCAATTTATGCCTTTGAGGGGAACAAATTCCCCAGAAGATTAAACTTTCATTAAGTTCTTTCTTTTATTTGCTGCCTTTGCACCCATCATATGGCCAGTTCCACAGCTGATGTCTTACTGTGCTCATAAAATGGTTGCCCTTGAACTTTAGGGACCTGTCAAACACCTTTCCCTCTCCCCTCTACCCCCCAATAAAAAACCTTTTAGAGAAGGGTACTTAAATTGACAGTCTCACTGGTCACCCTCCCAGCCTATGTCAGTGAGAATGTGCCCAGAAGAGATGGAGAAGGCAATGCATTCTTTAGACAATTGTATTGTGAAGCCCATATTCCACACTCCCTGGCCCTCAACCCCCCTATTGTTTTGACTAGACAGGGGATCATACTGAATAGATTAACCAGTCATTGACTCGGGACACCTACTGCTTGGAATGTCATTGCACTTTGAGTGAAAGGGGATAAAAATGTCTCCCCTTCACCCCTGATCCCCCACTCTGTGGCAATATTTCTGCCACAGAAATACTTGGCTGTCAGCTCTAGCAAAGAAATCCTGGATAGTCACAGTAGTTTGTTGTCAGAATGAAAAATGGCCCTGCGCATAAGGTCTCAAGGCTGGGATGCTAACAGTTAAGAAGCCCTATGTCAGGCATTTGACAGAGAACTTTGCTCTTGCTGTTAAATGCCACTTAATACTGTCCTGCAGGATAATCCCTGCTGTTTAACAACCGTGCGATCATGGGCTCAGCCTCAGCAGAATGTCTTTCCGACAGGGAGAGAATGGCCAGATGTCATCTATTTGCTTGGGAGCAAAGAAAATACATCTCTGTGCATCCAATGAAAATAATGTTGTTTCAAAAATAACAAGACAATAGCAAACCCACGGATGCTTTGATTCATCATGAGACTTCGCAGCCAAGAGAGAGATGAAATTCTAGCTGAGATTAGCTGTAGGGGAAGAAGAAAGAACCTTGATAGAGACGTTAGAACTTAGACAGCATCCTGTTACTCCCTGGAGCTGACTAGTCAAGGAAAAGCTTTACACTAGGCATCAAGTAGCAAACCGACAGCTTGCTCATTGTGGAATTTTGCACTTGTACAGAAGCACAGAATGTTTTTGAAGAGTGCCCGGTGGGCGGTTGTGTTTTGCAAAGTTACTATTATTCTATCAAATAAAGGTAAAGGCTTTACCAGCTAGTGTTAAATGCCACTTGTTTTCCAAACAAGATTTAATTATTTTAGTACTTAAGACATAGATGGGAAGTTTTTATATGATCTTTAAGTTTAAACTGGGAACAAAGCTTCAAAGCATGGTGATTGTCTAGCATGCCTAAGACCTTAGATCTGATTTCTCAACATCACAGGAAATTCGAGTATGCACGCACGCGCGCACGCGCACACACACACACACACACACACACATTTACAACAATATTAAAACATGCTGACATCTAAGGCAATTTCAGACACACATACACACACACACTCACAACAATATTAAATAAAACATGCCAGCCTCTAATCATTGCAATGATTTCTGAAATCTGAAAGAATTTATTATATCTCAGCTTTGTGTAGTTCTTTACATACTTTAGTTTTGAGGTTGGATGAGGACAGGGAGAAGGGGCAGATTCACTTTTATTGTACTACATGGACTTTGTCAAAGAAGCATTGAATTAGAATCAGGATTAGATGCATATCAAAGATACATTCGGGCAGCAAAATCTAAACTTATGATTCTATCTGAATGAAGAGTTACATTTAAATGATGAACATGAGAATATTTAGAAATAATTTCTTTTATTGTCTAATGTTTGTTTATTAAAATACTTTTATCTATTTTAAAGGGAAAAGTTGTTTTATTTTTTGGATATAAAATTTCATTTCTTCAGTTGTCAGTTCAGTTTGATTAGTTTAGAATTATAAAAATTCTAAAGCATCTGGCATCAGCAGATTTACTTGTAAGTATTATTTTGCCTTGGAAATACTTGCATAATATATTTTCTGAGTACAATTTTCCTTCCTTTATCTCATCCCAGGCCCTCTCCATGACACCACAATGCAACTCCAAGATTGATTTTTTTTTTTTAATCTATCTTTAGAAAAAAAAAAAACAGTCCAATCAAATCAGACCGGAATAGAAAAAGAAAAAAAAAAAAAAAAAAAAAGACAAACAGAAAGAAACAGATAAAGTATAGGACACACATACACATGAGTGTGGTTTCATGAGCTCCCGCACAAAGCCCACAATAACACAAAATTTGAAACTATACCATGTAAGTAAAAGACAGGTAAGTTAAAAGTGCCCAAACAAAACATATGAGACAAAGCATCTCTAAAAATACCGTATTTGATTTGGATTGGCCATCTACTACTTAGCTACTATTTATCACTTTATGGGTGATTTGTATGCACCGTGAGACACCATTGGAGGAAACTAATTTTGCCTTGCAAATAGTTGTCAGTTGTAGATAACTAGCTTTCTTATTATAGTAAACTCAAAGGAGTTGAAGCTGTGTTAAATGGAAATATTTCTTTAGAAATAAACATTTAGGAAACATTTCAGTCACCGAGGAAGCTGGCTAGCCAGCTTTTCCAGTGTTGTAGAGGATGAGAAAAGACTTCTGATCATTGTTCTCTGGCCTCCAAAGTGGGAGGGGAGAGAAAGAAAGAGAATAAACGTAATTTTAAGATGATAACATGATGAGGTGGTACACATAGGAAAGATGCAGACACAGAGTAGCCGGAAAGAGGCAGGCCAGGGGGCTGGGAACACACCATGCAGCTCAGGGAAAAGCAAGAGAGGACACCTCAGCTCAGTGAGAGAAAAAAGCATCTGTGCAAAATTGGCCTCTGACCTCCACATAGGAGCCATAGCATGTATGTGATGTGCTATGTTCCCCTAGACACACACACACACACATTAAAGAGAGAGAGAGAGAGAGAGAGAGACAGGGAGAGGACGAGGGAGTAAGATTTTTAGAATAGACAAATGAAGATACAAATGTATACATGTTCTCTACCACATAGTCTCGGATTATTGCCAGGCATGAAAAATGGGTAAGGCTAGCTCAGTGGCTTCTGGGAGGAACTCTGGCTTTCCAAGGTCGGAGAATGGGGACGTGAGGTCAGCCTGGGCTACGCAGTGAGACTTTGTGAAAAGCACTCTTGTACACACTGCCTGCTCTAGAACCAACACTTAACAAGCAAAAGCTGCTAATTGTTCAATGGCTGGTTTCATAGCCATCCCTCACGCAATAAATGATCCAAATGGGGGAGCCAATGAATATGGACCATATCAAATGCTTTGCTTACCTGCCCAGCAAAAGTGACACCCTGCCCTGGGAAATGCGCTTTCAATTCTAATTTTTTTTTTTAGAATGAAGGAACAAGTCACAGATAACAAAGTCATATACAGGTCCAAAGATGGAGCTATGGCTAAGTTTCATACTTAAGTTTGTCTGACTCCAAGCCTGCTGTACCTCAGTTATGTGCAATGCTTTTCTGTTGTATTCCAAACAACTAGAACCTCTGAGCGTTAGAACTTAAATCTGTAGTCACTGCATAGGGGAGATCCTCTAGGCCTGAGTCAGCTCCCAAGAGCTTCATGAAGCTGACAGCTGAGCCCAATTACACTAATGAGACCAAACACTGTTTGCTTTGTGTTTGTTTTTGTTTTTCTAGAAGAGTTCTGCATCATCTTGGGTCTCCAGACCTTAGCAGGAGAAGGAGGTTCTGGCTTGTGTGCTCCTTACCTGCAAACCTGAGTCACTGGCTTGAGTCAGCACTCTTTGCCCCAGGTCCTGTATGTACCTTACTGAGACTCCTGCCTTGCTTGTGTTTATGGTTTGCATATTTATTATCTGGGACGATCAGCAGACGGAAACCCAGTTCTCAAGATTGCTGATGAGATTTCCCAGTGATATTGTCAAATTAAACCCTGGTTCTCTAAATTTGCATAAACATCAAGGGGATGCATCAGCCATGGATAGGGCTTTGCCTAGGGACTGTATAGTGCTCTTGCCCCAAGCACTGGCTATAACTGAATAAACAATACAGATGATAAGCTTAGTTCTGGGGAATTTCTGGGACCTAGTACTCCAACTTACTGCAAATCAACTCCAGTTTGGAGTCTGAAGTTCAGTGTGACATCCGGAGTCTGGTCTGTAGGTAGCTTAGCTGAGGGGTTCAGCTCAAATTTGATTCCAAGCTCTGTTATGTGACCTAGAGCTTAGACCTAATCCCAAGTCTGATTACTAGCCAGGCACCATCATGAAGGCAACAGATGTAGAGTCAATAGGAGTTTGGAAGATGTATCAAAGTACTTACTCAATGCATAATTATTCTTCAATAAGCCTTGAACAACTTAAGCTTTCATCTTCTATTCTGGGATAACTGCTGCCTGGCTTGCTTAAGGAAGAGAAAGGAACATTGTCACCTCATTCTGGAGGCTAAGCTACATCGACATCAAGCTTAGAAACACACGTGGGATGTGGTCTTGAACCTGCATACCAAGCCTCAGAGCTCAGATTTGGCAAAGATTCGGTTGATGACTGAAAATTCTACATGCATCATTCCACCGCTGGTCTGATGGACATACAGGAAACAGAGAGATGTAGGAGATAGGTCAGATATGGCTTATGGAGAATCCACAGAAGTACAGAGCTAACTCAACAACTATTACTTTTGCTGTGTCAATTAATTCCCTTACACTTTAGTTTCTTTGGCCCTTTGAATGAAAATGCATACGAAATATCTTTCCAGGTCAATATTAAACTTAAATAGGATTTTTTAAATTATCTTATTAAATTTTTTGAGACAGGAAATCACATACCCTAGGATACTTTCAAACTTACCATATAGCTAAAGACAGCCTTGAACTTCTGATCTACTACCACTATCGACCTGGTTGCTGGGATTTCTGATATTTTCTCTTATTTCTGCAACACCAGAGTTTGAACAAAATGTCCACACTGGGCAAACACTCTGCCAATAGAACCCCTTTTAAATCAATTTTTGTTAGCTTGAAAAAATAATAGATTTTAAGATACCGTTTTCACGATTATATATGATAACATTTCCAAATGCTTATGCCTTTGTTCTTATTGGCTGATAAATAATGTTACTAGTCCTTTTCTATTCCTCCTGCTTCCCTATACTCTATTGTTATTTAATGGTAAAAAAAAATTAAGTTACTTTGAAGTGAGGAAGAAAGAGCAAAAATTATAAGTAGAACTCATATAAAATATGTAGGAGAAATGAAATGCACAGAGCCAACTTTTCTAAGCCTAAAAAACAGTACAACACAAAATAGTAGATATGTTCTAAGGGCATGTATTAAATTCTGAAGTCTTTTTTGTGGGGGTAAAGACTGCATTTTCCAACACAGCTTCCATTGTGGTCACTCAAAATGGCAAGATGCTCCTGTAAGAATAGATACAGAACTTTCTATTCATAGTTATAATTATTCTGGCGTGGTATAGCATTCTGATGGTTCAGTCATCTGTTCAGATAAATGTATACTTTCACAAAACTATGTAAGTTTAAAAAAGACAGACACAAAAGGTATTTTAGCTTACAAGCATCTCAACTACCAAAGCAAGAAAACATTGCAATATGGAAGAGTTTGAAGCTATGTTTCTGTTTTAATATATCCTCCGATTAATGTGACAGAATATTTGACCTGGAGCCTTACAATAGTTCTTGTGCCACAAAATCGAACAACCAAGATGCTTGATTCCCTGTCCATACAGGGAGTGGCTTTGGGTGCAGAGGCTCTGTCAGACACTACAGGACTGAGAAACTGAAGCAGAGTCAACTCTGACTCATCGCCACATCAACAAGATCTGACACACCTGAGTGTCTAGCAAAGCCCTCTGCTAGCCTGGAATTACATCCTACATCATTGTACAGCTTCTGTGGGGAAAAAGTCTAGGTTCTAGAAGCTCAAAAAATTGCACAGTTTTCACAAACAAAATGGAGGCATTAGAATGAATCTCACTAGTTAACATAAGGAGGATGAATATTTATGTGAGCTCTTCTTCCCTACCCTACTGACAAAATTAATAATCACAGACGTCCTGCTTAAGCAGACAGCATCAGTCTCAAGTCGCCTTTTAGCCTTTTAGCAAAGGAGTCTAAAAGCAAGACAACCCCGGGAAACATTCACTTGAACAGGCCGAAGAGTTGAAACTTAAGAAGCCAAGCCTGTGGTCATTCTACTCTACCAACACGCCATTAAACTCTCAAGTTCTGTCTCTTTTTCTTCAAGGATGGCAAGATCAGATCCCCTAAGTTTGTGGCCTGTTGCTGGTACATTATAGTTGCGTAAGTGCCCTTTAGCCACTATAAGAAGCAAGAGTTAAACATCTCAGCAGGGAACAAACTGTACATGCAACTACAGGAGCACAGAATTACAGGACTTGGCTTTCCATGGGTATAGACAAGAGTCAATTGGGAAAGAACATATTCATAATCCCTCAAAGTTTTAGAGGGGTCCCGAAAACTCTAGATCTTGTTTCTTTGTTTGTTTCTAATTGTTACACCAAAAATGATTTTTGTCCTTTCAAAGAACATTTTAGAGTCTAGAGACACATCTTAATTTTGGGCACCAGAGCAGAAACAGGAATGGTTTGCTATTGACATCTAGCTAAAGACAATTAATTCTACAGTGCACATAATAACATCTCAAGAAAGGATGGTCTGGCTTAAACTGTCAGGGATGGGGAGGCTGACACCTCATCTGATATTATGAACTCCTTGGTAAGTTTATGAAAAGACTTAAAGAACCTGATACCTGCAAATAAAGAGACCAAGTGGATATGTGAATGGATGGCTAGAGCAAACTCACATAAAAAAAAAAAAAAAAAAAAAAAAAAAAACAAAAAAAACCATGCAGGTCATTCAGTAACTGTATCAAGGTCATTCAGTAGCTGTATCAAGGTCATTCAGTAGCTATATCGTTGTGGTAAATACTATAAGGATTGGTTATCCTTTTATCAACCCCCGTGGTCTCACTCCACAGAAGCCGCTCCAATATAAAGCTGAGAGTATGGAATCTGTCACATGGTCCAAAAGCCGCACGCTCTACATGGTTCTCTTTCGAGGCGGTTCACTCTGCCTGCCCTGTTGCATCTGTCCCAGGTGGGTAGGACCTCCCCAACGTGTTCCTGTACTCCACCACCCAGCACAAACATGACTCCAAAGCCTGGAAGCTTTTCAAGCAGGTTTATACATTAAATTCTCAAACCACAAACCCTCTATATAATAACATTACATCCAATAGACAAAGATACAAACTGTCCTCCCATATGAGATAAAAAGACCTATAGAAGAAACTCTTAAAAATATTCAGATCCACCTATCACCAATTAAGTCCACCTGGATCTAGATTCTCCTTCTCCAGCTCCATCTTGACTCCTCCTTCAATCTCCTCTCTACCTCCCGCCTCTGCTTCTGCTCCTTGACCTTTCCCGGTCTTCTTCTCTTATGTCCAGTCATGTACTGCCTTAACATAAATCCACATTATATCTACGTCATTCAGTAGCTGTATCTAGGTCATTCAGTAGCTGTATCTAGGTCATTCATTGGCTATATCTAGTAGTACCAGTGAGTTACACACTCTTAAATCTTATCTTCATCAATCATTGCAGTCACTGCAACTGAGATGAGCACTGTCTATATAACAGCAAGGATGGAGAGATGAACTAGCAGTTAAGAGTATATAACTGTTCTTGCAGAGGACTTGAGTTCCTTTCTTAGTACCCAGGTTTGACAGCATCCACCTCCTGCAACTCCAAATCTAAAGGCATCTGTAACCTTGCCTCTCCTCCCAGCCCATGCACAGACCCACACACAGACTCACATGTACACAAAATTAAAAACAGAACAGATCTTTTCAAAACAGTTCTGGGATGGTAGTAATATATCAACCATTCCAGTGGATCCTGATGAGGAATGCAGCCCACCGCCTGTTCTGTGACCGCATCAAGGTAATGTGTATGTTATAAAAACTTAAATAAGGAAAAACTATACACTGATGTACATTGCCTAAAGTCTCTGATAGTTAATTTTAAAAACTATTTCTCAGTGTCCTTCAGTGTGGACTTTGATATCGGCATGGATTTCTGTCAGGACAGAGACATCACGTAGAAATTGCTGTCATTTATCTATCTTTTGATATTGGATACCCCATCCTCTCCATCCTCCCTCTTTCCATTTGTGATGTCTCTCTTGTCAAGCAGGCAGTAGCCAGCCTAGGGATCATAAGGAGGGAGAGGGTAACACTAGCACTCAACTCTGCAGGGGAAATTGGCAGCCAATCACTCCACCTCCTGGCATGATTGGCATAACAGAGAGGCTCTAAGTGTTGAGTTTCATTTCAATAAACCTGTTTGCACTAAGGCATTTTCCCATGAGAACATTTTAATTAATTTATTAATTGCAAATGAAGTTACAGGTGTCTGAGTGGGTAGGCGGTAGAGCAGTGTGTGTGTGTGTGTGTGTGTGTGTGTGTGTGTGTGTGTGTGTGTGTGCTTACTTGCACATGCGCACAGGTGTATGTGGGATTTAAATGCTTCTGTATCCATCTCTCTGGCCTCAACCTGTCCAGGCAGGCTCTCAGCCACTGATTCCCACACAAGTCTATGCAGGTAGAGTAATTTGTCACATGAGTTGAAGAGATGGCTCTATCAGGCCCACATAATGATGCAGGAAAATAACACTCAAACACAGGTCCTGGCTTCAGGGGGCTGGTAGCTGTTTCTTTAGAAACTGGACCTTCTTTCTAGGATAAAATGTTCAGAGCATTTTATAATCTTTGTCATTGTTTGAGAATATGATACCCACACAAACTTGTCCCCTTTATGAAAGAGCATCTAGTCTCCCGAGCTACTGTGAGCACCTGGCTAATGCTTTTCAGACATCCATCCATCCTTGATCGCTTACAGACATTGACTGTGATGTGTCCCTGGTTCTCTGAGCATGCACAAAAAATTACTGTTTTTTTTTTTGTGGGGGGGGTGAAGGGGGTTTCAAACATGATGTAAAGTGAATAAATAAATTCATGGGTAAACAATTGATTTGGAGACATCAACTAAGCACAGATTGAATCTGCTGGTAAAGGTATGAAGAGGACTATGCTTTATCTGGGGATGGACATGGTAGAAAGATAGAGTTAGATGGAGCTGGGCTTCAACTGGAGTTCTTCACTCATGGAGATATCAAGCAATACTGAATACTGTCAAGTCTCACCGTCCAGACCATTGCCAAAGAGGGCAGAATGTGACCATAAACTACTGGGCACAGTGGCTCTGGTAAAATATCTATTATTTATGAACATCTTCTGTAAAGAGTTAAAGGAGCACAATCCGCCTTTTTCCTGAATATTCTCCAGGTTTGCTGATGTGGGAGTAAGAGTCGCTATGATTTGTTCTTTCACTACAGGTTGGCTAGACTTTCCTCAAATTTAAAGCTAAAGTTGTTCAAGGCTATTTTACACTTGGGATATTCCTTCACTTCTTCGTTGTATTACGCAATGCCAGCATTTTAGTGAATTCTCTGACAGTTTATTGCTATATGTTTGGATCTTCATCAAAAGTAGGAAGGCATATCACTAGACTTAATTGGGAAATTAGTCACTATTAGGACCTATCATGGTGAATGTGTCTTATCTCGGTAATCTAACCTCAAGAGGATATTGTGACTCTGCCAAAATCCTATATATAGGATTTTTCACTATATATATATATATATATAGTGAAAACAACTAAGTAAGGGAAGTCATGAATGACAATGTAGAGACAGAAACCAATAAGCTAATATAGTGCAGCTCTCTATGTGTTTCCTGTTCAAAAGCTTATTGCTAATTAAAATAAACATCAGATTCCTCGGGTTTACTGGAACATTATTGCATTAAAAAGAAGTGTAGATGTGTGTGCAACAGAGGGAAAAAGAGCAACAGAAAGATAAAAGTTAATTAATAGCATTTGGCCTTCCTCCAAAACCTATCCTGTGAGCTTGAGGTATTTGTGATTGGGTAACTCTTGTTGATTGGTATGGGAAAACATCCATCCTGATGATCTGCCTATAAAACAGCTTCCAAGGAGAGCATGGCCATGTCTTACACAACATCGTTGTGTCTTTCCAAAGTTTTGACACTTCCTGTATGACAGGGCCCAGAGTGTGGGTTCTGACTGGACAGCATGTGGTCCTGATGCAATGGGTTTTACCTTGGAGGTTGACTGGTAAGTTGAATGGCAAGTGAAGTCATTAGTTTACCCCTTGGAACTAAATGTTGATTTATATCTCTGCTGGGATCTAGTTTTTCCACTACTTTTTCCTAAATGCAGTTAGGTTTGGAGTACCCTATCTGGTACTATTTATAATCTATTAGTCCCCATTTACTACAGAGCCTGGAACTAATTGCACATAAAAATTCCCAACTAGTTTCTGAATTAAAAATAGTTAGTTTTATGGCTAAAGCCAGGTTTCCCAAAGGGTGTTCCATGAAATACTAGTACCATGACATGTCCCTCAAAAGGGTTTCATTGTTCAAAGGACTTGGAAGAAAAGCAGATGTAGGACACTCTTCTTTGAATACTCATAGAGATGAGGGTCAACAGTAGTTGGGTCACTGTAGATGAACAACTGTCCTTGAATTATCTAGTATAGTTGCCAGCAAATGGGATCCTGGGAAAAATACATTGGTAAGTTTAGTTTTGCTCAGCCAAATATTTCTCAGAATAACTATGCCTATGGAACCATTCTCTTGATATAAAACTATCAACTACATTAACAATTATCTTTCCAAGAACAAACTTTAGGGAACTCTCATCCATACTATTAAGCTATGTTTTCTAAAAAAAAAAAAATTAGATAGACATTAATTGATCCCATAGAAATTTATGTGCCATTTTGTTTTCTTTGTGTTTGCCTATTTGTTTTCTTGAGAACACATCAGCCAACAAACTGCCCCCGTGCGTTGCCAATTTTTTAAAAAGTTATGTTAAGAAACATAGAAAAATATGGCAAATATGTATCTTTTTAGAACAAGACAAAGGATGGGGGATGGGGGTCATATCAGAAGTATGAATAACTGTGTTAAGGATACAGAGTGTTTATTATCAACTTGTTAGGCTCTAGGGTTGTCTAGCAGACAAGCCTCTGATCATCCCTCCGAGGGATCATCTTACTTGGGTTGATTGAAGTGGGAAGACTCAGCCTAAACATGGGCATTTCCAACCCCTGGACTGTAAACTGCATTACAAGGTGAAAGTTAAAGAATAGCCAACGACCTCATCCAACTCCAGGCAGTATGGTGGGCAGTACTGCAGAACTGTCAACCAAAGACATGCTTCCTTTGTCACCTTGCTCCTGCCAAGGTCATTTTATTACATCAGTCGATAAAGAACTGATGGGAGACCTCAAAGTGAAAAATAAAAACACATTTACAGGCTGGAGAGATGGCTCAGCGGTTAAGAGCACAGACACATAACCATCTGTAATGAGATTCGATGCCCTCTTCTGGTGTGTCTGAAGACAGCAACAGTGTGCACATGCCCATAAAATAAATAAATAAATCTTTTAAAAAAATACATTCACACTTGAGTTACTGTTTTATAAATCCCCAATAAACCGGAAATAGTGTGATTAACCTTGAGAAGCACATGTGCATCTGAGAAATATTCAGGGCCAATGATCATGTTTCCAGCTTCTCAAGGGCAGATGACAAGTATGAGGACAGTTCCTAATGAGCTTTAAAAAGTTCACCAATCACAGCAGGGTAAAAAAGTAAATAAATTCTGTATTTAGAAAAATTTTGGAGCAGAGATTGAAAGAAAGGTCATCCAGAGACTGCCCCACCTGGGGATCCATCCCATATGCAGTCACCAAACCCAGACATTATTGTGGATGACAAGAAGTATGAGCCGAAAGGAGCCTGATATGGATGTCTCCTGAGAGGCTCTGCCAGAGACTGACCAATACAGAGGTGGATGCTCTCAGCCAACTATTGGACTGAGAATGAGGTCCCCAGTAGAGGAGTTAGAGTAAAGACTGAAGGAGCTGAAGGGGTTTGCAACCTCATAGGAACGACAACATTATCAACCAACTAGACCCCCCAGAGTTCCTCGGGACAAAACCACCAACCAAAGAGTACACATGGAGGAACCTATGGCTTCAGCCACATATGTAGCAGAGGATGGCATTGTCTGGCATCAATAGGAGGAGAGGCCCATGGTCCTTTGAATTCCCCAGTGGGGAAATGCCAGGGCAATGAGGAGGAAATGGATGGGAGGTGGAGTATCTTCATAGAAGCAGGTTCTGAAGGGAGGATTGAAGGGGAGGGAACTGGGAAATGGGATAACATTTGAAATGTAAATACATAAAATATTCAAGAAAAGAAGAAAAAAATTTCACAGGTATTAAGAAAAATAGATTTTAGCTCACTACGGGTTGTTCTGGTACCTGGATTATATGTTTAATTTTAGTTTTGCCTTTAAATTAGATAGCTTTACATCAGTACCAGCAAATAGATTTCTCTGATATTATTAGTCCTTACCATGGAAAAAGACTGGACTGCGTCCTTTGCTTTCTACACTAATTCTGTGTAGCTATGGATTCTGAGCCTTGGTCTTGATCTCCAATTGGTCTTGCTGTTGTGTTCTTGGCTAAAGTCCGGACTTGGTGGTTTGTTCTCAAAATCTTGAAATCCTCAAGTCAGAGCAGCTTGGAGAATGCAAGCTACTGGCATTGTTGTTTCTTACAGCAAAGCAGAAATGGCTGTGGCCTAAGGAGACAAGAACTCTGTAGCCATGTCTTCAAGCTTCCTGTCCAGGCTTTGCTCTCCTGCTCTACAAATGGAGTCCTGCAGAACATTTTATGTATTATTGTTCCTCAGTGTAAACCCTGGAAGCACTGTGAAGCAGTTTCTTCCTATCCTCAAGCTTAGGTATTTGTGAGTACTTAATGTTGTGTTACATGTGCTGAGTTTGCTTGCTTTGAATTTTTATTCTTAAATAACATTGACTTTGCATTATGACTAGCCAAGTTTGAGTTGAACTACATTAGGTTTTTCCTATCTTTAATAATAATAATAATAATCATCATCATCATCATCATTAATTCTGAAATTCATAGGGTTTTGGAAATAATTTTAAATCACTAGTGTCCAAAAGTAGTTCTTATATTTTGCACACAGTAATGGGAAAACATTAGTAATTTGGGATATATCCAGATTATTTTTATATTAAATGTATTTTAAGACTGTTGTTGGTTTTGTTTGTCATACATTTCATGCCTTGGAATTAGCACCTTGAATTACAACAGGTTTTCTATTTGAAATTGTGAACTATTTATGTGGCACATAATTTGTGTGTGTGTGTGTGTGTGTGTGTCTGTATGTGTGTGAGAGAAAGAGAGAGGGAGAGAGAGAGAGAGAGAGAGAGAGAGAGAGAGAGAGAGAGAGAGAGAGAGAGAGAGGCAGAGGGGGAGATGTTTAGGGATTTGTATCTTAATAACTGTCTGGTGTCAATGTTTAGAGTAATATCAGAATAACTTTTGACTCTGTTCCCAGAGTGACAACTTTCAATGAAGTAAAAAAAAAAAAAAAAAAAAAAAATTTCCACAGAAGGAGAAAAAATTAAATTGCTTCTTCCTCAATGGCCACTGAGAATTTTTCCCAAAAGATGAAGACACATCCTCACGGGACTCCTCTCAGATACCCTGTTGCTGCCCTGTGTCATAAAGATTCTGTTGTATTGGATCTACAGGATGGGCCCCTTCATGGACTCCAGCAGCTAATGGATGGGGTAGATGTTAGAATGGGCCAATTCAAAGGTCTAGATCTGGATCTGAGACACATCTGAGCTAATCATCCCTCCAGCTCCCTGGCACTTTTACCCTCAGGGCTGGCTCAGCACTAACCCAGACACTAGGCCAGCTCTAGCCTGCTGCCCAAGCGAGGTTGCAGCTGGTGAGGGACAGAACCAGTTTTCTCACCTTAGTCCTTCCCTACATTGTAATTAACAAATGTCTAACTGTAGTGATGATGAAAATAATAGATCTGAAAATATCTGCAACTGATAGTAATGGCCGGTACTGTCACAAATAACAAGGGTAAGCTTCAATCTGTGGGGAGAACGGTGCTCAACCTTAAATGACCAGAATGCTGTGGGTTTCCCATTTAAGTTCAAGGCAATATCTATTCTGGTTCTCATCCAACGGGCCGTGGATGATGACATGTACCTGGGTGACCATGAGAGACTTTTAAATCTACTCCTGCGCCTTTTGTGAAGGATCAGCTTGTCTCTGTAGTCATGGAGGACTGCCCAAGAAGGTGAGGACTGAAGGCAGAGCCATGGAGCCGTACGAAGATGAAGGGTAATCCTGCTACTTTCTCATTGCTATTAATGACTGAAGACTCATAGTTGAGAAAGTGAGTCATAAAAAAACTTCGGTGACAACAGTAACCCCAACTTCAGACAACCTCCCCACCCCCCACACACAAAGGTAACATAGAAACCCACTGAAGACAACGCTTGAAAATTGTGATGAGGATGTTGAAGTCTATTTGTCTGCAATGTATGGCTTCTGGCAGGGTTCAGGTGGGGAAGGACCCAGTTTTCTTAGAGGAGTTTGACCACGCTCCAGTGAATATACAGGCAGCATAAATAGGGCACTTTTTTCTTCTCTTTCTTTCTTTCTTTTTTTTTTTTTTGGAAGGGGACATAAAGGTTAGGAGGAGCTCCTGGAAGGACTGGGAAGTGACTGACTGAACTCATGGTTCTCAAATAATCAATAAAAGTATTATGGAAATAATAGAAAACCAGTTACCTTTATATCCTCATTTTTGACTCATGAACTTTCTAATGATACAGTTCACTGAGATGCATAGAGGGTGGTATTTAGCAAGTGCCTATTTAGGTGGCTAGATTCATGTTGCTATGTGGTATTTTTATTTATAAGTTCATTTAAATAAATCGACCTTTTATATCCAAAGATACAATCAATAAAGTAAATCAGGAGCCAGGTTTAGAAGCTAACCACGGTGAGGAGATTAAAATTGATTTGAGACGAAACAGGAAGATACTGAGCTGGAGGATGGTAGTCATCCGAGTCCCATCCCTGAAAGTTTTTTTCAGTGTAGGAAAGAGGGAAGTGGGTGATAGGTTCCTGTTTGGCAGTCTTGGGACAAATGAGGCAGCCAGAGATTGCTCAGGAGGCAGTAAAGAACTTTTAAGTAAATGTATCTGTGTTGACTGCTTAGTTTTATTTTATCTTTATGAGTATTTTGTTTGTATATATGTATTTTGTATGTATGTATAAATGTATGCCTACCATATGCATGCAATGCCCAAGGAGGCCTGAGGAGGGCGTTGGAACTCCTGAAGTCGGGATTGAGGAAATCTTAGCCACCATGTGGATGCTGGGAATCCAGCCAGGTTCGCTGCAAGAGCAGCAAGAGCGCTCAACTGCTAAGCTGGCTCTCCAGCCCAGTGTTATAAAAGCCACGTCGCTGTGAAAGTCGAGGAATATATAAAACTATATTTAATTTTTATAATTCTATTTACTAGATATGGAAGGCATACCCTGCTTCTCACTGGAGCCCTGCTCTCTGCCTCCTAGTCTGCGCGCCACACTGGAATTACAGATGCGCGAGCCAGGGATGGATTCACCGCAACCACCATTTCCCCCTAGCCAGGAAGGACGGTTCTGCCTGAGACTGTGTTTGCTGGAAGAGACATGTAGGTTATACCACTGCTGCCAAGCCCTTTGCCCTACGAGACACGTAATCAATGTGCTACTCAAAAGCGAGATGACACCTCAGGGCTTCAAAGAGGCGGGTCTGAAAAATGAGGAGGGTCCCCAATCCACAAGAAGTTTTTTTCATTGCATCTTTACTATGACAATAATGATCCCAAAACAGAAAGCGTCCTGCATTTGCGAGCAAAGCTATGAATAAAAAAAAAAGAAAAGAAAAAAAGAAAGAAAGAAAGAAAGAAACGTTCAAAGGAGAAAATATACATCTAGAATGATATTGAAGGGACCCAAAATAATTTTCTAATGAGTTGTCTGAAAATCAAAAATTAATAATAATCCTATGAATATTGACAGCAACATTATGTGGCCTCTTCTGATTCACAGGCATCCAAAAATGTTCAAGTAAGTTTTTCTTTCTTTCTTTTTTTTTTTTTTTTTTTTTTTTTTTTTTTTTTTTTGCAACATACAACTTCTAAAACAAAACAGAGGACTCAAAAAGGACACAAATTTAAAATGCCACTCGTGGCTATATTTTTTAACTGTTTGTAAACACAGTAAATCATTTTATTTTAGACCCAAATAAATCTGTTTAGACTCTAAAAATCAATATTTTATGTAAACCATGACCACATGAAAGAAAGCATTGCAGAGACTGGGAAACACTTCGAATGGAATCACTGTCATATTACAAATATAACTCGGTAAAATAAAATTGTACTTTTATGATAATTAGGGGGAAGACAAGAACACGTCTTTGGAAATCACTCCAAACCAGAATGAGAAGAAAAGAAAGAAAAGCAGACACCAACCTCGAGGAAACAAAGAGACATCTTTATAACCCTAGGCCATGACTCTCAAAGGTTTGCCAATTGGCAGTGATGTTGAAATCAGGGTAGGAAACTCTGAGAATGTGCACCTGCCTTATCACCTACAAGCCAGCAGGGCACAGTTTCCCAAGTTAGGTGGGCACCCAACCAGGGGAAATCACCATCTGCTTCTGGGAATAATTAAAATCTGGTTGTTGCATTGCCAGTGGGGTCTTCTTGGGTGCTGTTGGGAAAGACAATGTGGCATGGTGCTTGAAACAAATTTAGAAACAAATGCCAGTGCTTGGGGAGGGTAGAAGAAAGAGTAAATTGAAAATATTCCTCCTCGATCCCTCTCTTCCTCTTTTCTACATCTCCCTCTCTCTCCTCTCTCTATTTCTTTCTCTCACTCCCTCTTTTCTCCACCACCCCCCCTCCATCTCATGCACACAGCATTTAAATAAAAATGGAAAAACTCGAGGTTGGAGAGATGACTCAGTGGCTAAGAGCATTTATTACTCTTGCAGAAGGCCCTGACTCAATTCTCGGTACCCTCATAGTGGCTCACAATCATCTATGACTCTGGCCCCAAGAGATCAGATGCATACACACAAACTGTGTACTGTCTTATATGCAAGCAAAGCATCCACATACATAAAATAACTAAATGATTAATTTTTTTAAAAAAGGATGAAAGATAGAGTGTGTTATAAAAACTCTAACAAAACTCATCTAATTGTTGACTACATAATTCCGGTGTGTGGGGGGGGATAAACCACTGAATGAGTATCTATTGGAACAACTCATGCCTATGTATTTGAACCAAGAGTCAATTAAGTGGAACAATAAGAAATGGGGAAAACATTGTTATTAATGTTTAAAGAAAAATGAAAAGCATGCAAATTTGATGTCTGCTTGAATGAGGAAAACAGTCTGGAATTGGACAGCAGTCAAAGCAGAATGTCTGTGCATGTCCCATCTCACCACATACGTTAGTTATAACCCCAGGCAGAGCAAAGGAATTGGCGTGACAGAACAAGGTGATTGGTTGTACTTGGCATTTGCCTAACATGGTGATTTTTGAGTCAACTTTCAGCCTCCATTGATGGGAAGCTCAGTTACTGGGTACAGTCTGTTTACATACCAACCTAGGGCCTAGTTCATGATGTGTGTAGGTTACCTGAACAGTTTTTCTTTTTATTTATATATGGTACTACTATGTGTGTTGGTGTGTGATCACATGTATGTCCATAGACATATGAGTGTCAGAGGTCAAATTTATGCGGTCTTTTCTCTCTAGATATCAGGTTCTGATTGCCAGGCACATGGAACAAGGTGTAACAAATGTCACTGAACTGCATGGCCGGCCTGTACCCAGCTAAAATTCAATCCTCAAGTATGGGCACAGGTTTAGGACAAACTTATGAGTATGGTTCAAGATACCAATAAGTAAGGCTCTATAGAGGACCATGGGATGGGAATGATGATATTTTCAATGAATTTACATAGTCTAATTATTAAGAAAATATAACAAGACCGGAGGCATTCCTTCACTGTGCTAGACCTGGAAAACTGGATACCATGAAAGAATGGATTAATACTAGGATAAAATGAGTGTCCACACATCAGTGTGATGAAGGAGTCATGTATCCACTAAATGCCAGTTTTCTCTCATCTCATGTGAGTCCTGTCTCCCTACTGTTAGCTGAATCTCCTGTCTCCAGACTGATCGATCACCTCCAAAGACGTTTTCACCTCTCTAATGATGAATGCATTTGAAAGCCCGGAAGTTCGACACAGACCTCATTTCTAGCAGCCCTGGGCACCCAAAGCACCTTGAAACTGAGCAAACACATCTCTCACGAAAGGATACGCATCTCTTCAGATTCTTCTGCAGCACGCACAATGATCTTAAGGAAGCCTCTCATTCACGTTCTACTTAAATCCAAAGAAGCGTATCACAATTGGTGCTCAGACAACCACAAAGGCTGATGGGAAAGCAGCCTCCTGGTGTACCGCCTTCTCTACAGGAAGAAAGAAATGAGCGGGAATCCTTCACCGCCCCTGCACACGCAAGTTCCAGTTGCCGTAGCTCTTAACTCCTGCTTTGTAACTGACCCTTGAAACGGTTTTTTTTTTTCCACATTGAAATAGAAATGGGCGGGATTGGTTTTGTTTTAATTTAACTGGTTTTCCTTCGTATGTGACATTTCTGGCATCCAGCCTGCAGAGTCTGGAGTAATGAAATGCATGTAGCGCGGAGAGAGGGAATAAAACCTTCTTCATCTTTTTTAATTTTTTTCCATGCCTGTAAACACTCCATTTCACCTGGCAGAAAAGTGGTTCGTGACCAAAGGCTCCTAGGCAAAACAGATTTGGACCCAAAGGAAATAAAGAGAACCCTGTCTTTCCCGTTACATCTAGTGATTTCATATGCATCGGCTCTTCAGCGTGAGAGGAGTGTGTGTGTGTGTGTGTGTGTGTGTGTGTGTGTGTGTGCGTGTGTGTGTGCGAGTCCAAAGTCTTTCCCTCAGGTGGGCCTCTCCCAGATGGAACAAGTATGGTTTACAGGATTAATCCCCAAAGACCCAGCTGAGGTCTCCCTCGTCTCTGTTCTTGCAATTTATTTTTTATCTAGGAATCATCGCCAGAAAAATAACAACAGTCCCAGCTTCCCTTGCTGTTTTCGACTTGTCTTTGTGGATAGCCTGCTCTGTGTGCAATGTGAGCTGATCTTATCAGGATGTATTTGTAAGCTGGGGCTAATGCCGGCTGTGGTGGGGGGTGGTGAAGGAAGCAGGGTGCAGGTTTTCTGCCTTAATCACCCTCTTGGGTGGAGTAACACAGGTGCGTCTGATCTCCCCAGGGAGTTATTATCTCAAGATAACCACATCCTCTGTCATTTCCTTACTGCTGTTATTTTTCCCAGATTTAGATACAAAGGAGTGATTTATATGATTGTATTGACAGACAGGAAACTGTCATCCACTCTGCAGGGTGACAATCTAAAGACTATCCACTTTCTTGCCACTTGCGTTGCCAATAGGCTAGCGTCTACAGAGCACCAAGGCTTCTGCAGTAGTGGCTTGTGTTGACATTTCCAGCGCCCTTTCAGAGGCAATTCAAAACCCTAGACCCCTTCACTGCTCTTAAGAGAGACAAAGGGAAGGTTGCCTGGGGAAATGGGCAAGTTGCTAGCTAGAGCTTTGTGAAGGGTCTAGGGACTGCGTCTGCTCTAAATCAATTAATTCCATGGATCAAATAAAGCAGCTTTCTTCTTGTGCTCTGGGTAAGACAGGCAGCTCTGAAGGCCAAAGCTGTAAGTGATAGGCCAGTCAGATAGGAGCTGATCTTGAGTCTGACCCCAAAGTGACTGGCCTCACTCCCACTTTGAGAAAATGAGGCTGTCTTATTCTGAGTGTGAGCTCTCACTAAGGATGTTTCATGACCTTAACGCTCACTGATCTTTTGAAGAACACACACATGTACACACATAAAGCAGAGGACTATGGAGACACAAAGAATGATTTACCTAAACATTTCTCACTGAATTAAAGGAATGGTCAAAAAACATTCGAATTCCTATCATCTTTATATGCAGAAGGGTGACATTGTATTTTGTTTCTAGATTCCCTCAAGTGGATGCAAAATATTAAACTTTTACATAAAGTGGTTGCATACGGGTTTAGGTGTATGTGTATGTATGAACAGGTATTGTGTGTAGACATGAAACAACCCTGAGTGTCATTCCTTGAGCACTCTCTACCTTTGTTTTAGGCAGGGTCTCTGATTGGCTGGGACTTACCAAGCAAGTTATACTAGCTAGCCAGCAAACTCCAGAGATTCCCCTTAGCTCTACAAGAGCTTAGTGCTGGAAATACAAACATGAATGACCCACATCCATTCTTTTATATTTAAGAGCAGATAAAAAGGAGATAGAATTCAGATTTGAAAGCATCTTACTGGCTGAACTACCACTCAGCCCAGTTCTGTTATAAGAAGGTGCTTTTGTTTTCAATTTCAATTTATAGGGGCCTACGAGTATTTTTGAAATATGCTGCAGTCACCTCTAACCTTGGAGACAACTGTGCACTGATGAAGACAGACCTCCAATCCAAGTAGCATCCATCTCAAGCCTGCTTAGCTTTATGATGACACAAGGTGGGTATAGCCATAGTTTGAAACAGAATATATCCTCATATCCACAGCAACTTCTTTATGACCTATATCCTCTCCTGAGCTTGGGAGGACTGAGCCTGAATCAGGATTTGGTTGCTGTCTCACATAAAGATACTAGGTCTCTTACAATAGCTACCCCTCCATGAAGTACCAACATATCCAAGCTGTAGCTCATTTCCGAGGTACATTCTTGGACCAGTGTAGAATGACATAGTCCATTGGCACAGTAAAGCAAAGCTCTGCAAAAGCCCAACTAAACACTGGGGAAAGGAACTTAATCAAAGCAAGTGGAATGACGTAACAAGGGGTGACGGATGACTCAACCGGAACGTATAGTGTTGTTGGAGCCATTTTATATTGCGTCTACTCAAATATCACCTGCACTCTTCTTAAGGGTTCATAGTCAACTTTTCCTCTCTGTGCAGGTGACCTTTCCTTCTTCGCTCTTTCTCAGTTCCACCTAGAAGTTCTCCACACACACAGTTCTGACATAGGTTAAGAACATTGGCTGCACTTGCGGGTCACAGATTTGGTCCTTAGTCCTGACATGGGGGACATTAGTCAGCCATCCATAGCTTCAGTGCCAATGAAATGTCGTCTTTTGACATCCGAAAGGGCCAGACAGGTATGTTGTATACATACACATAAGCAGGTATATGAATAAAAACATTTTGTAAGAGTCATGTACTTAGGCAAAATGAATAATTATCCTGTGAGGAGTAAGGTTGCTTTCCTAATTCATAGGAGGCTCTTTCACAGCATGAGAGAGATGGCTCAGCAGTTAAAGTACTCTACTTCCAGAGAATGGGGGTTCAGTTCTCAGCACACACTTCAGGTGGCTCACAACTACAGGTAACTCCAGCTTCGGAGGATCTGATGCCCTCCGTCCCCCTCCTCAGATATCTGCATGCACATAGATAAAAAGTAAATGTTAAAAAAAAAAAAAGGCCCACCAGAAAATTATTCAGCAGAAGAAGGTAAAGTATACAGGAAGCGCCATGTTCTACAGAAAGAAAAATATGTCCCACACAGGTGGCAATTAAAGACCCACATGATAAATTTTCATTTCGACTCACTGTAAAAACAAAAAGCCAAATAAACACCCTCACAAAAAATTATCAAAACACACCACACAACTGGCATGTTAGAGATATTTAAGTTAAAGTCACTGTGGTGTGTATAAGCTTCAGAGTCAGTTCTGGGTCTGTTTGTGGAGGAAGAAACAGAAAAGTTGTGCATTCATTCCACTGTGTGTGTGAACGGGCCTGCTAAATATGGATAGCATATTTTCCTAATGAACATAAACAATTTTTGCAGTTGATCTTTCTAATTTTCCAGTAAGCCCAGGTTACTGATGGTAAAATGACTTGATGCAAATGCATATTAACTTCTCATTTATTTTTCCTGCAATATGGCCGAGCAGTTGAATGGAGTATTTCATGAACGGAAAGTGAATCTGCCCAAGCCCTGGACGCCTAAAGCCCTATAAGAAATTGGACACTCTTTTGGATTTAGTAACCACATAGGAGCATTGTGCAAAAAGGAAAATACAGAGAGACCTCAGCTCAAAGCCCAGAGCCTCCTCTGTAGCTGAAATAATTGAAGTACTTTGGAAATTATTTTTGTATATTTATTTTTATGTTTATTCAGCCTCAAATCATTGGTTTTCTCGGTTTTCACATAGAGCTTAGTCTACTTGGTATCCCCAAGGTGTAGACCTTTGAACATGAAATGTTATTTCTGCTGACCAGTGTCCTATGTATTCTATATGATGTGGTATCCTGTAACTGCTGATTGCCAGGAACCCATGTGGGCATCATAGAAGCAGTACCCAGTACCCAGTGAGTGACACTTCTCTATTACTTTTCCTTGTATGCTTTATGTAAGCACACGTACAAGAAATGCCACTGGGGAAGCAATGGACAGTCTTTAATGTTAGGGAAAGCCGGAATGCTGAAGGCTGGCAGTCACCCCTTTAGTCCTAATTGAAAGATGACCATCTCCGGGATATTCGGTTCTAAGATGAGGTCTCCCTGGATGGTTTTTATTGTTGTCTCAAAGAAAACAGTGTTGGCTTAACATGAGTTAAGGAGAGAAATCAGGTCCAGAGAGAAGGTTCAGTTGGTAACATGTTCATCTTGGAAGCATACAGACCTGAATTTGACCCCCAGAGCCCAAGTGAAAAATTCAGAGTGGTTTATGCTCATAATCTCAGAGCTGGAGAACTGGAGACAGGCATTTAGCTAGCCATTGAGGCCAGCTAAATGAGCTAATGAACTCCAGGACAGTTAACACCCAACCTCAAAACAAAACATAAATAAATAAATAAATAAATTAATTAATTAATAGCAATTGAAAAAACTGAAGCTTGAGGTTGAACTCTGGCCTACACATACACACACACACACACACACACACACACACACACACAGAGAGAGAGAGAGAGAGAGAGAGAGAGAGAGAGAGAGAGAGAGAGAGGCACACACACACAAGCGCATACTCATACATACATAAACTAAACCCACACAGTAAACAAACATTTGAATATTGCTGGATGATACTGACAGGTGGGAAGACTATGAAGTATAGATGCCAATTAATATTTTCTAATATGCGTGCAATATACAAAGATCAATAGAATAATGACCTAATCTCTTACCACATCACATAAGGGATAATACAGTTTAACTCGCCTTAGCAATGCATTTTGCATGTACAAAACAAACAATGTTTGACTAGTGTAGCTAGTCAGTGAAAATCATCAGCCTGCACTTCTATTGACTTGTGCCTTTATAAAACTAAATAATAATAATAATAATAAGGAGGAGGAGGAGGAGGAGGGAAGGAGGAGTAGGAGGAGGAGAAGGAAGAGGGAAGGAGAAGAAGGAGGAGGAGGGAAGGAGGAGGAGGAGGAGAAGGAGAAGAGAAGGAGGAGAGAAGGAGGAGGAGGAGAAGCAGAAGAGGAGGAGGAGGAGGAGAAGAAGGAGAAGAGGAGGAGGAGGAGGAGGAAGAGGAGGAGAAGAAGAAGAAGAAGAAGAAGAAGAAGAAGAAGAAGAAGAAGAAGAAGAAGAAGAAGAAGAAGAAGAAGAAGAAGAAGAAGAAGAAGAAGAAGAAGAAGAAGAAGAAGTAGAAACTGATCACAGCGTATACTTGGCTCACGGAACTAATCAGTTTTAACCTATCACCGAGAGTTGTCTCATGAACCCCAAATGATTACCCATGATCCACCAATAATCCCCGCAGAATTGTTACAAATTCAAAACCAGAAATCTGTCTTGTAATCCTGCTAAGAATTTCTGCTTGTGAACTTCAACCACCAAACCTTGAGACACTCACGCTCCACATTTTTCTTCCTGGGAGATCCTCTGTATATTTGACCCCGTAATTCTTGTAAACTGTGTGGTTCACTTGAACACTCTGTGCCCCTTCCCTACCTACATATCACTGTATAGATTAAAAAACCCAGTATCCTTCCTTTACCTTATTCTCCTTTCAAATTCTCTGCTAAAAGCGAAAACTTGAAGAAGAAGAAGAAAAAAAAACAAAAAACAAAACAAAAAAGTTTTCTTTTTTCAGTAGGACCACATGGATGTGGCGCCATCTGAACTTGCCTTGGGCTATGAGGGAGGAGACGGTAGGCAGGACTGTGAATGAAGAAAAATAGGGAAAAAAGAAGCAAAGCATCCTGTTTATTCTCGGTTGGAAAGCTCAGCAGAACAACCTGCGAAGCCACAGCCTTGTTTTTGGACAGATTATGCATTTCGTTAGCAAAAAGGTGGTTTTTAAAAGCACCTTTTTTTGAAAAAATAATCACTAAGACGTGAAAAAAAATGTCATTTTAGGGGCCCTTCCTGGAATAGGCAGACCTCTTAATTTATTTTAACTACTGGAATGGGAATATTTCAAAGACACGGTCTCCGGGTACCTTGGCAGGGAGATTGCATCAGGCAAAATTAGTCTCGTTAGTGCTGTCCTTGGGGAATGGCAGCCTTGTTCCTGACTCTGGGGCCATTCTTCACATAGATCTCAGGGTGGGTAACTCTTCAGATAACTGTGCTTGGGGTTATTACGGATAGAGGGCTTACATAAAAATTTTCAATGGCAATCCTACGTTTAAAAAATGTGAGCTTTATATGTAGAGAAAATTTTCAGTGAGAGTCCAAGTGAGCCATTGGATTTTCCTATAGACCACTTCCGGAAGGTAGCTGAGGCTGCCCAATCTCAAGATCCAGAATAACCCTGTAAGGGGAGCCAGAAGTGAGGGGCGGGAATAAATTAAAGGCTAGTTAGTTTTGGTTCAAGGTGAATTTCAAAGCCGAAGAAGAAGGGACACTTTCACAGGGAACCTTGATTTCACAGGTGTCAATTTCGTAGGAGAAAATTTCAACTGACTGGTAGTAAGAATTTAAAAAAAAAAAAAAAATGCTGCTTTGTGCTTTGTGTAGAAGAGCGACCGCAGGCAGAAATACTCACATGAAGCAAGTTAGACCCGTCTCAGAAAGAGAAATATTCTTTCGTTTCTTTCATTGTGGCTCCCAGATTCTCGTTTAGATATGCAAAATTCAGGCAAGTATATATGGGATGAAAATAGAATCCAAACTGTGGAGGCGGAGGTGTATTGGAGGAAAGACAAGGTAAAGTATGGAGAGGGGGAGCTGCACCCAAAGTCTCATCCACACTTCCATGAATATGTCCACACACCACTCCTGTCTCTCCAAGATAAGGTGCAAGCCATAGACTGCATCTGTAATAACAGAGTCCAAAGCAGTCTTGCACAGCAGTTTCAACATAGTTTGTGTACTGACTGAAGGTGAGGTTGGCATGCCTTGTTTTAAATCACAGTATATACATGAAAGTTTGTGCAGGGGCTTGTCCTAACTTTTGAACCAGCCATTCATGAGACGGTTTATCTTTTGGATGGCAACATTAGCTCACACTAAAGAACACACAAGAGCAGGGGGACAGAGCCGGAGAAAGACAGAGTGGGTATATCACGCCACACGGATATGTGGCCACTATGCCCAGGGCACTCTTTGGAGGTCTTTCCATGACACCAGTATGGATCTTGCTCTAACTCTTCACCCAGGTTTGTCATAGTAGTCTTTGGACACAGATTAAATAGGTGGCTGACTGTGTGTCCCTCAGCTTGTCTATGAAAGACTTATTGGATAATGGCAAAGGTAACCAATCAACTCAATCCAAACATGTCAGTTACATTAACTTCTTTAACCGATGAATCCTAGACAGACTTGGTAAAACTTGGAAATTGTGATGTAGGTCCCCCATAACCAGGTTTTATTAGATCTTTATTTTCTAAGTCAGATTTTGATAGAGTCTTGTGTTGGTGCACTTTGCTGTCGTTATGGTATTGGGCTAGGAAATTTTATGGCTCACCTTAGAGTAAAGAGGTTGGTTCAGCAGCGAAACTGCTAGAAACATGCCCTGGGGCTTCTTGCAGGGACTCTCAGGGCTAGATGTGAATGATTCAGAACAGCCTTTCTATTTCAATGTTCTGCTAGTGCTGTAAATACCCTTCAAAATGTCAGCAACAACAGATTAAACACTTGCTATCAATTTTCAAGTAAATCGTTAGACTCCATACTCAACAAAATTTGTTTCTAACTGTAGGACCTGTTGCTGGTGTTCATGTGATTCACTGTGTGGTCTTGGTCAAGCAAGTACATTCTTCTTATGTCGGTTGTCTTCACTCTAATTGAGATAGAAATACTGAAAGTTAACATGAATAGGCTGTAGTAATTCTCCTCTGGAGAGGTTGAAAATTATGACAGTAGCCTACAAACTACCTTTCACTTTGTGCATTTAAGTATGAGCACCTATGACTACCAATTTCCATTTCTGTCATAAGGGGCCAGAGAGGTGGCTTGCTGGTTAAGAGCACTGACTACTCTTGACAAGGACCCAGGTTTGATTCCCAGCACCCATGTGCAAACTCGCAGCCATCTGCAACTCCAGTTCCAGGAGAGTCAAAGCCCTCTTAACACCTCTGCAGGCACTGCAGGCACAGGACACAAAGGCAGACATGCAGGCAAAAATACCCATTTTATGTACAATAAATATGTTTAAAAGTAAATACAGATTGAGATTCTTAGAGCTGGAAAAAGCTTGGATCTTGAAGAAAGTGTTCTTTGTGTAATCCTTGGTTCAAACAAAACAGAACTCTTCCTTAATTCTATAACATTCCTTCCTGGTATAAGCTGAGTTGCTATGAAGGAGTGGCATATCTGTCCCACAAATTTACTCTAACAGTTATACCTTTCCGTTCTAAACATTTCCACAATATGTACAAAACATGATTCACTCTCATCAATATATCCTTTCCTCAATGGAAAGAACATGCAATACGAAGTTTATCACTTTAGGAGACATGCGCTGATGGTTAAGTTAGCTAGTGGCCAAACTATGGGTGTTGGATCTGAAGCATTCGACGTACCCCAAACTTGTATTCCTATGTTACTCCCTTGCTTGCTTCCTAATCTCCACCCTCCAAAACACATAGGGAAAACCCACATATTTTTCCACAGTTCCCTAGAATGAACAGAATCTGATTATTTAGTAAGCACAGAGACTGCTTCCTTCAGTTTCAGCTAAGATCCAGTTCTTAGGTCAGGAAAAAACTGTGCCTACTGTTGTCTTTAACAGTAGTTTGTTGTTTGCACACCAAAATGCATGATGTGAGGATGCCGCTATTCTCGTAGTCCTGATCTGCCTAGAAATTTCATTCTCCCTACAATCTTTCCTGATCATGTTGAAGACAAATATAAGTAAAAATTCCGTTTTGAAGGTGAGAAAGACAGAGGCACGTATTACCCTAGTTATCTCTGACTTTAAGTGCAGTGTGTTAAAGGTGGACTTCTGAAAAGTAAGTGGCAGGATACTGTCCAACGTGGACCACTCCAGCTGAAGATTTCAGCATCCTTAATGCCTACCACATGCCCAGTGAAGAACCAGCTAGAAATGAGTTGGGCAGAATAAACAATGGGACAAAACTTGTCTGGGGCTCTCATTTTTCACTAGGACTATTACCCAGGAGACACTGGGAGTTGGCTCCTGAGGGTCAAAAGCCAGTAGTTAGACATTACAGAATGCAGCAGAAGGGACAGCATAAATCAAAGGCAAAGCAAAACAAAACAGCCTTTAATCTACTTGGCTCAGCTCCATTCTACTTTTATGCTTTCTCTCTTAATTTGTGTTTTCTGTTTTCCAGAAATTTCCAGACAGGGTGACGTCATAACTACATCTTTTAAAAGTACTTTTATAAGTGCTTATAAAATAATTACTGCTTATTGTAAGAAGGCCAATAAAACATGATTTTAAAGAAGAAAACAGAGCATTTAAAAACATTTTGACACGAATACTGTACACATTTAAGAGGGGAAAAGCTTATTCATTTGTTTTTGTGTGTGCGCATTCATGTGTGTGTGTATGTGTTTATGTGTGTGTGTACATGTGTGTGTGTGTATCTCTTTGCGCATGTGTGCCTGTGTGTTCAAGTGTGTGTGTGTGTTTGTGCGTGTGCATGTGTGAGTATACATGTGTAGCTGTGTATCCAAGTATGCGTGTGTATGTTTTCATGATTGTGTGTGCCTGTATGTTTATGTGTGAGTGCTTTTTTTCAAGTGTGTGTGTATATGTGTCTGTTCATGTATCTGAGTGTGTGTCTGTTTGTGTGTGTCTGAGTGAGTGTGTCTGTCTGTCTGTATTCTGTATCCATCTAAGGAGGACAGCAGTGGATGGTTCCTCTCTAGCATCATCCTCAGGCTCCACCTTAATTTTTCAAGACATGGTCTCTCACAAAACCTAGAAGTCACTATTTTGATTAGAGCTGCTGGTCACTGGGACTCCAGGATCTATTTGATCCTGTTCCCTGTCCAGTGCTGGGATTATAGGAGACGCCACCATGCCTGGGCTTTCTTATGGGGATCTGAACTGAGGTCCTCACATTAAGCACTTTACCCGATGGTCCATCTTCCCTGTACCATACACAATTTAAAATCACAGATTTACAATATTTCTAATAATGAAGGCAACAATGGGAGTCTGAAATAATTCCAGAATGAAAATTAAAATTAGGAGGTTTGTCATCTAGGTATCATCCAGGATCTCTAGATCATCGAAGACCCAAGGAAATCTCATGGCCAGTAGTTTCACTATGGGGGGGGGGGACTAAGCTTGAAGTACAGTAAAGCTTCTTCCAAAACAAATCACATTTGTAGTGGGTTATTTTTATTATTGTTGCTGCTCTTATTATATGATGTGTAGTGTGTATGTGGCAAGGTCTGAGGTAGGAGCAACATCTGTAACATTTATGAATGTGGTAACATCATGGGATCTCTAACATCCAGATCTTGTTCACTCACCAAAGAACACATTTAACAGCATCATCAAGGTTGGCAGTGAGATCTTAGGGAACCACTAAAGGCTGATCATGGCAAGGTTTGTGGTGGGTTTTTACTCCTGCCCAGCATGAATTCATTTCCACTATGGGTCGGAATCCATGCCAATGGCTGAAGGGGGAGGACCATCAGTTCCCTCATAGCTCTGCCTATAGAAGTAAGCAGCTGTTACATTAAAGAAAAAGAAGCTTTACTAAATTAACAAGGACTATCAGCTCAAGAGATAATGGGAGTAGAATAGAAACCCTTCCCAGTCCTTCAGCTAAGACTAAATGGAGACAACAGTGATGCACCAAATCGCCATTCCAAAGAGGCGTGGTGCCCAATCTGCCTGAAAAGGAGATAAACATGCATACTGGTACGTATTTTCGCAACTGTTTTTTATTTCTGTTTATCTACATCATTTTTACACTGATGAGTCACCCCCTTAGGAATGAAATGGTAAAATGTTTCATCTCTTTTATTTTGAGAAAGGAATCCAAAACCTGTAGCCCCAAGGGCGACACTTGCTCGAAGTGCAGATGCTATTTTGGGGAAACAAAAGTAGGTAGAAGCCTTAGGGTACCCGCCTAGCCCTTCTACAAGCTTCAACACGGTGATAGCCATGAGGTCCAGTGGATAACTGGAAATCCCCATGTACCTAACAGTCAAAAGTATTCCCCTGGCACACTAGAGAAGAATGAAGTCATATAGAAGAGACATCTCACTAAGAGAGTCTATTCTATCCTTCTTATTATCCAAACTCCATAAAAACACCTAATTCTAACTTCAACTAATGGCCACTTTTCTATAGCATGATCTCATGTGTACATGCTTCACAAATGCACATATGTGGGCACACTTATTTTTTCCAGTGTGCCTCAAACAGAAAGGATCAAGGGAAGAGGATCTGGGTGTGCCCTCCCAGGTGTTCTGGATGCTCATCAAAATCAGTATCTATCATCTGACCTCTTTGCCTTCTTCTAGAATTTCCCTAGAATTCTGAGTTTCAGATGACTTCCTTTGGCATCAGCATGACGTTGTGCCTGGTCTGTCTGCTGCCGCCTCAGGATTCATAAAGTGGAGATGATGAGCTATCACAGAAACTCTGGAAAAGCAGAGAGATCATGCTATGAGATTTAGAAAACACAGCATTCCATACAATATTGACAGCACCCTGTGCTAACCTCTGGCCTTCTCAACTTTTGACTTTCTTTGAGATGTTTTTTAAAATATATCTCAAAAGTAAGGTTTAATTTTACTCGGAGACTTGTACTGTCAAGAGAAAAGTGTGGCTATAAATTCTCATTACCTAAAATTTCTAAACTTCTAAAAATGTATCATAACTGCTTGGCGTGCTTAGATCACTTAAATAATTGTTAGGGCTACTCTTCATTTGCTTCAAAATATTTTTTTTAAATGAAACGTGAAATGTCTGCTTTGGATGAGTTCATTTATACAGTGGCTATGTTATGTCCAGAAGACAACTTTTTCCCACATATCTCCCCCCCCCACGCTCTTGCACTTTCTGCATCTTTTTCTGGCATGTTCTCTGAGCCTTGGAGTAGATGATACACAGGATACATTAGGGGAGACATGGCTTAGTCTTTGGTAGTGGAATGGCCACTGATCAGTTTCCTCTCCTCAGGTAAATCACTTCTCATGATACTAGAGCAAGAAACTCTAGCAAACTCAGTGGATCGGAGACAAAACAAAGACCTAAGTTATAGAGGTGGGGGTTACTGGGAAGAGAGATCTTGGTGGGAGATGAAAGGATCAGAAAGGCTTCAATGGCTAATTTTTGTTTTTAAATATATGTTGGACAATAAAGGGCTTTTTGGCAGTCCGTATCAGCTGCTGAGAGGCTGTTTAGGGGCAGCTCTTCTGTCTAGTCCTGACTTGGAGGGCATATCTTTTACCTTATCTTCTATTTTCTACTTTCAGCTGCTGGCCAGAACCTAGGTATACCTTTACTGTACCCTGGCTTTTAGATTGTTTCTCTGAAGTTACCCCTCCCCTCTCTGTCATCTGTATTCATCTCAAATGGTGCAGTACCCTCCCCACCCTACTCTCTCTCTCCTTCTTATGAATCTATAATAAGCATCTAACTCCCTCACCAAAGGCCATTTTAATGCCTTCTTTGTATCCTATCAAATTTGTATATTACTAGACATGCCCCATAGGTAGCTACATTTCTTAGGTTTTGTGTATTCACACATTTCTGACTTTTTTTTTTTACTAGTACTACATAAAGATATATAACAAAATATGATCATACAAACCTTCCACTTCTCTTTTCCTGGTATTCAAATATTACTTCACTGTCTCCTGGTCATAATTTCCTTTTCTTTTTAAGGGCTATGGCATACTAAGGTCAAGTAGGTTGAGCTAGATGATTTCCAGCCCCTTCCTCTTACAGGGAAGACACTGGCAGTTGATGACTGCTGGGGAAAAGAACCATTCCTTGAGTTCACTGGCCTCCCAGCTTTACACAAATGGTACCATGTCAAATATTTTGCATGAGTACATCTCTGGCTTTTAACAGTCAATGCTTCCAAGCTTCCTTTCCATACAGTGCACGGGGTGCTATTTCATTTTCTTTGACAGCCCTAAAAGATTGTACTTGTGAAATGACCATTCATTCAGCCAACACCTAATAGATGGTTATTTGTAATGAAAATATTTGTATGTTTGGGAAAATATATTACCATAGATTTGAAGATATCCTACATGGACTTGAAGGCTCAGCAGGTGGGTATACAACTCAAAACAATGACATCTTCTCTCCTAGAATCTACCAATAGCCAAATAGTTGAGCAGTGAAGGGTGGGGCTCCACGATCCTGTTCAGCATAGTCTATAACTGCTGTTGACAAAAGGGCCAATCTGATGCAAATCTGATACAGATGACCACAAGTGTTGTGAGTTGTGATGAGAACAGTTCTCAAGGATGACATTTCCCTGCCATTTGCTGTATTCCAGCTAAATGGGCCTCTCATTGTGCGCTAGACACAGGGTCACTTATTAGAAATTAAGTCTGTCATTTAGGTGGACTATTGAACAACGTGTCCACACTGAATCCCCTTTCTCATCACCTCATCACTGGGGATACAAAATGCACTGCAATATGTAGTAAGACCCAGGGATTGAACTCGAGTTCCTATACTTGCGCACTGAACACTTTATCCACAGATCCTCTTCCTACAAGGTTGAGAAATTTTTAACCCTTTTACACATCAGAAAAATACCTCCTACTGATGAGGCAAGTTCTAAGACAGTGTTCACTGGCTTTGCCAAAAGGTAGACAGCTGCCCCTCTCCTTCATCTCATCAAAAAGGACCAGTCCACCTCAGAGAAGCCAAACTTTACTGAAAAAAATCTTTCAAGAAGCAGTTACTGACATATGCTGGCAACGAGCTGGTTCTTAGGTAAAGGAAGCAATCGTGATATCTGAGTGGGCATCGATTTGGCTTCTACATAAGCCTACTAGGTTTCTTCAGCAAATCTGCTACAGACTTCATCCCCAGATTCTGACAATTTCATCCTGGGTAGTAGATCAAGTGCATCAAGAATGGGTGGAAAGAACTATACCTCTCCATCAGTGGCCTTGGGTTGTGAGCTGACATGCATGCCTGAACAAGTCTAACTGGATTCATCTGTGTATGAACTGTGCACAGAGATCTCCTTGCATGTTCTCAAGCTCTCATTTCATGCTAGTGTAGTCTATATTAATGAGACAAGGTGATGTGCATGCATAAGGCAGCCTGATACATTGATGGATTTTATGATATCGAGGTGATGTTTAATTACTAAAACCCCGAGTTGAATATTTCATCTGATTAGTTTTTTTATTTCTTTAATTCTTTTTCTTTCTTTTAAAATATACAATTAATAGTAGATGCCTATTGTGGGTGCCTTATCATAAGTCTTGATATTTAGCTTATAGAAATCTAAAGGTTAAGTATGGAGGGAAAGTGCAGAATCAGTCATTCCAAGTGATCATTTCCAGTTAAAGGACTTTCGTAGTCTATATAAAACACCAATGGCTGGAAGCCACTGTGGCAAATCATTGTGTAAGTTTAGGGCGTTTTAACCAAGCAAGAAAGTGATTTTCTTGAGGAGCATTTTCCCAAAATAGAGAATACATTTATTTCTACAGAACAGATAGATGTCTCCATAGCCACCTTCATTAATGAAGAATAAAGATTCTTATTCACAGCACACTAACTACAGAGCACTCTTGGATGGAGAGGAATTTACCCCCTCCCTTTCAGAAGCCTCTCCATCTAGAAAGTTTACAGATACACAAGATTGCTTTAGAATCTTGTTATTATTATTATTATTATTATTATTATTATTATTATTATTATTATTATTATTATTAACCATTCATACTTTGACTCTCAAGGCATGGAGGACATTAGCTATAACCCTAGTGTTTGTGAACACGTGTCATCAGACACCGGGATCTGACTCTCTGAAACAAACAATCACTGTATTTTCTCCATCATATGTTTGTTCAAGTACAACGCTGCCTAATGCTGCACTGGGTGATTACAGAGACCCAGGCAGGCTTTCCAAGCAGGCACACGGGGATACATTGATGGAAACTTTGAAAATTCCATATGGTTTGTTCAGGCAGAACCAAGGATTCCAAAATGAACAGTGACAGATCAATTTTTAATGGTTACTCTATTATTTTTCTCTATTATGAATACTACTTTTTAGCAGACCATGAAAATTATGTTGACATTTGAAAAGCATGTGATTAATTGTAACAGGACTAACATTCTGAGCGGAGCCTGTACCCAGGAAGGTGACACCAAGCAGGAGCCCCGCTTTGTGACACTGTTGGCACGCCGCAACACTTTTATTTTATTTTTGTAATCGACTAAATGTTAAAGATCGTAGGTGTGCCGGCGATGAATTGATAAACACAGGAGGCAGAAATGGCTGCGGGGATGCTGTTCTGAACACAGTGCTTCATTCAGCTAAAGCCGAGTCTCGTTTCAGAAAGGCCACTGCGCAGCCAGCATGCTCAGCCTTTCTGCCAAGGCCAGAAGGACCTATCTGTTTCCAGCTTCCAATATTCTCTCAGCAGGGTCGAGAGAGTGTTTCTTCAGCGTCACAACACAATCCCTCTGTGTATATGGGTCTTGGGAATCTGTAGTGTTAATTCTCCACCACAGACCTCCTGTTCAAACTGGACTTTTGAATGGTGATGACCAACACAGTGATGAACAATGAGCTGAACTTTCCAATGGTAAACTGTCCCAGTAAGAGTTAAGGATCGTGGGTTTATGAACCTTAGATGGAGTTTAAGAGACTGCTGGTTCTGGACAGCTGCTGTATTTGCTCTAGTTTCTTTGATATTCGCTCCATTTTTTTTCCTTAACATTTAGAATCATTTAATGTATGTGTTCGCACTTGTGAGATGAGCCAACATTATAATGTAATAAGATACACCTTTAGAAAGTTGAGTCCTCCACCACATTGGTTTTTAATCTGAACTCAAGTTGCCAGGTTGTATGGAAAGCACTTTTACCCACTGAGCCATCTAGCCAGTTGCCACCCCATTTTCCCTTTGACTCAAGAATTTGAGATGTGACATTTATCTAGGAAGTAGAGCATGTTGAACACACCCATGCATGAGTCAGGGTTACCATGACAAACTTACAAACACCATATTCAAATTCAAACTACCTTAGTCAAATGATATAGTATACACCAAGACTATAGAAATCTACATTTTACTCAGTGATTTAAAGAAGGGGGGAGGGAGAGGAAAGGAGGGAGGGACGGAGAGAGGGAGGGAGGGAGAGAGAGAGAGAGAGAGAGAATGGAATGAGGAGACAATTGTGTCAGGTGAAAAAGCTAAGCATTGTGTTTTCTCTCCTGTACAAGAAATAGAAAAGAAAACACAGGACATAAAAGCCAAAGGCAGGTGACTGGAAGGTAGATGGAAAGGCATAAAGGAAGACGGCGAATAAGAGAGAGTGATATAGTAATACAAGATGGATGCCATCAGTAACATTATGGCATACCTCATATGCACAACCACTAATATGATACGTATAGTCTGGTACAGAATCCATATGTATTTTCTTTTAAGATGAGCAAGAGAAAGATAGGTAAGCCCGAGGCTATGTTAGAAAGTAAATGGCCGAGTTTCCGTGACTCTAAACGTATGAATTTCAAGGGGAAAAGTGAAAATTATTTTTTTAATTGAGTCATTATTTTATGGGTCATGAGTTATTTCTGTGCTTGTCACTTGCTTTGGTCCTTAAATATTTACTTGTTCTATAATTTGGACTTGCCTATTTCTGCTTACCTTTCTGTAAATCTTTTCAAGGTAAGCATAAACATAAAGATTAATGGCTCCATATAGAAGAAAATAATAAATGAGATTTTGGGAAATTTAGGTTGTTGTGTATTCTACATATTGTTTATGGGCACTAAAAATGCCTATACATCTTGAAGGGTTTTGAGATGTATTGTCATCTCTGCGTATGTGTAAATAGCTGTGTGAGTCTAAACCATGTGTCTGTCAGTTCCTACAGAGATAAGAGGAGAGCACTGGACCCCTCAGTACTGGAGTTACAAGAAGAGAGGAGTTGCTGGTTATGGGTGCTACAAACCAGATTTAGGCACTCTGACAAACACGAAGTACTCTTTACTGCAGGGCTGTTCTCTTCTGCCCCAAGATTCCAGGGGTTTTTTGTTGGTTTGGTTGGTGTTTGGTTTTGGTTTTCCAGAATGTTTGACCTCAAAAACTATATAGTGCTATCCATGAATAGACATTATAGCTGGTGTCTAGATTATCAGGTCTAATAAATCTCTCTGGGCATCTGAATGACCATGATTACTGTCCACCTCATCAATGAACTACTGGAACACACGAAAAGGCAGGGTCTACAGGTTCGAAGCTAAGGGATCACCATGACACAGGGGAACAATAGGACTCCAGAGAAGAGTCCCAGTGAGCAGTCAGTACTGATGGTGTAGTGGAAGCCAGAGGCCTTGGACCAGACCAGTGGCTCATTACAATGAGCATTTTTGAGTAAAGATGTGTAGACAAAAAGGGTGTACTGTGGGACACAGGGAGATGTTTTTCTTTTGGTGGGGAGGTACAAGGGGGTGGGTACAAGGGGATGAGAAATAAGTAGGATTGGGGTGTGTGATGTAAAATTCACAATAACAAGTTAAATAAAAATGTCTAGTTTCTTTTACTTTTCCCAAAATGTATGGCTAGTTAAACTAGGTGGTATTTGAGATTATTATGGTTTACTTCTTTTTTCTTTCTTTCTTTCTTTTTTTTTTTTTTTTTTTTTTTTTTTTTTTTTTTTTTTTTTTTTGCTTGAACTGTGGTGTGATCATCACAGCTTAAACAACCTGACCTATTACTCCCGTGATAAAGATGGAACTGATAGGAAACTGTCTGAGCCCACTCCAAGGACTCTGTAGTTCCCAGTGTCATTTATGACACATCCCACCAGGAGTCCAAATCCTCTGATTCACTGAATTAAAGGTCAGAGGGCTTAGCTCCTACCCTGCCTGCCTGGGTTGTCGGGTAAGGGAGAGTGCCACTGTGATGTCTTCTGCTTTCTTTTGAACATCTAGGATGTTGTATTTTTCTCTTCTTAGAAATTTAACCTTCCATGTTCTGATTTTTTTTTTTTTTTTTACTCAGTATTTTTCACAGACTCTCTCCCTGGAGTCTGGAAAATCATCAGTGGTGCGCATGTGAGAGTCTGCTTACACCGGACGCCAACAGATGGCATTATTTTATCATTATTACACCGCGCCGAGACCCTTCATCTTCGAACACAGGCAGCCCAAGGAGTCGGCTCTTTGGTGTGACACATATCACTGAAGCTTCACCCCCCATTAACCGTGCTGTTGTTTGTGATTGTTAAGCTGCGTGTCTCACCGTGTGTCACATTCTTGACTTCTACAAGGGCCCATTACTAAGTGGCATCTGAGCCCTGTGACTCACAGAAGGTACCATGCTTGGAAAAATAAACACTGCACATTCGGCCGAGATTAGAGCCACTGGTTGGTAGGGGACTGGGTGGCAGTTCATGGAAAAAGCCGTTTCTGTGATTCATCAATCCTTCTGCTCTATCTGTGCGCTGGAAGGAAGGCAGAATGGCTACCAACATAGAGTGATTCACATTCACAACCACAAGGCGAACCTTCATCCTGTCTATGGTGGGCAGGGCTTGGCCCATGGAAGAGTTGTCACAACCAAGAGATGTGAGGCAATTCCAGACTACCAAGAAAATTTGTGACCCCAAAATGAAGATTCTAGAAAAAGATGTTTATAATTGTCTTATCTATTTCCTAAAGATTTTCCCCTTACCTTGCCTATCTTTCTTACCTATCAACCTATCTTCCTTTCCGTGTTCTTTTTGCACCTCTAATTCTTTTCTTTGTTCTGTTACTGTTCATAACATCTGTCCCTCGTACTCCTTCCCGCAACCTTCCCGTCTTCACTTTTTTTGGTCCTTCCCTCCTCATCCTCAGTCCAGACTCACACTCTTCCCAGCATGCCTTGCTGGACTTCGATCCAGGAACGGCATTCTGAGCCTTCAGAGTTGGCTCCGAGGAAATAGGATGATCTTGCCAATACCACCTACCCAAGGAACTGAATTTACAAAGCGAACCCCCTCCAGCCACCATGGGCCGTAGCCACTGCCAACTTTATAATTGTAAGTCGTCTAATGGTTGAAACTGGCCTGAGACTAAAGAAACTCAGGCAGATCAACGCTCCAGGTTGGGGTTTGGGAACGTTTTAGGGTTTCTCTCTGTACATGCAACTTTGGAGGCTGTATTTCAATTCTTGGTCCCCTTTAGCAATTTGGCTCATTTTCTGTTTGTGCTTCTCTTTTATAACTTTTTTTTTTTTTTAAGAAGAGAAATCTGGCTTTTTTTTTTTTTTTTTTTTTTTCCTTCCAGGAAGGGAAGAGCAAAAGCTGAAGTTAAAGCTTCCACTAACCGTCTTCCACAGACCGTCTACCTCACTCACGAAGGGGTCATGACAACGTAGCCATACAACCAAGATCAGGGGGTAGAAAACAGATGGAAACCTATGGCCTGCAGATCCCACACCTTCTTAAAAAAAAAAAAATCTGTCTCAAGAAATAAGTTGCTGTGAAAGAGCATTTTCGAAGGCGCCTTTATAAACATTCCACTTTGGTCCTGGGCCTCTAAAAAGTGTTTTGCTTTTGTGTGTGTGTGTGTGTGTGTGTGTGTGTGTGTGTGTGTGTGTGTGTGTGTAGGGCGTTCGCCATCCAACAAGGTTTTATTGAATATCCGCCCCCCCACCCCTGTTGTTGTTACAATAATCCATGCTGATTATAAACCATGCTCCATAAAATGCCACCAAACACATCCACACCACGGGGCAGACTCAAGCCGGAGCGCCTCGGGCCATAAAACCTAGACCGCCAGGAACACGGCTGCCATTTATTTCCCGGCGGTGGGCTTTCCCTCTGTCTCTCGCTAGGCAGATTTTCCTTGTGTTGAAAGGGAACCTCTGGTCAAAAGTCAGCAAGCAAAGTTGTAGAAAGCTTTGATAGTCAGTGAAGTGAATCATAGCTACACATGGCAGCCGCATGCACCAATGGAGCCTCTTGCTGGGCGGACCTCCCTCGAAGAAGAGCATCCTCTAGTCATCAGTCAAAGGGGCCCCCAACAGTTACGTGCAGCCAATGGCTTCACCAGCTCCGCTGTGCCTGAGTCCCAGTTGCCCTTTTTCCACAGGTATTGCTAAAACAAATAGCAGACTATTTACTGGGTGTGATGCTTTCAATTGCATTAATCTAGCCAGTAAAAAAATTTATGGCTAATAAAAATTCCACCATGACACGGCTGATTGGAGGGGAGGCTGAGGGATGGAAGTCCAAGCCACGCCTCTGCCTCTAGCTAGGCTTGTCTCAAACGCTGGAAGGAAGTAGGAGTCAGGGAAGAGAAAGACAGAAAAAAATCTCTGGGGTTGTTAAAACTAATTCAAGGGTAGATGGCTAAAACTCTTAAATCGTTTAATAAGCCCAGACTCTGCAGTGTGATTGACTGGACACCTAGCCTGAAAAGCTACATGGGGAAATTACAGACATCTTCTTGGTTCCAATAGAAAAAGCACCCTAAGTTCCTTCTAGTCTTAGGATCACACGATTGTTTTCGAATAATAAAATACACATTTAGAATCCAATCAGATTATTAAAAAAATAAATAAAGCTGACGTACCTGGGGTGGGTGCACTCACTCTTTGTCTCTCTCTCTCTCTCTCTCTCTCTCTCTCTCTCTCTCTCTCTCTCTCTCTCTCTCATGCCTGGCTGGCTTGTGCATGCTTAACATGGATTCAGAGGGTGTTGACGAAGATCTCTTAATGACGGTGAGTCATCTATCCCTTTCCCAACCGAGAGACTCCTTGGTTCCCAGTGTCTCCAAACCCGCTTCTCCCTTGAGTGGGCAGCTGATCCAATTATTCATTAATGATCACAGACCACACACAGCAATAAGGATGTTATTTTAATGAATTTATATTGGAAGTCCCGCCACTGGGGCCGAGGGCTTGATTAACTTATTGCGGTTAATACTTCAAGTAGCTTATCCAATATCCATTATCCCATTCTTTCATAGTAATGGAACCCCCAAATTTAATCCATGTGGCAATATGCCCAGCCAAAAGTCTTGATTTGCAAACTCCCATATGCTAAGGGTGGCCAATAAGGTGTAATTTGGAAGCAGGGAGGGGGTGTCTTTTGAGAATTCTGAATTGGGCAGCAATACTTGAGGCATATGCTGGCTCTTCTGTGTCGAAATTCCTTGTACTTTCTGAGAAAAGTGCAAACCCAAGGACTGAAAGCCCAGCTGTCACCTAGGAATGTTGGCAGACACAAAGGATGGCTGTATCCTTTGAGAATGGAGATGCCAGGGATTTCTGATGACCCCCAAGCTAGAGTCTGACCTTTGGATTGTTTGCATTCAAAAGAAGAAAGAAGCTTCATTTGTGTCATATTTCCTTTTGATGCTAGATTGGAAAACACTATCAAGGCCCTAGAAGTAGAAGTATTTTCTTTATACCACCATGACCTGTGCTCCACAATTAAATATTTAAATTTCTTAAAGCAGAAATGAATCTAATTTATATAAAGGGGCAGGAGGATACCTTAAACACTCAGATCAACTGAAGAAGTCGGTTTGCTCTTCTACCATGTGGGTTCCAGGGATTGAACTCAGGTGGCCAAGCTTGGTAGCAGGGACCTTTATCCACTGCTCCATCCCAATGGCCGCAACTATCTTAATTTAAATATAACTGACAGCATAATGTACTGAGTTGATGTTCCATCTATAGCTGGAAAGATCATACTTTTGTGTCTAAGAATTCTCTCACTTTCTAATGACATGTGTGACCTTAGACCAAATTATCGACACTTGAACCCCCAGTATTGGTGACCGAATAAAACAATATCGACCTGCCAAAATTTTTGTCAAGATATCAGAGTGTTATTTAAAATAGTTATAGTAGAGAAGAAATATAAGAAGGAAATTATTTTTAAATATTTATTTGTATTCATCTGTATTTATATATTTGTATGAGTGAGTATGTGTCACATGTGCAGAGAGGTACCCTCAGAGAACAGAGGATGGTATAGAATTCCCTGCATCTATGTCACATGTGCAGAGGTACCCTCAGAGAGCAGAGGATGGTATAGAATTCTCTGCATCTATGTCACATGTGCAGAGGTACCCTCAGAGAGCAGAGGATGGTATAGAATTCCCTGGATCTAGTATGAGAGGCATATGTGATGTGTCAGGCATAGATGTTCGGAATCAAACCCAGGTCCTCTGAAAGAGCAGTACTAGATACTCTTAACTCCTGAGCCATCTCAATAGCCCCACAGATAAGAAATCCTCTTCTCTTGTGTTTCATATTTGTTGGTTTGAAATTCTCAGCTTTGACTGTAGGAGATTTCTATGCTGCTCATCCATCCCTGAGAACAAGTTAAGCATCTCTGGACAGCAAACATTCAAGCAACTCTTTCACTTCCCTGGGTCCTCAATTATTTGCCAGGGCTTCCCCATCATCTCCCCCTTTTCCCCACCATCTTCCCCTCTTCCCTCCATCATCTCCCCCCTTCCTCCTTACAAAATGGACACAGCATACAAAACTGAACTATATAGTAAGCCAACCAGCAAAATAAAACATACACCAACCTTTCTTCCCTATGCATCTTTTCTAAGATCATTGCTTGATAAAGGCCAAAGGAAAATAAAAAGAAATTCAACTTAGCCTGGAGATATGGCTTAGTGGATAAAATGCTTGCCATGCAAGCATGAGAACTCAAGTTCGATGCTTAAAACTCACGTGTTTTATAATCCCAGGGCTTGGAGGCATAGAATTCCTGAAAGACATAAGGCCAGTTATTCGTTGTGTGCTGAAATGAATACCAAGAGCCTCTGTCACAAATGAAGTGGAAGGCAAGAGCCTACATCTAAAATTGGTGTTTGGACTGGAGAGATAGCTCAGCAGTTAAGAGCAGCAACTGCACTTCCAGAGGTTCTGAGTTCAATTCCCAGCAACCACATGGTGGTTCACAACCATCTGTGATGAGATCCAATGCCCTCTTCTGGTGTGTCTGAAGACAGCTACAGTGTACTCTTATAAATAAATAAATCTTAAAATATAAGGTCAGTGTTTGCCCTGTAAGTGCATGTCACACTTATAGACAGAAACACACACACATACACACACACACACACACACACACACACACACAAACGTGAGAGCATGCACCTGCAGCCTGCATGCCCATACACCCACATGCATGTAAATGATTTAAAAACAATTATTGTATCTAAACCTTTGTTTTCCCTTCAGTTTACTTAGTTAGAATATGATGTCTCTTCATCCTGGCTCCAATGACAAAGTCCATAGTCATAATCAGAAATTAATGGCCTTCTTTGAAACCACAAGCCACTGCTCAGTGAAATACTATTATTTCTTGCATGTCAAGAGCACAGCTCATACCTCCCTTGCAAATGTAAGAACATAGTTTTGGATTCAGATCTATGTAGATATATGGACATGGAAAGATTAATGGACATTAGTTCATTAATGATATTTATTTTAAGATCGAATGAGCCAATGCACAGAGAAAGACAGCATTAGGTCTCAGAATGATCACCACCATGGTGGTGATCATTATCACCATCTCCTCAGAAAAATGTTTGTGCCTCATTGTTAGCGGAAACTCTAGGACTCTGTCTCTACTCCCCTCATACCCAACAGAAGTTTGATTACAAGGCTTAAGAAGACAAAAACCAAAGTGACATATCCGAGTCTTTTATCCCTTACCTTCTCTAAAACATGTGAAATTATTTCCTTGAAAAGGTTTGGCAGAGCTCACGTATCTTGTTTGGTAGCCTGATTGTCTCATGTGTAACAGGCTCTTGTTTTGGGCCCCAGCACTGAATAAACCAGTGTGGTGGCTTGTGTCTGTGATGCACAGGACTCAGGAGGTGAAGTCAGGAAATGAGCTACAGTTCATGTGTTCCACTTCATGGTTGAGGCCAGCCTGGGAGGCAGATCTCTCTCTCTCTCTCTCTCTCTCTCTCTCTCTCTCTCTCTCTCTCTCTCTCTCTCTCTCTCTCTCTCTCTCTCTCTCTCTCTATCTATCTATCTATCTATCTCTATCTCTCTCTCTCTCTCTCGCTCTCTTTCTCTGTGTGTGTCTCTCTCTCTCTCCTTGTCTCTCTCTCTCTCTCCTTGTCTCTATTTCTCTTTGTCTCTCTCTCTTTATCTGTGTGTGTGTGTGTGTGTGTGTGTGTGTGTGTGTATACGTGTGTGTGCACTGTGTGTTTTATGTAAGGGTGAGGTAATAAATTGAAATTTACAAAAAAATTGTGTAAGAATTTGGGAAATGTTAGTTCAGTCTAGATTATATTTGTAAACATATTAATTTGAAACCCACCCCAAGTAGTTGCTGTGAAACCTGGTTTTGGGGTAACCACAGACCTTCTTTGTTGCAGCTGCATTGGGTGCCTCTCCTGCTTTTAGGGAATCTACAGGATGCTAAGTTTGTAAAGAACCCTACACAGGAGCCATTAGCAGTGATCACATCCATACCTACAAAGAGAGATAGTTTTCTTCATTTATGTGTTCTGCTCATCTGTCTGTCCATCAGGAAGAGAGGAAGGATCTGGTGGGGAAATCTGGAATAGAGTGCCCTTGGAAGGGAGGTAAAACGAAAGAGAAGGAAAGGCAGACCCAAGGGAGTAAGAACACCAATAGTCCCTGCTTTGTTTACAGGACATTGCCAGGCCTAACTTGAGTTTCAGCCTGGCACCTCTCTGCTGTCTGGAGGTACCACTTGAAAACCACACCCAAGCCTGGGATTCCATGGTAAAATAATAGTCCCTTTGCCTTCTTATTTCTTCTACCTCTGACATAAGAAATAATTTGAGACAAGACCTCAAATTAAGCAGAAAAATAAAATTTATAATGAACAGTTTCAACAGTGGCATTTGCAATCAGGATGGCCCTTCCTTCAGAACAGGAAGTGATTTTGCTAATATGTCTGAGCCATTCCAGGGGAAGAAATGAATAGAGAGAAGATAGTATATATTCTTTAATCTTTGGAATACAATGTAAGAGAAGGGTTACTCCAGAATTCACAGAAGAAGGCTTTCACCAAGGAAAAAATAAATATTATAAATATTTATTTTGTTGCTGAGAGCCGAGAGCCTTCACTTTCAAGAGTCATGCCAAGAAGACACCCCTTCATAGACTCTCGTGGTACCCAACGCCTCTTACCTAGTGACTGGAGCTACTTCTGAATTTGACATTGATAAAGACTTTACTTTGAAGGCCAGGAACTGCTTGTTACAAAATATCTTGAACTGATCAACCGATCAACAAAGAAAATCATCTCTGTCCATTTCTAAGTGAAAGTGCCACATCCAGATACTCCCCCGACTTAAGAAAATAGCCATGTCATTAGCCTGTAAGAATGCTAACTCTGGTTATTGAGGAATGGCAGAAGTTGTCTTCTTAACTACCACCAGTAAGTGGAAAACTGGAGTTAGGTATAATTTTCTACCACTATAGCTTCAGCCAGAAACACTGTATGTCCAACAGTTCCATGTTGCTGAGTCAACATGGTGTTCTACTGGACTCTGCCATTGCCCGAAGCACTTTATACTGTTCAAGAAGGGAGTGGATGATGTTGGAAACTGAGGGTGCTTCTAGGAAAAAATAGAAATGCAAAACATAAATAAGTAGCCATTGAATTAGAAAAGACATAACCGTAATCCTTTTGGGCTGGAGATTTGGTAAGTGACTCATGGCGATCACAATTCACCTGAGGTTTCCCCCTTAACAGTGCTTGTAATTCCTCCTCTGTACACCCTCCCAAGACACCCACACAAAACTAAGCATCAGCTACTCTGCCAGACTGGGACACTAGTGACCACATATCAAACGAGTTCCATCTGTAATCATAGCTCCGTCTACAAGTACCAAATGGTTTGCAAACGTCAGCGAAACTCTAGACAGGCCTGGCCTTGGTACTGGGCTGGCACCAGAGTTTGCCCACAGTTGTGGCAGCCTTACCGAGTGAGCATTTTCACTTGCTCAGGTCTTCGATGGCCAGCGCCTTCAGAAGCAGAAATTGAAGAGACGGTAAAGTCACAGGAGGCAGAGAGAAAGATGAGAATCCTGAGATAAGGACTCCAGTCTAGGTTCCCAAAAATACAATTTATATCGTTAGAGAAATACAACGTTCCAAAGATTTGGATTGGAGCCCATTCATTCCTCCAAGGGATCACTATTACGAGGATCTCTGAGATCTTATGTTAAGAGAAAATGTAAAAGAGCTGATACTTTTGCCACAGTCTGGGGGGTGTAACCGGACCTGGGTAACATTGCCAGAAAATGGAAAAGAAGTGTGCTTGCCATGAAAAACTGAGTACAGAGGAAAAGACCCTGGAACAGTTTTAACTCTTAAGTATAGTCTAATTGGTGAAAGTGCTGATAGTGTTGTGGGCAACATGGCCGGCCGTGTGTGCTGAAAAAGTGGATATGGTTCGTAAGTGCTTTACTGCTCCTCAACAGACCTTGTCAATGGCTGTCCTTTAGGTTTGCCATTATGAAAGCAAAGACCTGTCAGGGTAGTGAACTGAGGCCAGAGAAAAAGAACAGGGCAGAAAAACAGTAGGAATTTCTGATCTTTAACATTAGGAGTCCAGGGTCAAATCTCTACTTGATCAAAATGATCAGTAGCCAATACCTTTATAAGAAGCAGAAATGGACACTTCTTTCTCTTTCAAAATAGTCTCGTCTACAAAGAGACTGTGGGACATGGTCATCGTCTGGAATACGAAGACAGTGTGGTTGCTAGATCAATGGGAGTGTATTACATTCATAGCTTGTAAGTCTGGCAACCCTAAATGTAAAGACTTTGGTTGATGAATTAATATATATTTAATTGGTGATTAATAGATATTTGAGAGGACAATGGGAAAAGAAAGGTTGACCAAAGAAAACCGTCCTAAGTTCCAAAGGTGTTTGTTTAATCTCTCTATAAATAATTCTTGTTTCTCCCTTATTCCCCACTTCACTGCTGAGTCAAAGTTGATTCCCTGAAAAAGTTAATTGATTGACTCATTTTTAGATAAAAGAGGAAGGTTAAAATAAAGCCCAAGTACATAAAGTTTTTGGTTTTGTTCATGGACCAATTCTAGGCATCTGTCTAACCACTTGGAACACATGGTTTGGAAACTGCAAGGCATAATGCATTTTAAAACTCCAGTACTTGTTAAAGGCCCACACTGCTAACTCTCAAGTTGTTATTCATGCCTAGATCTTAATGGATTCCACAAATCACTTCTTTATTTTTCTTAGTGAATATTGCTGATGCTTACAAATGAGTATCATTTACCACCACCATGGCCCCCACCCACTACCTCCATCACCTCTTTGGGAGCCGGAGCCCAAAGCTATAAATATCCCATACTGCTGCAAGGAGGCTCCCTCCTGCTTCGCTTCATCCCCCAGCATGTAATGGATTTTTCTTTTTACAGTTTTAAAAGAATCAGTTAATCATTGGGTCACCCATGATTTGAAAGTCTTTCATTTAAAATCATTAGTCTGAACAAATTGGAAAAAAAAAAAAAAACAATACAAAGACCAAGTAAATCAAGAAAAAAATTACAACAGGTTTTTATGGAGTTTGGGTGGAAAGGAAAAAGTGATCTAGACTTAATTACGTAGACTTAGTCATAAGAGGCAGGAAGCAGTGGTTTTAAAAAGGCCAAATGAAGTGGTGTTTTATACACACACACACACACACACACACACACACACACATACACATGCACACACACCCATATTTATGTGTGTGTGTGCAAGCACATACACACATACATGCATATTTTATGGTGTCAATTTCAATCACATCATGCTGTGTGAGTTGTTTTGTAAAACTTCACCATGCAAAGTTCTTTATGTGCAATTTTAGAAATCACACTCTCTCAGAAAGCTCAACTGTTTCAAAATACTTTCTTGCATAGTCATGAAGGAGAGGGCTGCACAGGTAACAGATGCTGCAGATCTGTGTGCAGACTGCCCCGGGGAAGGAGAGACGAGATGATCTGATGAGTCTGGATTTGCTCTTTATCAGTTCATCTCTTTTAGGCCCGCTTGCTGACTCACAGGCTTAGCTGAGTTTTAAATGTCCTAATCCTTATGAGCTCACATGAGCATACATTTGAAGCATTTCTTCTAAGGCTCTAGTCCATTTTTCCCACTACATCGAATTTCTCCTTCCACCACTGAACAATGGTATCTCTTACACTCAATACTCCACATGTTTTGACACCCCGGCCCAGTTGGCTTTTCAATAGTGTGTACTATGTCAGCTACCCCATATAGGTCATTCTCTCCCAGAATTCTTCAGTGCGTCCTAAAGATGGACTTGTGTGGAGATATGAGTGCTTTGCTTAGAAGATTGTCGATGTAATACAGCAGCTTCTGTCTATATTTTAGTAAATAATAAAGTACCTTTGGTTCATACCTTCTATGTTTTCAAAAATGTAGGGCCATTAAACATTTGGATACTGTGGGTATAATTTAGGAATAATGACAATGTGTATTTGTTTGGGGAAAATAATAATAGTGTTATTATTTCACTCAACATGTCTTATATAAGCCAATCTACACCTTTTAATAGTGAGAAGTCAACGATATCAAAATGGCTCTTTAGCAAGCAAGAGAGAGGTATGCATTGGTGTATATACATACGTATAGTATACATGCATCTGTTCCCTACATGCATATGTGTGGGTATGAGTGCATGTGTGCCCGTGCGTGTGAGCCTATGTGAGGGATTTACTTTTAGTAAATAGGCACACATCATTACAGGACCTAGCTGGTCAAAAGGATGTAGGTCAGATCGCTGTCTGAAAAGAAAGGTAAAACATAATGATGTCATAGTCTTTAGCCTGAAAGCCACAGACTTTCTGTAGGCAGGACACTCAGGCAGAGTTTAGGGTTGCAGTTGTAGCATAGCCCCTTCCACTTCAGCAGACCCCATTGTGTGCTCTCATGCCCTTCAAACAACCAGATTGCCTGCCTGCAATCACGAAGGACAGCTATTGTCAATCATATCTGCAGAATAGCATTGTAACATCCTCTACATGAGTGTTTGACCAAAACCCTGCTACACTGATACTTAAAACCAGTGTGTCAAAAGCAGGCACTTTATTGCTCTCCGAGATATAGGTGCTGGGATACAACCTTTCAAACCTAAGCCTCCTCACAGAAGCCCGTGATTCAATAACCACTCACTGATGGACATGAATATCAAGAGACCTGCAGTCTTATTTCCTTTCAAATATCCCTGTTAGGCTGATCTTGAGTACTTTTTCAATCATGTGAGCCTTGTTTGGAGGGAACAGAATCAACATCTTGGTCCAGAGAAGAAAAACACCAGAGTCCTGAAAATACCTTTTAAAAATGGTGCGGGGGAGGGTGGGGGGAAGATAACAGTTCAGAATAAAATTATCCTAGAAATTATCGTGTACATCGCAAGGTTTTAGTCTGGAGCTGGAGGCAGAAGTAGACACTTGTTTTTCTTTCAGATACACTGAAATATTCAACTACAATGACTCAAACAGTTGCATGAGGCTCAGTACTCTGAATACCTGACTTTAGTAATCACATATGAATATCCTGCAATTCCCCAATACTAGCAGGTTGCTATGGGTAAACTAAAGGACTATATGCTGTGAGTGGTAGAATTTGATTAACCTCCCATGAGATAGGGTTGGACCACTGGCCCAGTGGCCTCAGAACTTCCTGGGATCTATTTGAAAGAGCTCACTCTTAGGGACTACTCTAGACATGCAATAATATGTTCATATTGCAGTAAGACACCCTGGAAAGGCATATATGCATTTAAAAGCAAGGACTTTGAAGTAGCAGAGTACTACCTTAGGTAGGAAGTCCTGTCTTACATCATCTCTGTCTTTCAATATCTGGGATGTTTTCTGCAGTTGAAAGCAAAGCTAAGGTCAACTAGCTTTATCTCTACTTTAACTGAATACCCACACTGAAAGTAAAAGGCTGTCAGTTCTTGGGCTGTGTTTCAAGTCCTTAATCTCTTCTCAACTCTCTTTTTATGTGTTTCTCTTTCCCCCGGGGAAAACGGGGAATCCCCAAAGGAAGTTCAAATTTCACGGGACTGAGATCAGAATTTCCTGTGTTTCTAAGTCAACCCACCACCCATCGTAAAACCCAGAGAGAGGGGTGTCTAGGATCAGACTTTTGGTGTGCCCTGAAGAAAGAAACGGGAGTGTGGCGGGTAATGCAAAGTAATTTTCATCAGCCTAGTTAGCCGTAAGGATCAGTAGTAAATTTACTGTTGCTTGTCCATGGAATCCCATGCCCTCTGAGGCTACATGCCAGAGAAGAAAACCAGAGAAAAACAAGGGCTAAAGGAGGAGACAAGGGAAGGTTAAAAACTGAGGTGAGAATTGTGAGAAAGAGAGCCACGTTCATGCTGTACCTCACTTGCAGAAGGAGACCTAAGCAAAAGTAGTATTTGTAAAGTGCTTTGGCCATGACCTAGATTGCCTAACCTTGGCCTTTGGATTCAGACAAACCGAGACTTGAAATTCACTCTAGTTTCTTAAGTGTGTCACCAGCCACGCTGTGCTGCTTTTCTGAACTCAAATGGTCATCACAGGCATAGCTTAGAGTTAATTGAAGGGAATTGGAGATGATACATCCTTCACAATACACAACGGACAACGGGAGTCTCATTAAATGGTGGCCCTGTTACTATAATTAGACATGAATTTATGTCTAAATCCTGGCCGTGCTGTTTAATTCTAAAGTTAATTTCTTATAAAGGTGCACTGCACACAATGATAAAAAGGGATGAACTGGACGCTAGGAAAAGTCCGTGTTCACAAAGCTTTCTAAATAAAGTCTGGGAATGATAGCTGGGTGAATGACATTGTCACAATAAATATAATGAGAAAATGAGTCTATGTTTTTTTTTCTTTTTTCCTTCTTTTTTGTTTCTTTTTTCTCTTTTTTCTTTCTTTCTTTCTTTCTTTCTTTCTTTTTTTTTTTTTTTTTTTTTTTTTTTTTTTTTTTTGCTGGTAACATAAACAGGTAATGCATACTTTCTCATCTCTATGATTTTATTAGATGGAGCTTATAATTTAAGGAACATTTGATTGCTTTTGGTGGGTGAAAGAGGAGATTGTTTCATGAGGTCAGAGGTGACAGAGATGAGTCCAGGAAGCAGATCCGGCTGGCAGGAAAATGGAATGAACACTTGCCACATATATCCAAATTGTTTAAAAATCAACTAAGATAGTCTTCTAATATCACTTTTAGATCCTGGAGGCTCTGAAAGAAAAAGTTATATATTCAAGCAACGTGTATTATTATTTATAACTGATCTTGACCAAGAATGTACATACAATGGGGGAAAAAAACAAAGAAAAATTTGAAGTCAGAGTCAGTGTTCTGAGGAGCTGACATTGGGATGAGTAAATATGGGAAGACAGAGGCTAACACAGGAATAGTTTCATAGAAAGGAAAACCGAGTACTGTCCAACAGGAGCTAGCAAGTAAGCAGGACATGGCTCAGAATGGTTGGCATCAGGAGAGAAACAGTGATACGCAGAAGGCTTGCCTTCCCCAGGGTTCTGGCCTGTGTTAATCAAAGGGTTTTGTAGCCGTTCTTTATCTGAGTGCCCAGAGAAACATGATGTCCATCAATCGGGCTTCACAGGGTGTCTTTAGAAAGGAAACAGTCTTTTCCAAAATGTTTTTATTAACCAGAGACTCATCCCAAGGTAAATGAGCCAACCACATAAAGCTTGTCAGCTTTCAAGAATAGATCATGGGGTATCACCTCACACAGACCCTGGATGATGAGCATGTCATAGGGAAGAAACAGAAGTGGGTTTAAAGTTTACAGACTGACGTAGTGTCTTTTCTCTGGGGTAAATTCTGGACACACCTCAGTGTCTTGGACAAAATGCTGAAAGTTGTTTCTCTGGCCTTGTGTTAAAAACGGTTTGTAAATAGATATTTTTAGTTCAGAGATACACAAGGCCTTCTTAGACCAATGTATCCTATTGTTTTCTTCTGTGATGTTTGCATCTCTGTAAAGGCGAGAAGAAGAGGGTGGGAGGAGGGAGAAGAAGAGGGAAAGGAGGAAGAGGAGGAAGAAGACAAAATATAAAAATCATAGCACTGAATACTTTCAATTTGAACATTAAATCCTGATATTAAAAAGTCAAAGGGACAAAGTGAGGCTAAGGTTTAAGAGGATGTGAAATGTTTTTATTCTGTAGGTGAGCAAAATAAGGAAGCTTGCTGGAAAATAGCTTTCTATACAATTCTATAAAATTTAGTCTCAGGTAAAGGCAATTCATAATATTTTACTATTATTTAGTAGGAGTAGTAGCAGCATCAGCAACAACAGCAGCAGCATTGCTCCCAGTTAGACTCCAATATTCCTCCCCAATATGCCTCCAAGAACTCATATGTTTTCTTATGCACAAATGCTTTTATAATGAGAATATGTGTGTGGCAATTGTACATTTGCCTTATGTGGAGAACAATCTTATTATCACGAAACAAATAAATTCTGGCTGTGGCAAGGCATGCAGACAATTACAATCCTACAAAAGTGGAGGCAGGAGGATCACACGTTTGAAGCTGCTGTCAGCTGGAGAGGGAGGATCTTGTTCCAAGAACAAAATAAAAGGAATAAACAGGTAAATAAAGAGAATATCAGAAAGGAGAACAATATGAAAGAGAGGAAATGTTTCAGTAAATAGGTGTGCGGGAAGAGGAATGTATGCTTTTCATTTTTGAGGAAAAAATGTTATTTCTAAAGAACAAATGAAGATCTAAAAGAAGAAATGAAGCTACAAATTAATCAGAATTAATTAAAAGCTTTAACTTAATTTTATAAACTGTGACAGTGTAAAAAGAAATACAACTAAAAATTTCAATGGAAATAAAAAGAATGAATGAATTAGTGGTCATTTGACATTTAGTACCTTTTGAAGTTTTCATTTAAATGTGTGCCTCAGTTGATTTATTTTAGGTGGAAAGCCCTTTAAGAAGATGGGCATTTTTCTCCAAAATAAATGTACAAAGTCATCTAAGCCATTGTCATAATGCCTTGATACAAAAAAAAAAAAAAATGAAAATTTCAAACAGGCATGAGATTTAAGTTTGTCAAAACTGGGGGTCATGGGTGAGGTCAGTGTGATGTTTGAACTTGACAACCAACTTGAGTCATCTAAGAAATACCTAAGAATTAGTGAAGCATCTCGCAGGGTGTGTCTCTGGGAGCATTTCAAGACACACATCATGAAGCTCAATCACAGCCAGTGGGCTAAGGGATGGATTTGTAATAAGCTGTCACTCTTGGGAGCAGGTCAAAGGCCTTGGGACCTAGATGAGAGACATGAACCATGGGATGTGTCCTTGAGGCTCCATCTCTCCCTGTCTTCATCTTCTGTTGCTCTGCTTTCCCTAATTTCTGTTAATCAAGAAGTGAAGACCACTCTTTTTCTCTCCTTCTCTAGGTCATGAGTTTCTACTCAAGAACATGGAACCATGGCCCGAATCATGTAAAACTGTAGCCAAAATAAACCCATCTTAAGTCATGTTTGGATTTTTATCACAGTATTATAGAAAGTAACTAATGTAACCAGTCAGACGTAAAGTCACTTTTTCAATTTAAAGGTTCTATTTAGAGAAAAGAATGCATGTGCATACGTAGTCTATATTACCATATGAAAACATACTATTACTTCTTTGGTATATTCTTTGGCTGTAGACCCTGACTTGAAATTTTGTTTTTATTTTCTTTATTCATAGAAGTAATATATAAACGTGAGGTTTTTTTTCCTTTGTTGAAGTAGTTTTCAATAACATATTTTCAATATTTAATAAAACCTGTGTAATCTCTAGCCCACCTCTTTTCAAGAATATAGAGTCACGGGCCTGAGGAGATGGCTCAGCAGTTAGGAGTACTTGCTGCTCTTGGAAAAGACTAAGACTCCATTCCCAACACCAACAAAAGGCTCACAGCTCTCTGTAAGTACAGTTCCCAGGGCTCTATGCCCTCTTCTTTTCTTTGCAGGCACTGCATTTATGTAGTGTGCACACATAGATGAAGGGAAACACCCATGCACATAAAATAAAAATAACAACCATTTTAAAGGGAAAGAAGTGAATACCTAGCCAAATGCAGATGCAGATGTTTAACAACTTTATTTGTAAAACAATTGACGGATAAATGTAAAATGAGTGCCACATTTTATATTTAAATGCGGGTGGGAGAGATTGCTCAGTGGTTACAAATGAAATAAAATATATCATAAAGTGAATCAGTAACTCTCAGAACTGCTGTAGCTTTTATCATAAAAAATACCTGTTTTGAGCCAAATAGTAGACCTTGTCTGTATTCTAAAGAATGAGTCCTAAAGAAAAGAACATATTTATAAAATAGCCAACCTGCATTTAGTCCACAGAAATTTCTAGATTATTTTCTATTTTCGGCCACTTTCTTAACACGTAGTCTTATGCCTCTTCTCCTGGCACAGGGAAGAAGAGTGGTTCCTTCATTCCCAGAGAATCTCAGTTTAGATCAGGAAATGGATGTGGCTATCCACCTTTAAACAATATGATGAGTGAGGTAAGACCTCACCAAGTTTGTTTTTCTTTATTTCTTCAAGCCAGCAGTACTGAGTAAGCAACTCAATATTATAAATATGGTATGAGCTATGCATATACATAGCTGTAGATTATGAATGTGCTATTTATTTTACCACAGTTAATGAGATACTTATATGTTAATCAGTAATGAAATTTTCTCTGCTGCTCTTATACTATCATCCTTGTGTGAAAATTTTTTTAAAAATTATTTTAGAAGTCTATAGATCTATCCATCATCTATCTATCTATCTATCTATCTATCTATCTAACTATCTATCTATCTATCCATCATCTATCTATCTACCTACCTACACTAACTGTATATGTATATGTATAAGTATAAGAATAAGTATAAGTATAAGTATGTGTATGTGTATGCGTATGTGTATGTGTATATGTATCAGGTAATAGTTTTATTACTGGATAGTCATGATTATGTTCTATAAGAAGTCCCTGTATAAGACTCGAAATCCACCTAAATTCAAAGGGCTTCTATTTGGTCCAAAGAAAGCATATGCTTAAAGGACATGCATGTTTTTTCTTATGCCATGACAACCATTTGGCTTCTCTTCTCTGCTCCTTAAACTCTATGAAGATATAGAAACCCCAGTTTTCTCTTGTTAGTCTCTGTGTCCGTAAGCTTTCAATGAAGCCCTTTGGACTGTTTTAGACACCCAGTAAATGCTTACAACTTCCTAATAACCACAGGGGATCTTTGAATCATCACAGACAATTATAAAACCAGGATTTACACATCAAAAGATGGTTACTATTTTGAGAGGAACAATGCTAATATTTGTGTACAGATTCTGATAAAAGTTACAACTTAGTCTTACTGACACACAAACTTGATAAGTTCATATCTCATCTCAGATGGTTCTGTTCCTTTCTCTTTTGACTTCCATTTTGTACTTGAGATGGTCCTAAGAGATCTGAAGCAGGGGGTCAAGCAGATGAGCATTAGACTGGCCCATGAGCTTTGAGAGGACTGTTATATCAAAGAGAACTTCTTTTCTTTTGGGTTTTTGTTTGTTTTTGTATGTGTGTGTGTGTGTGTGTGTGTGCGCGCGCGCGCATGAATTTTTTTCTCTTTTTGGATTTTTATTTGTTTGTTTTGATTTTTTTTTTTTTTTTTTGATCTTCAAGAAAAAGATAACATGACGTTGGATGGGTAGCGAGGTGGAGAGGGCCCGGGAAAAGTTGGAGAAATGACAAAGAATATGCTCAAAACACATTATATGAAAACACTGACAATTTTTGAAAGAAAAAACATCACATTTTCAAGACTCCAAAGCAAGTCCTGTGTGTGTGTAGGCTCTGAGAAGCAACACACAATGCTGATGCTCTAAGGGACTGGAATATACACTAGAAACCATGAAGAATGCAGCATGCAGGTGGAAAAATAGAACATAGAATATAAAACCACAGAGTGAACTGATTTCCCATTAATGTGTATATACACAAATAAGGCTAACAGATACATTTAGCTTGAACTATAAAAGATAAGACAAAGAATAATATCACACACACACACACACACACACACACACACACATGCACACGTATATACATACTGTCCTCTGCCCTTCGGAGAGATTGGATGTAGCTAGAGTACTTATCAGGCCTATTCTTCTAGCCATTAGTTTTCTAACAACACAGGTTAAGCTAATACTTCAATGTCCTCATTAGTAATTTGAACATCTTAAGGCTGTCCATAGGGGTAAATTTAAGTTAAAATAACTGTCTTTGGGATACATTGACAGAGTTAATCATGCAGGCTAAGCCTTACCACGCAAATAAATTTCATGTTACTAATGCCAGAATTGGTGTACAAGGTATGGCGTAACCAGGAGGTTCAAGTGCTGTTCTGCTGTGAAACTTCCAATCCTGGAAGAAAAAATAAGCCTACAGGGATGTCCTTGGAAGATGCTAAATGGAAATGTAGAGCTTAAACCCAAAATACTCACACTAACAGAGATCGGTTAGCTAATAACCTCCCCTCTTACTTTACTTAAAATATTGTCTATATAATTTCTACCTTCCATCAGAACATATTTTTTTACCATAAAGACAAAATAATTTTAGTAATAACATTTGGCAACTTTGTTTAAACTCACTTTGTTGATTAAAAAGAAAACATTTGTGACAACATATTGACATTAACTTTCTTTTAATTTTGAACCAGACTGGTCTTATACACAGAATTGATCATATTATGAGATCTATATAGTGGTCTAGTTAAAAAAAATAGTCAGCTCAAATATTCACTTCAGTGACCGTATTAAATGAAAGGTTCTGCCCTGAGTCTGTGGAATCCATAATGCTTTATTCGTGGGAGACCTTTCTAGGTTCCCCTCCCTTGGAAGCCTCCTATGTCCTGATGGCCTTTGCTTCTGTACTGATTAAAGACACCAGGCCAAACCCAGAATACACAAATAATCCTAATTCTCTCAGTATCACTACCTTATCCTCATTTGTTTGTTTTTTTTCCCCTTTAATTCTACTACTGTTTTCTTCTCCAACAATCTACCTAAAAATATTTCCCGAATAAGTTGGTAACATTGACAAACAGCGTAGGTGAAATGGTAAGTAATGGTCTCAGTGACTCACGAGGGTGGTCTTAGGCTACACTTCCTAATGCCTTTCAGCAATGAGACAGACTTTGTCAAAACTAACAGAGCAATGCACAGATACAAAAGATTAGTTGTGTGTGTCTATGAATATGTACCTGTTTGTGGACATGTGTGCAGGTGTACACACATGTAGAGACTTCCATAAAATGTCTTTCTCAGCAGCTCTGCAACCTAGTTTTTGACACATGGTTTTTCATTGAACCCAGAACTCATTGATCCATTTAGGCTAATTGGTCAGCAAATTCCAGGATCCTCTGCTTTTCCAGATAGTGCTAGAATTAGGGTAAGCTCCACTGAGTCTAACATGGGTGATGAGGGTTGAACTCATACTGTGTCAACTGAGCCAAGAACCAACCCTTATTATGAAAATATTAAGTTTTTATTTCTCATTGTAGAAAATCTGTTCTCTAAGGCATCTCAGCTGAGACCCATATGACATGGTTTCCCCAGTTAGGCCATCCCTCTAAAGTGAGCCTGCTGCTCATGGTCTTCTTCAGATGGAGTATCTAGCGTTCAGCCTTGACTGTTCCCTAAGTATCACAATTCCTTTGTCTACTGCAATAGTGCACAGAACTATATATGAGACCTCTTTCTAGTCTTAAAGGTCCTGAAAATATGTGGAAAATGCCAAAGTAACTTTAAATGAGATGACAAGATGGCTCCCATACACATGGAAGATTCTGGTACCACATCCTAGGCCTGGAACAAAGACAGTGGGTTTGCCATCACTTCATTCCCTCTATCTCTCTTCTGCATAGTCACCTATGTGGATGACTCTGAAAACAACCCTTGCTTAGAAACTGAAAACTATACTTTGCTTTCAGTATTTGTTTGATTTCCTAGGAGTCAAATGCACTTTTGTTTTGGTGACATGAGCTAGTATTATTCTAAGCTGATTCTAAATTTGGACATAACACAGAAATTTGGTCCTCGCTGTCTGAAAACTTACAAAAAAGTTCAGATAATCATGTTTGGGAACCTGCTGTTTTCCTTTCCAGAAAAATTTAAGTAGGATATTTCTAGGACCACTGCTACCGTTGTTTGCCGTACTGAGTCCAGTGTCCTGTGTGGTCAAACTAGTGCTCCACGGAATTCTGTCTCTAGCTTGTTTGTAAATTATGCCATCTGCTTGCCCATTATAGTGATGCACATAAAAATGGCCTTTATAGCTTGTTTTCCCAGTGTAGAGAAATGCCAAGGCACTGAGGGGGAGAGTGTGAGTGGGAAAGGGAGTACCTTCATGTAAGCAAGTGGAGGGGGAGGGAGGTGGGAGGGGAGATAACACTTGAAATGTAAATACAGAGAATATCCAATAAAATAATTAAAAAAATAATGGCCCTTATAGGCGCATATGTCTGAATACTTACCATAAATAGAACATGTAGGAAGAATTATGGAGAATAGCCTTACTGGAGTATATGTGGTTTTGTTGGAGGAGGCATATCACTGGGAGTGGTCTTAAAGGTTTCCAGGTTTAGTCTCATTCTCTCTCTCTCTCTCTCTCTCTCTCTCTCTCTCTCTCTCTCTCTCTCTCTCTCTCCCTCCATCTCTCTTTTTGCCTGCTGCTTATAGATTAAGATGCAAAGGTCTCAACTACTCCAATGACTACAGGCTTTCCACTATGATGTTCATGGACTAACCCTCTAGAACTCTAGACAAGCCTCAATTAAATGCTTTCTTTTAAAGATTTGCCTTGGTCACGGTATCTCTTCACAGAAAGAGGATGATAACAAAGACACTTGTAAACACAAATACTGCGCTGGACAACTTTGAGCCCGAAGTGACCAGTAGTGAGAGGATAGACCTTGGAATCTCATGCTCCTAAAGATTCTTTCAGAAAAGTGAATCTTGTTCCCTAGTTTAGTGACTTTAAAGATCTCAGTAGGCATGGTACCCACACAACTGATTTACCGACAAGAGACAAAGAGTTTGAATGCAGATATAAACACAGGAATCTCAGTTAAAACTAGTAAATGTGCCTCAATAGTTGAAGCATAAGATCCTGGCTTCCTCTCAGTGATGCTAATTTCAAGGTGTCTTTATGATCTGGGAACCAGTACTGGTGTTATTCCATATCAAATGATTTGGTAAACATAACAAGTTATAAAACCCCAACTTCTCTCCACCTTTGCTAATGGAAATAGAGCATCTGCTTTAAGTGCCTTAGTGGAAATCTTAACAAAATGATTGTTGAGAAACAGCTTTGCATAGGAGGATGTTTCTTTGAATAAAGGGCACATGTAGCAATAATAGGTTTCCAGAATACCAATCCTTGGATTTTTTTTTTTTCAGCTACCAAATGCAGACTGTATCAATACTGATATTTTCCTTAAGCCTTCACCTCAGTGATGAAGTTAGGAGAACACACACAAACCTATGTACGTGTAGCTGGTTCTGCACACTTTTGGTAGAACCATAGATTTGGGGCTTCTAAAAGCAAATCATTTGCAAAGTTTCACTGCAGCCTGTGAAGGAAGAGAAACGTCCCCACATGTAACATAACTATGTTTTTCAGTCACTCCAAGTAAAGCAATAGCTTACTTAGGTTGGCACCTGGAAGACCAAATATTGCTTTTACTTAAGTGAATTAGCAATTATGGATCAGGAAGAAATAGTAGGACCAACGGAGACCTGATGCCTAGGTGATGTTTTCCCAAGTTGGGCCTTATGTGGGCCATGGAAAGAATGTGTATATATGCCTATGATGTGTGTCCCCATGCCCCACTACCTAGTTTATGAAGGTAATTAGTACTTGCTGAAATTGGACCTCACACTCACTGTGGCTTAAGTTCCAAGTAATGGTTCCTGGTGAAGAATATCTTCGAGCCTCAGTGGGGAAATATTTCCCTGACTAGGATTATCCAATTAAATTAGAAATTCTAGTTTTTGGCATAATGTATTTTTCCAGAGGACAAGAGAGTTAAGTTGACCGACTATGGAGGGTGACTATGGGGAGATGGAGAAGTGCCAGCTAACGGAGCAGGGGAATTGGAGATGGGTACCCAACTGCATTTTTATTTCTTATTGTAGACTCTGCTCCAGATCCTTACTGGAAGACTGGACTTTCCTAAATTGCAGTCACCCTGAAAATGTTTCTACAGGAACCATTATAGACCTGTCATGGCTTGCCTCACTGAAACAGAATCCCACAGACAGAACAAAGGGACAGGTTCAACAGCAGGTTACAAACTATATTCAGCCAGACACTGACAGTCCTCATAGGCAGGTCAGGACAAACAAAGCTGACTGTTATTATTTTTTGACAGCACTATTCTGACACCAATCATTCTAGGCTGGTTATCTCTCTATTTTGTTATTTATTGTTATTTATCTACATACAATGTGATCCAGTATTTATACCTATGTACATAGATACACACACACACACACACACACACACACACACTCTCACACACATGGGGATGGTACTTATGTTGTAGTTATTTGTTTATTTTGCTATGTAAAACCATGTTTTGGGAGCATCTCAGCTTCTCAAAAGCTGAAATAGTAAGGCTCCAAATTTACTAGAGGACAGGAGATGTTCATCAACATCTCTTAATTATACCCAAGAATGAGTGTCAAGATATTTTCAGGCAGATTATACAATGCACTTTGGTGGTATTCACTCCCGTTACCCTCTCTTGTCTCCCTCCCACTCCTGCTGATCTTCTTGACAATAACTCTCTCTACTCTCATGTCTTAAAAAAAAAAAAAAAAGTACTGTAGAGAAATTTGCAGTCTGCATCCTAAAAGTCCCTCCCTGTAAAGAGAGCAAACCTTCACTTCCCCCCAGGTGGGCTAGCCCACAGCACCACACAGCCCATAGACGAGTCTTGGGGGCTAGTGTTCTGCCAGTTTTGTTTCCATTGTATTCAGATAACTTAGTAGAAACTACAGATTTATGTTCATGTCTGCCTTCCTCATTAGAGATTGGACATATTGATAATTAGCAAAGGCCCTGACAGACACAGCTCTGGGTGAAGGAAGAAGTGAGCCCTAGGCGTCCCACTTCTGGACATGAAGCCAGCAGCAGCAAGTCAACGCTCTCGGATATTTGGAATGGTTGTGACATTTTCTTTCTTTATCTTCCTCTTTATTATTAAGTTTTTCACAAATTCAACTGTTGGCTCTAAGAACCCATTGGGAGCATCTCAGCTCTTAAGAACCTCAAAAGCTGAAATATTAAGGCTCCAAATTTACTAAGTTTTAAGGGTCTACTGCTGCCCCAAGGAAGGGCCCTGAGTTGGGTTCAGAAGAACCACTGAGGGTTGGAGAACTGGAAAATCATAAGAGAAAAGGGATATGGGAGAGACTCAAACTCTGAAACTGCTTTAAAATGTGATTTCAGGTGACACCTATCAGTAGTCTCTCTATGGTGCTAAAGTACAGTCTCAGAGAGAAAAGTAAAATGCATAAGGAGAAAACACTTATAAACTGGTGGCGTGAGATGTATAAAGGAAACCCTTTAGGCATAATGATTGACAGAGAGCCTTGCTTGGAGAATTTAGATTTTTCTGACCCAATCCTCTCCCAGCACCTAAAGGGGATTCTTTGCGTGCGGGGGGGGGGGGGGGGGTGATATCAAAGAGACAATGGAGAATCAGAGTAAGTAAGACTAGCCCCACCCCCTCAGTGCCCATCTCCCAGCCAGAGCAAATGTGAACAAAAGAAAATTCTATTAAGCAGTTCCCTAGGATTGTGCTTCAAATGCATAAGTAGACCCTCGGTGTGCTCCTTTGGCCTGCGGTACAATTAATTAGGCTACAGTTGTTTGTTTTGAGACATTTAACTAGAGACCTTCTTGAGAGAGAGGCTTTCTCCTGTACTCCTTCTTGCCTTCCTCTAAGTGTGGGAACCTTTATCTAATTGGATTGACTGTAAGTGTTCTGCGCACCGGGTAAGCTGGGCTGGCAGTGAGTAAACCAGGAACATTCACATGGAAATGAGGTTAATTACACAGCATCCCTGCGTCCAATGGCTGCACCTGCAGGGCCACAACAACCTCCCTTTAACTCACTTTCACAATTAGAAAGAGCAGCTGCATTCGATTCCACAGTTAGAGTTTAAAACTCTGTAATGATCCCCAACAGAATAGGGGTGCAGAGGGTGGGGGGAGAGGAAGGACAGGATTCTTCCCCTTCACGTGTCCTTCCCCAGCCACCTGCTGATTGTGCTAATCTGAGTCTTGAGCATCAGCATACAAGCGGAAGAATCTGGCTATGCACCCCAGCCCCATCCTCTCCATGCCATCTGACTAGGATTAGATGTTCTCATCTGTCAAGATTGATTCAATCAGTGGTGGAGATTTATGATGAGAAAGGTTGGGAAAACCAATAGACTAGGAAGGCATACTCAAACTTCACTAGAAAGAGAACAAACGGTGTGTGTGTGTGTGTGTGTGTGTGTGTGTACTCATGTAGCATGTGTATTCATGATGTACATATGTGTGTGCCTACATGTATCTAATACACACATGCAGACTTATTACAAACACTAGAACGTGTAAATATGAGGCTGATGGTTCACAACATTTGAAGTCTTCAAATTGGAAAGCCAGAACTCACAAAAAAGCTTTATATTGGAGATCAGCAGGTTTTGAGTCTGTGGAAGAGCCAAGACTTCAGTTCAAGGTTCCTCACAAGAAGGAACCTGGTGCCCTAGACTCCATGAGAATCAGGTGGGAATTGTCTCTTACAAATAGAACCTCAGCATGTTTGTTCTATTTCAGTGTTCAGCCAGCAGGATGGACTCAACCTGCATGGGAGAATGCCATCTTCTTGACTTAGCCTACAGATTTAAATGTTAAACTCAATTTCAAACATCTTCACCTAAAGTAATATTTGATCATAACTGGGCACAGACCAATTAGGTCATCAGGTCAGTCCACAAAGCTAACCATTGTATAAGTCATTTTCCAAGTCATGAATGCATTGCTTGTGAATGGATCAGTAGGATTGAACAATACCCCGAAAATCACAGTTGCCTTTTTATTCACCCAACTCCCTTCACAGTCCATGTTATCGAAACTCTCCAATCCTCATTTTCATTTTCCTTCCCTCATAGCAAAAGAGCATTATCTAGCATAGGTATTGTTTTATGACTCTTCCAGAAAAAATTAATCCATAGTATGGTCACCTTGAGTAGCTATGTTCCCATCTACTGAATACTCAGCTTCTAAATTGGGGAGGTCTTTATATTGATGTCAGCAAGGTTTTTGAATAAACCAGACTCTTGTTTAGCCAAGTTCAAAACCTTTCTGGAAGTGCGTCATTACCAAACTAATAATGTTAGTCCCATGATTTTATAGTCAAATTCATTTAGAGACCCAAGGGATTTCCCCAGCTGAGAAAGATAATGGGCTGCTGGAGTTCGAAATCTGCCCTCACATGCCTCTCTACTGGAGCAATATACTTGAGACTCTAAGAACAATCCTTAGAGAGGATGCTTGGGTGCTTATGGGTAACATGTGTATTTTCAAAGGGTCTGAAGTGATGGTGCAGATTGACATTGGGATATGCAAATTTAAAATCTGTGTATGCATATGTGTGTGTATGTGTTTGTGTGTGTGTGTGTCTCCACTATATAGTGTTCATTCTTTTGTTTTTAACAGAAGCATGTCACTAGGTAACCTAGGCTAGCTCCAAACTTGTGATCTTCCTGCCTCTGTTCTTCAGGTTCTTTGTTACGGACCAGAGCCACCAAACCCGGCTCACCTTGTATTCTTATTAATATTTTGTGGGACATAAAAGACCAGCTAGAGGAACCAGCCATCTAAGTACAACCTTTGAGCATCATCTACAAGGGGCTTAGAAGCAGTTTTTTCTTAGTGCACTGACCTCTCTGTGCAGCTTTACAGGGGTTTTGGCCACAGTACTTTGGATAAGAGCAGAACCTAAGCTTGTCTCAAAGAGAAGCCAGCTAAACTCTACTACCAGTCGCAAGTACAGCTATACACATCCAGCAGTGCCTAAAGAAGGACATCAAGGGACTTATTGTATGTGTTGGGTAAGGTGGTATTACTTCTTGCTCAGCACTTCACTTAGGACTCAATGTCATACACAGTTGAGAGGTGAATAGCTTCTTTTTTCCCACAAAGGAAACAAGCAGAACTTTCTTTTTTTTTTTTTTTTTTTATTTTGTTTTTGTTTTTTTTTTTTTTTGTTTTGTTTTTTTAAACAGACTGACTTCCTGTCCTTCCAGCTGTCTAGAGACAAGACTATTTGGTAAATGTGCTAAAAGCACCAGGCTATCTCCATTTTACACACATCCAAGAAAGATAAGCTGAGTTGCTTTGAAAAGGTTCATGCCTGGGCATGTTACTCACAGCTGTACCTCCTCAGAGACAAGGAAAGAGTCATGTCCCAGGCAGAGACTCAGACCTCAAACTGTGTTGCTATCATGAAGGATCCTTTGCCAAGGCATGAAACACCATACGTAGTGAGGGTAGGCATAAGAAAGGCACTGGGGTTTAGTGTTCCCAGAGGAGAAAAGCAGAGACCTGACATATTACAGGCAAACAGATGCTAAGAACTTACTTGCTGCTCCTCAGCAGTGACACTCTACTAGTTTCTGCCTGGCTAGGTCTAACCCCATTGTGGAGAAGCTAAACATCACACAACAAACAGAACACTTCAGTGTCCTGCTGCTATCACCAGCAGCTCTAGAGTTATGCTTCTGACCATATGACAAGTATTTATATTTAAGACAACTTGAAAACCGCAGCCTCCCCGGATTAGCAAAGAATCTGAGGGATATAATACAGTGATATCAGTGAAGGTGAAGCCTGTATGTGCTTTCAAAGGCCAACAGATGGTTTCATTTGAATTCTCAAAAAAAAAAACAAAAATAACAAAACAAAAACAAAAAAACAAAAACTCAAGAAAACAAACAAAAAAAAAAAAACAGTTCACTCAAACAAGACTTTTGTTTACACTTGAGGAGGCTCATTTGGCTTGTTCTGTTTTGTACAAGTGCAATGATTCTGTAATATATTTTGGTGGCATCATTTCAAATCAAAACAAGGGAAGGAGTTCTCCAAACTGAAACCAGAGGCCAAGCTGAATAAGGACTGGCTAAGTCAATTCACTTGGTTGCTTATTTATACCACATACTCCCTTACACACACACACACACATACACACACACACACACACACACACACACTCACTCACTCACACACACACTCAAACACATATACATACACAAACACATATACACACATACTCACACACATATATACACACACAAATACATACACATACACACTCACACACATACATCCATACACACACACACACACATGTGCACACATGCCAATCTTAGCTATCAGAACTTGAGAGGTTATGACATTCTATGAAATAAAAGACATGTTTACAACATACATAATCACACCTTCTCCCTGTACAATTCAACAGTGATTGATTCCAGGATGCCCCATGAAAACCAAAGCAGAAAGATCTTCAAGATTTAGTCATCTACCATATGCTCTTTGTTTCCAATCTACACACATCTCCTAAGTATTGTAAAGATTCCCTATAGTACTTAAAATGCTTGCTTGATACTTTGTAAATGGTATTTAAATAACTCCTAAAATTAGAGTCAAGACAATAAAATGTCTGTGATGTTTTAGGAGTCCCAATTTCTCCACCAGTATTTTAAGTCTCTGTTGTCTAAATGTGTTAGTGTAGAACCTGTAGATACTAAAGGTTGAATGTAAATGTGCCCTTTTGCTAGTTCTAGAAGAGAGAGGATACATAGAGGATGGGTGAACAGTTTAAGATGAGAGACGAATGAACCTTCACCTAATCTAGCTTGGTCTAATACTTTATAAATTTTTTCTACTTATGAAGAGGAGGGGCCCTCTAAAGCTGGTTTGTGATTTTCAAGCTAATCCACATCCCAAAGAAAAAAAAGAGCCATTAATCCTTTATAGAATGTCGAAAATTACACAGACATTCCCACCCCAAGATTTAGCATTCTACATCTATGAGGTTTTGGGAGATATGAGAAGTTTGAGTTGTACCAACATCTGGAAGAGACAAGGCTACAGATGTAGAGATCCCTACAGAAGCTGTAGATGCTGCTAACTCAGGTTGCCTGTGGCTCTGCTTTATTATTAAAGGCATTTTGTTCTCTTTTGTCCCAGACACTGCAGGGAAAAGAAAAAATGCAAATGTTTTAAACTGAGGCTATGTGTAAGCTGTACTGCGTACATTTGTCATTCATTCACTCACCCGTTCCACCAACAATGCTCTACGAAGCAACGCATCTATAGGACACATTGAGCTAATAGTTGATGCAAGGCCTTTCTTCTCCTAGAAATCACCTTCTGGAAGGTTCCAAGGAACAACAAAGACATGGAGATGATAGTTAAGTACTTGGGAGATAGTGCAGTCAATAAATTCCTTGCTATACCAACCCGAGGACCTCAGTTCAATCCTCAGAACTCACAAGTAAAAGCTAGCTGTGGTGGGATATTTATAATCCTAGTCCTTGCTGCAGGATGTGGAGGCATGGATTCCACATGCTTGTCAGGCAGTGGGTTTAGCTTGATGGGCAAGTTTCAGGTCTAGTGAGAGACCTTGTCTCTAAAAATACAGAACCCCTGCCTATGCCAACAAGGATAACATCTTACCTCCATGCCATGAGCTCACACTTAACCCTCACATAAGCACATGAATGCACACATATATGCCTAAGTAGCTATCCACACAAATAAAAGGTAAAAAAATATAAACAAGCCTAGGTAGTAATTTTTTTATTATGAGAACAAAGCAGACTAATACGAGACATGAGAGAGAGCCACAGACGTGGGTTAGCAGCTGCCTTTGACTGAGTAGTAAGACAAGAACTTCCTGCCATGATAGTGTCTGACCCGAGGCCTCAATGCAAGATGGAGCCAAGCTTGTTACTACCTGCACAGTAGCTGTCTGACATGTTTTAAGGCTCTGTTGTCAATCCAATGCCTTTGGGACTATATATCCTGTCATCCCAGCCCCTCGTGGCCTGGCCTTCAGCATTCATCTTTTTGGTCCTCTGCACTGTGTTTCCTTTAAATCTCTCTTCTCTATCTCTCTGGGTTTCTTTGTTTGTCATGTTGGCATCTTTTCTCACCCAGTGTCTTAGTCATTTGAGCACAAACTGGGGTCCCCTAATTGAACTTTTTGCAGGTGAGGATGTCTCCCTGTCTTATCCTTTAGCCACTGTCTTATTCCCTTGGTGAAAGTTATGCCAGGTCCTCCGTATCAGATGTTTAGGGCAGAAAGCTAGACTCTAACCGGAGTCTGGCCTTTCTGTGTATGTGCACATGTGAATACCTGATTACTAAGCAGTGTGAATGGTGATCACAGCACACTAAGGAAAGGCAAAGAGACTCAGATCACAATAATCTCAATAAAGAGCAAATGCCTGCTGTCTTCTTTGTGATCTTCTGTTTGATTTTCTAGGTGTTGGGCCATAGCTGGAGCTCAGTGTTAAGATGGCCACACTCTCTGATGTGATCCTGACAAAAACAATTTTGCTTGTGAGCTAGGAAGTTATTGCCAACCATGATGCCATTCGGCCCTACTCAGAACTTCTGTCTGAATTAAGGAGAACATTTGAAAGGCACGGGCCAGCGGGAGCAGCCAGGAACAGATCAGCAATGCATATTCTGGCTTGCAGAGACAACTAACTTCCCTGGTTGTTCATTTTCTTCATTTTCAACAAGGGCTCCTAGAATATTAAATCTAAAACATGACCTTTAGAGGCCATTTTTAAAATGGTGACTCTAACAACTTGAGAGGCACCGTACTCTCTCCAGGGCCTTATCGGGTTACTAGAGACTAGCAACCAAGACACCAAGACATATAACTTCAAACACATCACATCCCTTGTTTTCTATCCCGATAAATAAGAAGAGGTTTTTGGTTGTTGTTGTTTTTAATTTTCTTTGATTGTCAGATCAACCATCTTTTAAGGGATTTAGGCAAATTGCTCCAGGAGTGGGGGTGGGGGTGGAGCAACCCCTTCTTTCCAAAGATGTGCAAATGCTAAGAAGCTTAAAGGGACTGGGGAAGCTTCATTCCTGTTGCCTCCTGGCTGGCACAGAGCCAAGCAAAACAGAGCAGGTAGGTGGTGTTTATCTCCTTATGTCTCCTCCTCCCGTTTCAAAAGAACTGATTTTCAAGAAGGGATGCAGTTGAGCTCCTTCTCAGTGTCACTGGAGGCAAAGAAGGCAGTATGGGAAATTGAGGAGAAAGAGAAGGAAACAAACTAGACAGGAGTCTGACAAAGGAGAGGTGGGGGGGGCTTGTTAGCGTCAGCAATAACAAGAGTTGACATTTGTTACATGTTAATCACCCAGCATTGTCTCCTGGAAGTGACTTAAATCAGAAATTTCCTGTACGGCTTATAAAATCTCAGCCCATCTTTGGATTGACAGGCCACATTAGATGGTGCCTCCCCGAACAGAGCAGGAACCCTCTGGCTTTTATTTGCTCTGGGCAGGAGAAATGGGAAACGGCTTCTTCAATGGCATTAGGCTTGTTGGTGCTGTTCTGGAGGAGGCTGTTTAAGAGTCATGAATGGAGTCTGCTGGTTATTGACAGGGTACTGTACCTCACCGCTGTTTCTAAGCTCTTCACATGGAATCCTAGTTACCGGTGCCTAGCCGTGAGGCTGTAGGAGCCATTTATCTCTGTGTCTAAAGAAACAGAAACTGGATCTCAGAGAGGTGAAGCCAGCTGGGTGTCAAGGTCACACAGCTGGAGAACCTTGCACTTTGAATTTGAGCACCAGTGTGACTACAGCTTACATCCAAATAAACCAACTTCTCCATTTATTAACTGGTCACTTAGTACTTGATGAGCTTAATTAGGTGATGGTCAGCCTTGCTGGGAGGGCAAATTTTATATCTCCTGAAATGTTTATTTGATTGGACAACTTTCTCTCGGAAATGGGACCCTTTAGCTGGAATGATATTATATGTGAATAATTAAATCAGAAAACACCTCCTCAGTCAGATAGTTGTTTTAATATCAGAATCAGTCTTAGGCAATGGCTATGTGTGGTTAGATTAGATAATACCCTCCTCCCTTTTTCTCTCCATGTGTGAGTGAGTGAGTGAGTGTGTGTATGTGTGTGTGTATGTGTGTGTCTGTGTGTGAGTATGTGTGTGTGTGTGTATGTGTAAGTGATTATGTGTGTGTGTGTGTGTGAGTGAGTGTGTGTGTGTATGTGTATGTGTGTGTGAGTCTGTGTGTGAGTATGTATGTGTGAGTGTGTGTGTGAATGTGTGTGTGTATGTGTAAGTGAGTATGTGTATGTGTGTGAGTGAGTGTGTGTGTGTGTGTGTGTGTGTGTGTGTGTGTGTGAATTTTTGCAAGTGCTGGAAGCACAATAAGTTAAAAATAAAGTCACTTGCCAGATTATTTCAATGCCTCTCTGTTGGCCTCTGAGGTCTATCTCATGGAAATTTAGAGTTGGTGCCCTTAGATTCATATTTTTAATCAACTTTTTTTTTAAAAAAACAGTTGACTGGACAGTTTTAATGGAATAACAATCCCAAATGGAAGAATATAAATAGGAAAGAAGTATACAAACTAAGTGCATAATGGGAGTAGAAGAATGTTTTTCTTTAACTGACATAAGCCACATGAGTGAGTCTACGTGTGGAATAAGGGCAACAGCACTGACCTTGCTGACAATGTATCTCTTTAGCAATGTGTCGGCCAGAGCAACTAACAACATTTAAGTGTCTACAGAACAACTCCCTAATGAGTTGTTCTAGAGGCCTGTGCTTCCTCGATCTATGGTTCCCTAGTCCCAGGACATTGGATTTGAACCAGTTCTACCCTTGACAATAGCGTTATGAATTTGGAAATACATTTCACAGATAGCTTTTACTCTTCCGGTTGGTGGCTGCTATCCTGCCAATACACCTCCATTGCATTCCCAGATCCTATAAATCTCATACACCACTGACTTATAACACAGTCCATCCAGTGGCGAAGAATTAAAATATTAAAAGCAATCGGTGTTGTGAAACCTCATGCATTTTCAGACATCTCAATTCAGAAAGACCAAAGTGCAAGATGTAAATCTGAGCTCCAGCCCTGAGATGCGCCTGCTGTCATCGGCTCCCTCCTGTGGGTACTGACGGCCTCAGTATCTAGGGACTGGCTTGTGTTTTGGACTAACCAACTGGTTGTAGTGTAATTAGAAAACACTCATTACATTTGAGTGAACATATATGTTATGCATTTATTGTATGTATAACAGAGAACTTTCATTATGAACCCCATAATGAAAGGTGAGAATAAGTCCCTAATGCATATTTTCAGCAGAAAGAATTACTTCTGTTTTTCCAAAATGATTATGACCCCCCTATTGGTATATTTGTTTGGTTATTTACCATCAATAAACAAAGAAGCCAAGATGTCCAATAAACTTAGGAAATTATTGTCTCCAATTTGTTTTTGTTTAGATGCTTTCTTTTATTGAAATTTCTAGACATGTAATGCTCACCACACCTTAGAAACCCAGCAACACAGTATATGAGCTTTGGTGTTAGGGCCAAAAGGACCTCTTGGGTAAGATTAGATGGCTTAAGAGTCCTTCTGTTTACACTCCGGGGTCCTTAGAAACTGAAACATTACCAATTCCTAACATTTTCCAAATCTGGTCCCTTCAGGAGGTAGTCACCCCTAAGTTTCTTCAGTTCCCTCTCAGCCCACAGCAGCTTGCCCTGCCCTGATTCCTTTGTGAGAACTGGCTCCCAGCTCCCCTTCCGAAGAGGCTCTTTAATTGGCTGCCTGATAAATGACACATACACACTGTATTCTTTTTTTTTTTTTTTATTGAGATAATTCCCAGGCAACTGATTGGTTGCATGGAAATGCCAGTCACAAGAGGATTGCTGGCTGGGCTGGAGTCTCACTTATTAACCCACACAGGTGGGACCATCATTTGTCAGGCCGAGTTTCCTCCTGCATCCATCTCTCTTGCTGCAAGGCAGAGCTCTGGCTCATGTCAAGATGTTGGAAGGGAATTCCTCAACCCAAAAGGAGCCTGAAACTCAACATTTCTCTCGGGCTCTGTTAAGGGACTGAATCAAATGGGGAGAGTTCAAGAAATTGTTCGAAGGACTCAGATCTCCCAAAGCCAGGATGGGGGGGGGGAAGGGGTGATGAAATGGAATCATATCTCATGAGGTTTTTAGGCATCAAAGCATAAGTAAATTCCAAGACTGTGACAATTCTCTAGAAAATTCTATCCTCATCTTGAAAGTTTTGAAAAAAATCAAACGAATCTGTATGTTCTTGTATCTTACCTGTGTGACCAGGTAGCATGTTTCTTCTTCCTGTCAGCAGGGGACTAGTTTCCATGGAGAGGGGCATTTGGCCCTTCTAATTATCCACATAACACAAGCCCAAATCCTTTTTGAAGGACTAAGGATCCCTGTGTTACGCATGATCCTTGGACTTGGTTTATTTTTTATTTGTTTGGTTATTTGGGTTTTTTGTTTTGTTTTGTTTTTCAAGAATACCCCATATGCTTTGCTGACAACATCCAATTTTAGACACACGAGCCAAGGACAGCTAAAATTTGGCAACAGAGACATCCCTTTTTTCAACTAGAGGAGGTCAACTTTGAATCAGTCCCATAGTGCCCTTTAATCCATGCATATTCAGTTTGGCTGTCAAGCTAAGCTAAGCCCATGGACACCCTCCACTAAACAGGTACCACAAGACTTTGTTATCCTCATGTTGTTGAACCATCACAACACACGATTCCACCGTCTCAACACAACTTTCTCCTCAGTTCTGATGATCTCCTTATTCCAGAGAGGCAAAGAAAATATTGTCATAATATTTAACTAATTAAAGAAATACCTGTGGCTGGGGAGAAGGTTCAGTTTGTGAGATTACCACTGCATAAGCTTGAAGGCCCATGTCTGGATTCCTGGCTCAGTCACACACTTGCATGGCTACATGTATCCGTACAAAGTTTTGGGAGGTGGGGTTCAGGAGTCAGAGACAGATGGCTGGAGCTTGCCAGCCAGCCAACCTAGCCAAAACATAATAAACTTCCAGAGTCAGAGGGAGATAGGAGAGATGAAGGGAAGAAGGCAGCCTATATCTTTTTCTGGCCTCTGCAGAGACCCACCTGCTTTCTTCTACCCTCATACACACAGGCATAAACACACATGAATAAAATGAAATAAATTAATTATAAATTCTCACACTTAAAAGAAATGCGGTGTTATAGGAAAAGAAAATGTCTCCTTATTTAAACCTGAGGAAGGAGGAGTGAGCCTAATTTGACAGAAACTCCTTCTGTGATATTTCTGCTTCAGTTCCTCATTATTTTGACACTAAATTCTTTCCTTCCTTCAGTTTAACTAGTAGGAGTCCAGTAGTGTGACACTAGGCCTGGTTGGCTCTCTTGGGACAGTCCTTGCTATTTGTTTTGTTCTTCCAGCTTCTGGCTCCCTCCCTGCTTTTTAACTAGACCTCAAATCCCCCCTCCAAAGAGTAGAAAGGCAACTTGAAGAAAGACATCTCAGTAAGACCTTCAGAATAATACCATGTACGTTGGTCCAGACTGTTCCTTTGCTTGTCATCCTTGACCCAACCTCTTTATTTACGCATCCATGTATGGCTTTCCACACATCTTGGGTGTTAATTTTACTTCTAGGTTTTATATTATTATCAATACTTCATCTGATACCACAAATTTTCCAACACATTGTTAGCTCTGACATCTTTCTATATTTTGTTGCCACAAATTAATGATACTTTCATTAAATAATTCAACACATTAAGTCATTAACACTTATTTTATTTTACAATATTGTCAAGATAATTTAATTAAGTACCATCTTGGAAGCAGTCGTTCCTGTCATTGGAAAAGGTATATGTCAGGATGTTAGAAAGACCCAAGATTATTTTATCTCCCTGCCACTGACAGACTGGTGACCCTGAGCATTCTTCTTGTCTTTATGTTTTGGAAGAAATGGGAACAAGGAAAAAAAAAAGAGTAACTCTTAAGTGTATAATGGATGACTGGAAGAGGTATTAGAAGTGATTTTCAGGAATTCTGTCTAACATGATCCCTGAATATAAATGGCAATTCTCCTAAGCATTCCTGCTTTCTCTGAAGCTGCCTGTGTAGTCCACGTTCAGTAATTAATCACAGCTTGTTGACTGGCACTGTTGCAAGCATGGGTTGCTTTGCTCTTTCTGTCTCCCCGAACATCTACATATCTTCAAAAGATAGCCTGGCTCTCCGTAGGTCAGATCCTTCACAGAGAAACAGGTGATGTTGGATGGAGGGGGTGAATGCCTCAGACAGCACGTAGCATTCAGAAAGAGAATGGGAGAGGCCACTGAAGGAATCCTACCAACCAAAGTAAAAACACATCACCACAAGGAGCTATTTTGGGATACAATAGCTAGAGAAATACTGTACAGCCAAAAATGAATAGCATGCTGCCAGCCTTGCCTTTTAATAATAAAATAATTGAAGGGTTGATACAGTGAGGGGCCGTTTAAGAAGTCTAATGGGATACTCCCATGAGAAGAGGAAAGAGCTCTAGAGGAAGAACAACCTTGTGTCTTTTCTCAGGACTTTTTTTTTCACATCTTTTCTCTCTCCTTCCCTTTCTCCAGGGGAAGGTTTTTCTACAACATCCCCTAGAGGGCGCTCTCTTCCTCTTGTGTTTCCAGTTAGAGACCCTGGGCAAATAGACTTAGAAAGTGAATGTGCTCTAAACAAAAGGTTCAACTAGTCCCAGTGCAGCAGATAACAAGCCAGACTCATGTCCAGCTTCATAGCATCAGTAACTGGTACAAAGTTCCTACTATGTGCATGCCTTTTTTCTGTTGGCACCATCTTCCAGTTTGGACATACTAATCAATTCCATCTCCAGTCTTCACTGTCCAAAGGTTGACTCCCAGAGAGGTAGGTAGATTGGAATTTTAATATTGACTGTCACCTCATTTAATATAAGTTTAACTTGTCTCCTTCCCTAGATGAAAGAGTGTTTAAAATGCATGCTACTTTCAAACTACAACCAATTAATCTTAATGGAAATGGGTCAAATTTTCTGTGGAAAGACTGCACTGTATATTGTCATTCTACATAGGTTTATAATCTTTATAAATATATAATTTATATATTTAATGTAAAGTGTGGTTCCGTGTTTAAGAACTCCTCAAGCCCAGACAAAAGAGTTGTGAGTTCAAGGTAACATGGGCTATCTAACAAGACCCATTCTCCAAACAAAACAACAACAACAACAACAACAACAACAACAAAATGTACCCTTTAAACCCAGGCACTTGCTCTCTACTTGTGGAACATTTACATGTAATAAAAGTAACATTGAGGAAGTCCTGGAGGTGCGTTTTGTTACTCAAAAACAATGAGGATATTAGTATATATCTCAGAAGATTGTCTTGAAAGCAGATGGGACAATTTACAGCAATCACTTGGCACAATGCTTGTCAAAATCATGTGGTAGACAATTGGTAAATAATTCTGGAACTGGTTGAGAAAGGATAGCTTTGTATCAATACATGGCATATGCATCTTATTTATTGTCTCCTTCTGGAGGTCATTACTGACTCACTGCGTGTAATTCACATACAAGAAATGGCTAGAAAAATGTTTCAAGTCACACAGACATGTCCCTTAGTTTGACTGAATCTGTCAGTAAAGATACTGAGAAATTGTATGTAGTACCTTTTGTTTTAGTAACACCAGAATATACATTTTGATAAGGAAGATTTTATACCCTCTCTGGGCGTTCACTTGGGTTCTTGTTCCTTACACGGATCAAGATCATTCCTTGATCTTGATTAATATAACAATATTTAAAATGATCAGAAAATTTACAGAAAGTCCTATGTAACCAAATTCACTCTATTGAGAATGATCTTGAACTTCTTATTTCCTGCTTCCATCTCCTACATAAAGGGATTACAGGCATCTACAATAATGCCTAGTTCTTAAAGGGTTGGGGATGAATCCCAAGGCTTTCTGAATGCTAGCCAATAACCCCTTCAACTGAGCTATATCCCCAGCCCCTCAAAACCTCATATTTATCTCAATCACTCAATTAGGATCAAAGGTCATGAAAGTTGGGACTCCAGGGAGAGCCTCAGCATTGTGTCTTCAAGCTTTGTCACTATTCTACTGTGGTGACAGTGATAGACAATGGGACTCAGGCATTTGACCTCTGCTCCCTGGTATCTCCATGACTAAATATACCTTGGTCCATCTAGACATACATAACACCAATTAAGTTTATTTAGGGTTGATCATATGTGTGTAAGATTGGGGTTGACCATTCAGGATTGGGAAACCTTAAAAGGGAGCTCATCCATGGGAAAGACTGATTCTCTCTGTCTCTTAGCAGCCATGGTAATCACCCATAGCTCTTCATGGGTGAAGTCTTTGTGATCCCCCCACAACCCCCATCTCTGCCACCTTGTCAAATGCAGGTCTTGTCTAGGCAAGCATATTGTTGAGATTTACTTGGTGCAGTTTCCAGATAAACTCATGAATTTGAGAGAGTGCACAAGAGGATTTGGAGAGAGGAAAGGGTGAGAGGGGGAGAAGTTGAATAATATAACTACAGTTTCCACCTGTGCATGCAGGCATGCAGTTCTCAAAGGTAATGCATTTAAATGCATAAAGGAGTCACAGCTAATGTCTGGCAGCAATAGGGCAGGGTATCAATTCTTAAAATCAATTTTAAAGCTTGCCAGGTGAGTAGGTCTGAACCGCTGTCCTGTTTAAGGGCTTCTGCTCAATTGGATCTGCAAACCCTGACCACTTAGTCCTATTCTTCTCCTCTTATCCCTGGTCTGTACATCTCTCAATTTTTGAAGTACAAATACATGCCCATAGGCACAAGTGTGTCTGTGACCCTCTTTTCCTGTGGGCAATTCACCTAAGGCATACGTGATTTGTGCCTTTGGCACCCTGGTTTAGGTTTTGCCCTTGAAAAAGTCTCCAGGTCTCAATTGTGTATCTAGCAAATGAAGCATATGATCGGTATAATTATTATACAGAAAACATGCTGTTACCCTGGACTGCATGCACCTCAACAGAAAAATGACTTAGGAACAGCACGTTGTATTTTGCCTCTTGTAACCTCCCTGAGTCTTCACTTCCTGATGACAAGCACAGAATTGTGGATTGCATGGGTTCTTGACAGTAGGTTTTATTCCAAGCAAACTTAATATGCTTATATAATAAAGAAAGCCTTTATGCAAGATCTGAAATAAAAATAAGTGTCCCAGACAATGGGACACTGGTCACTGGTCTCCTTCTGTCCCAAGTGCACCACTGTATCAAAGTAAGGAATGGCTTTGCAAAGTAAGTGAATATCCATTTTTCTGTAGAATACAAAAGTGTCCTTTGTCTCCTAGGATGTCCAGGTAACATATAATCATGCCCCACTTAAGCTTAACCTAGAAAGTGACATAGGACAGGTGCTTAAAAGGCAAGGTCAAATCTGAATTTGAGCTGAGCTGAGTAGGTATTTGATCCCAAAGATGACAATCTGGGAAGCGAAGAAACTCAGAATACATGAGAACTAATACCAAAAGTCACAACATGAATACTGAAATAACAAGTGGATATCATCACAAAACAGACATTCCAGAAGAGGAAGGCAACTATACCAAGGCATTTGCCTCCGAAGAGACTAGATCTGTTTTTAAGTTAGAATAAGAATTTGATTTGCCCAGCATCAATAAAGGTCCTAGCATTTATTACGAGATGTTCCACACTAGACCCCAGAATGACCTGAGTTCTCTGGGATGAATTGGTGAGTGGTTAGAAAAAAATTCAGTAAATTTATTCTGGTGGGTTGTTGGAATCATCCCACCTCTCCCCTCAGTACTGAACTCCCTTTTCTGCATACCTTCAGAGAAGATCCTTTCCTGAGGAGTAAGTCATAAGAAAATCCACAGTTGAAGTCAGAAAGTAAAATTGATATTTAATGCATTTCTTTTCATTTCATCCACTTATTTAATACTTCAGTAATGAACATTGCCAGCAGGTGGGGGAGTACAGATACCCAATTCTTCGCTGGATTTCTAGCTTCACGTGGTGACTTTTTACAACCCATTACAATAAAAATGAGTTGCATTTATCACACTCTAACAACAATAATGAAATCATAAGCAAGGCAGTAATTAGCACCAATAGACATTTATCCTGTGGCCAGGAAAACAGCTGAGATTTCATGCTGCAGCAAAGCTCATTTTTAAAGATTTTACATATGAGGCTGCTTTGCCAAACTCAAACTCCTATGGATTAGATTGAATAGATGGGGTCATGTTCTTTGGGTCTCATTCCACCAAGAACTTTGGAAACAGAAGGAAAGGGAGTTTAATGTTCATGTGTGTTCTTGTGTGTGTGTGTGTGTGTGTGTGTGTGTGTGTGTGCTGCAGAATTCAGTTGGTTGTCTCTTCCTACTAAAACCACTATTGTTGTAAAGCTTTCTTTTTACACATCATTGATGAAAAGTCTCTTTCAGAGTTAGTTTTGAACATGTATATTGCTATGTTATGATTTTACTAACACTGATCAGAGAGATGTCGTAGGTCAAGCCCCTAGCTCATATCCTAGGACCCAAATGGTAGAGAAGACATTTTTCTGAGGAATGGTAACTCTCCTGAAGTCAGTGCTACTATGTATTCCTGAGCATGAGCAGTAGGTCCCTGGTTACATCAATAATTGCTGCTTAGGATAGCATTTCAATGTCATACTTTCCTTACAAACATCTGCCCATCAGCACTGGAACGTTTGTCAGTCATTCTCCCATAGATGTTAGAATTAGACACTATCTCCACAGGTACAATGTCAGCTCACAAACCCCACTCCTATACCAAAAAAGGAGTCTTTAGTAGTACTTAAGCTAACCCATCAAATGTCCCTTAACATCTCAAGCTGGAGATGATTCTTTCCCATAAACAGTATTAAAAAGAGGGGGAACTATAAGTTCTTCATCAAGTTGTTTTGAAAATAATCCTATTCATGGGAAAATTTGAGAGATACATATTTTAGAGCCCTAGGGACATAGCACAATAGGTCAAGTACTTGATACAGAAACAAGCGGTCTTGAGTTTGCATCCCCAGTACCCACATGATAAGATGGGTGCATTGGTGAACATTGGCAATCCCATTCCAGCATTAACAAAGCAGAGACAGTAGAACCCCAGCCCCCCCCCCCCACCATGCAGTCTAGCTGAATCAGGCAGTGAGCATTAGTTTCAGTGAGACATTCTGTGTCAAAATGAAAGAAAAGAATAGGTGGGGGAAATAAATCAAACTATGCTAAGATCTCACACAGTGTGCCTTCCCAGTAGTTTCATCAAGGAGAGATCAGCCCTACCGGCCACCAGAATTGCCATTTGCAAAGACAGGTGAAGCTGGGAAGTAAAGTGATAACTACCGTGTGCATTGTTCATGTGCTTACACAAAACCAAGAAAGTACCAAAAATTAGAAAAAAAAATGAAATAAGATTTTGTTTTATACTTCGTAGTGTGGTTGAAGCGACAGGGTCAAGCAATGGTGTCTTCTGGTGTCTTACACACCTTACAGAATTCATAGATAAGAATCACACCAGGGTACCATCCTGTGATAGATACACTTAGGTCTGATGCACTAATCAGTGGGTAGCATGTTTCTCATGGACAGTTCAAGCCCCTGAGATAAAGTATATTCTCAAAGCTAAAACAACAAATGAGTGATTAATAACCTCCAGGTAGTGGCATGGACTTCTTCCCACATACACACCCAACATATTAACCTTCACGCTTCAAACCTGTCTGACAGGCACAAAGTGCCGTGCAGGAAAGAGAGACAATTACTGGAAAATTGGACCCACATAGAAGGCTGGAAGCTGCCTCGGGGAATATGACTTCTTGTAAACACAAAATCACGAATGCCTTAATTTCTGTATCATTATGTTCCATTTCCAGTTGTCCAGCCTCAAGACAGTACTGACTACACTGGTTATTTATACAGATATAAAAATGGCCAATATAGTCACAAGCTTTTCTTAAGATTTCTTGAGAAATGTGTGCCCTGCCCAGACTTGTTGGCTACTTTGGTTATTATGGGGCTACACATAAAGGGAGCATGTACTGCTCAGTGTCTGGGCTGAAGAGATAGATGACTCAGGGGGCAAAACCACTGGTAGCTCAAGTACAATCTCCAAAAGTCACACAACAGAGAAGATGTATTGGTTGCACATCTCAGCGTGCTACACATGACATGGGAGACAGAGACAAGAGAACCACCATAAAGCTCACAGGACAGCAAGCCCGGAGGACAAGCTATGTCAAAAAAAAAATGAGAGGCCTTGACTCAGCAAGGTGGGACAACCTGAGTAGGCAAAGTTGCTCTCTGCATTCGGTACCTCTGTTGTGACATATGTGTACCTGTATACACGGATATGAACACACACACACACACACACACACACACACACACATACACACATGAGAAAAACACCAAAAATATTTGTATACTTGTCTTTCTATGTCTATTCTGTCTACCTATCTATATCCCTCTCTATATATAAATATAAATAAATATATATAAACTTGTATTATTCAACATAAACGTTAGTCTATGGCCCATCACGTTATGCATTGAATTAAGTATCAACAAACATTTGATGGTTGTCATGGTTGTGGTGAACAGGACAACCTAGCTAGGGCCTGATAATTTCCCATTTGAAGAATCTTAGGATGAAGAGTACAGAGTAATATCCATTACAGCGAAGACAGGATCCTTGTTCTATAGACATTTCATTAAAATATGTAGTATCTTCGTTGCTGAAGGGATAAAGAGAAGAGGAAATGGAGAGGGGGCGTGAAGAGAGGAAGATATAAAGGAGGATGAGGGGGAGGTGGAGGACTTTCTTCCTACTCTGCAGCAACTTGATATCAAAAGTCTTCATTCAGAACATTTCAAAATAGGACCTATTTACAAAACTAGCTTTCTGGGGAGCTTATTTTTATGGTGTGAGGTCCTTATCCTGCCATGGATATGGGAAACAAAACCACAAACAGTCATTGTGATGAGGTTAGGATTGTACACTGGATAAAGTTTCAGTTCTCTGAAGTGTGTTTCAGAAAGATGAGAGAGAGAGAGAGAGAGAGAGAGAGAGAGAGAGAGAGAGGAGGGGGAGCAAGCTGAAAGGTTATAGGCTAAGGCTCTAGGCTTTATCAGCTTCTAAACAACACTAAGAAGTAAGGGGGCACATGACTCAGATCAAGCAGATACACTATTAATCTAGACTTACTTTTTATGTCTGGTTAATTAGACAAGGCAGCCAGCAGGCACTCAGGACTGTGTAGAACAAAGACTTTCATCTGCTTTTCAAGGACCAGTGGCTTTCTTCAGCACTTAATCAAAACTCCACAGTCCTTAGCATAGCATCTAGTCTTCCATGTCACCTCCTAAAGCTTTCTACACACTTCACCACACCCCAAATGCTCCGTCTTTCAGCTTCAGATTTCATACTGACCACCCTTCTAGAATATTTCTCCCTTCAAATTTTTCTATGCTAATATACTTATCATCTGCTGATCTTCCAATTCAGAGTCTGAACCTTTTGAAATTACTCTATCCCCTGGTCCTCTTAGGCTCTGATGCAGAATTCACACCCCATCTTCTGAGTGTATGTTCTCCTAAACATTGTTACCACTCATTAGCTTCTGGTTGCTGAAATGTACATTCTGTGGAAGAGGGAATTATGTCTATCTGGTAGACCACTGACTATTGGTCTTGATGCGTGTGTTCTTGACCCTTAAAAAATATTAGAAACTATAATTGACCTGTGTAAGGCAAAATAAAGACAGCTTTTTTCTGTACTCTCCCCAATAAATAATTACCTGGAATAATACAGACTACAATGTCTAAGGAGGAAATGGTTCTGAATCAGTGCTGCTCCTGACATGGAAGGGACACTGATCCAAGGTTTTATATTATTCTAGAGTCTTCTACTAAGTGAGTCTCCCCAAAACAACAGGAGCATCACTCAGGGATTTGCTGAAATGTTTTTCGTATTTCTGTCATTAAAAATATTTGCATAGCATATAAAAGTTCTCCCCTCTCAGCCTTAGCCTTTAGAACCTATGATTCATGGAGGAGGTTTTTTTTTTAGAATATTAATCACACAGAACACAGAGACAAAGTTGACCCAAGGAGTCTGACCCACAGAAGAGATGAAAGCTAGTGACGAAGTTTCAATAGAATAAGACTTGAAGTTATTAAGAAGTCAAGACTAGATACACTTGGTTTCCTAAAATCACTATGCTGTGTTGGGAAAATTTTAGAAAATGGGCCCAGAAAGGAAACCTCCAGCTGGGTTTCAAAACTGAACAAGAAAAAAAAAAAAAAAAATAAGAGAGAGAGAGAAAGGGAAGGAAAGAAAGAAAAGCCCATAGAGAAGTTTGTTGCAAATTCAGCCAGATAGCTGAGGAATTAGAAGGCCAGGTTGGCTTGGGCAAACAAACCACAACAATGGTCAGTTGATAAAGCCTCTGAGAAAACCTTTCCACTTCAAACCATATTCTCTGAATTCATGCCCAGTGCCCCTATGCTGAGACAATCATATCTTCCAAGGAGAAGGATTCCGGGACCTGTGGGAGAGTTGCAGAGGGGAAGTGTATCAGGATGTTGGTAGAGAAATGGAAGCCATGAGGGCAGGTGTAGACTCTCTTGAACAAACATCTGAGGGGAGTGTAAGGTAGCCTGAGAAGCATCAGTGTGTTCTAATCAGCCAGAGAAAGGAGGGAGGCTAGAAAGCTGTCCTTTCTTTCTGAATGAATGCTTTAGTTTTATAAGTGGGTCCTTCAGGAAGGGCTTCCTGTAAGGAATGGGGGACGGTGTTCAAATCGTCTGAAGATTGTATGTGACTGTCTGAAATGAGTGATGTGTTCCTCACCAATGTTTTATCTTTATGTTTCAAGATTGGGCTTAGCTTTCTTCCAGCAATCATTTATTCATCCCTAAAATATATTCATCAAACACAAAAAAATAACATTTATTGAGTGACTTTGGCTCCCAAACTGTCAGTTATCTGAAGCTATTTCTTGTTCATTTGACCAATTAATTGTCTCTTCTGTGTGTGTGTGTGTGTGTGTGTGTGTGTGTGTGTGTGATGAAGTGTAGATGTGTACACATGGATGTTGATTGGATATTCATTTATTCATGAATTATCATCAGGGAATGATTGCTGATTATCAGTGTCAATTCATACATCTTCCAGAGTCACATTTCCTGTACTTAGATGCATTTCCCTACCTGGTTCCAGAATCATGACAACAAACACACACGCACACACACACACACACACTGAAGGTAAGGCCAATTTTACAATTTCCCACTCCTTTTCAGGGTCATGTTTAGTCATTTAGTCTCTGTCTCTCTCTCTCTCTCTCTCTCTCTCTCTCTCTCTCTCTCTCTCTCTCTCTCTCTCTCTCTCTCTCTCTAATAAAGACAGAACAACGAACACCATTTATCCAGAACAGAGAAATTGTTAGAACACCTATTTATTTGTTTACATGTATTCATTTATTGTTGTGTGTGATATGTGTGCACATGTGCTTAAATGTATGTGTGTGTTGTACATGCATTTGTTTTGTTGTGTCTATGTGCATGTGTTGGTGCACATGCACATGTGTGCACACAGAGACCAAAGGCTGACATAGAATTGCTTCCTCAGGCCCTCTTCAGCTTAGTTCTTGAGACAGCATATCTCACTGAACTTGTAGTTCATTTCTTTTTTTTTAATCTGTTCTAGAACAGATCTGTGTTGAACACTATGGAATCTCCTGTCTCAGCGGCTCTTCCTCAATGTCTCAAGACTATATATGGGTTTCATGCTGCCCAGATTTTGTTAGGTTGATGGGAATTTAAACTCTGATATTCATGCTTACACCATACACAAATCATTAACTGAGCAATCTCCCCAACACTTAGATCATTTGGATGCAATAGGAAATAATAATGTTCTTCCAAGAGAGGTCTGTTCTTAAAGAAATAGATAAACTCACTGACCTGCCAATTTGTTAATGAGAGAAGCTGATCACATCTGTATGAAGTGAATTACCAGAGGATGAAATAATCACTCCTTTCATTAACTACTCGATTAATTTCAAGCCTAGAACTTTCAGTGGGATTCTCCTTAACCATGAAGAACTTTGTTATTGTATTTTGAAAATGAAACTGGCCTCCAGTATGTGGTTAGTCATAAAGAAAGTAACATTTTCAGGACAGCCATGGGTATTTTTAAAAATAGTGCCCACAAAAGGTCATGTTATTGACGCAATTTTCCAAGGACGGATTTCATTTTTTCCCTGCAAGCTGGTAATTAGGTCATTGGGCCAGTTGTCTTCTGGACTGACCAGTGTCCTTTTACCAGGTTTGCTTCCAAAATTAGTCTTCTCTAGGGATTGTTAGTCTCTCTGAGCTTTTTAGAAGTTAATTTGGCTGTCCTCTAAGGTGCCAACTACACCTCCCTGGAAACTTCCATTTTCCATGTATTCATAGAATCAGGAGCCACCAATCGACTGGCCTACCACAGTCTGACTTTTCCACCATCCTGATTTGGCTGAACTAACCGGGAAAGACAGTTTAAACTGTAGACTTTGGACATCATTCCCTGGAATCAACCAAAGTTTTGGCAAGCATTCTTTAGTTTTCATATGAGCAATCTCCCTGGAAATCAGGAAAAACATTTCTGAGACATTGACAGTTTCTGCCCCAAGCTGATTTGATAACATGTCTATCTGTAGCTTGGCTATTGCTCTTTCTAAGGTGAGCAGATGTATGATGTATGTATGCATGTATGTATGTATGTATGCCCGCATGCATGTATACATCTTGCTTCAAGAGTAATGAACTAATTTCCCACTTTCCCAGAAAAAGTGACTAATTTTGATCAGAATTACCAGTGGGAGGGCAGAAGAGAATAAAGTAAGAGGTTTCTTTGAGAACTGAGGTCTGAGAGATGAATATTATTTTGACTCAAATGGCTGCTACAAAGTGTACTAATGTTATCAAGCTAAGGGAACTGTTATCATCCACTGACACACAGACACTGTATTAGGAAGTGGCCAGATGTCCTCCCTCATACCTGTTTTTATGCCCTTCTAAATCCAGAGTGGGATAAACAGTCAGTGCAGTTTAGTAGAAGGGACCATGGACTAAGTCACCAGGAACACAAATGCAAAAAACAAAAATGTCTACTAATAAAGGCACAAACTCTTTTAGTCTCTAACTTACAGTAAGTTCAGGTACAGCCTTTATGGTAGGTTTTTCCTCCTTAAAATGTCAAAGAGGCCTCCTGCTTTTACTCAAAGAAAGGAAGGAAGGAAGGAAGGAAGAAAGGAAGGGAGGGAGGGAGGAAGGAAGGAAGGAAAAAAGGAAGGAAGAGGAGAGGAGAGGAGAGGGAAGGAGGGAAGAAAGAAAAAAGGAGGGAAGAAAGAAGGAAGGAAGAAAGAAAAGAAGGAAGGAAGGAAGGAAGGAAGGAAGGAAGGAAGGAAGGAAGGAAGGAAAAGAAATATTAGTTTTGTGAAATAAATTTGCTATCTCAAACTATAGTTCAGAGTGTTCCAGGAGAAATGATTTTATATTTTTCTGAGAAGTTAAATTCTGAGGCTTATAAGATGATTCACTTGGTGAAGGAACTTGTAGCCATGTCTAAGGAACTGACTTTCCCCCTAGAAACCATTTGGTAGAAATAAGGAATTGACTCTTGTAAGTTCTTCCTTGACTTCCACAAAGCAACATGATACAGAGTACACACACACACACACACACACACACACACACACACACACACAGACACTCACAAATACGCATGCACACAGATGCACACATAAATAAATAATGTAGGCAAAATAATTTTTAATTACTTTATAATAATGCAATAATACAGTTACACATCTTTCCTGTGTTTCACATGTGTTTAGAATTCCCTCACCCAAGTCCTTTACTATTTTTAAAAAGGCAATTTTGTCCAAATTTTGATAAGGTATTAGAAAATATTGATTGATGCTATCTATAACTAGAATTTTCATACATTCCTCTTTCCAACTGCATGTGGTACGTTCAGAGGGGCCCAGCCTTTTCTTACCTCCTGCAGGGGGAATAATATAAACTATAGTTCAGAGTTTCAAAAGAAAGGACTCTTTCACTTATGGAAAAGATTGTGATCACTCAGGTGTGGATGTTTAGCAGCCAGTTTTTCAAACTTGGTACAACAAATGTGTCCCTCCCAGGAAAACAAAAGGCAGAATCTGTTTGCAATGCTAAACTATAGGTGTTGCATGCTAACCAACTTTACCACTAGAACTTGCTGTATTACAATGATAAAATATGAACTTTCCAGTAGAAAATAAACACTTGGGGGGAAACCATCTCTACCATCACCCACAGTATGTCAGTAGGTCAGACTTTGGCTGTGATTGTTGATGCTAAAACAGTGTGACTGTTTCATAAGATGAGACTTGTTGATATTTAGTTGATATAAATAACTTAATGAACTGACATTCTTCCCATGAGCAGTACCGCGTGGAACAACATGATACAGGGCTGGACGGCCCATTCAGAATGGTTAAGATGATATCAGTGTATGTCTGTGTTTGTGTGTGTGCGCGAGTATGTATATGTCTGTGTGTGTGTGCGTCTATGTATGTATGTTTGTGTGTCTATGTGTGCATATCTGTATATTTTTGTGCATATATGTATGTGTGTATATGTGTATGTGTGTGTGTTTATGTGTGTATACATGTGTGTGCATATGTGCATGTGTTTTAATTATGTGTGGGCATGTGTATTTTTGCTTCTATGCATGAGTGCCTATGGAGTCTAGAAGGGGACATGGAATCCCCTGGAGCTGGAGTTACACCGATTGTGAACACTGAGAAGGAACCTGGATCCTCTGCAAGAGCAGCAAACAAGCTTGACATCTGACCCGTTTCTCCAGCCTCCTCAGTTCCCTCTTTAAAACCCAATATTAGACATCCAGAAGTGTTCACATTATACTTTCTTCATTAGTCCTATTAATCATAAATATTTCTCATTAAGATATGCCACTTAGATTAACATACAAATGCTTATTTATGTTATAAATACATTAACCAATGTACATTTTAATTTCTCCCTCGTAATTACCAATATAACCAATATTGATAAATCACACCCCTTGTAAAGACTGTGTAATCCCAGTAGACTATTCATTTTTCTTCGTCTCAATTGTTATTTTTTTAGACAGAGCAAAGGACCTGAAAACCAAAACCTTGGAGAAGTCATGTTTTAGCAATATTTCTGTGTAGGCTTCCCATTTGGATTGACAGCAGATCAATACAAACACTGAAGACATTAAATAAAACAGGCCCATCCATCTCTTGTGACCATATGAAGACAGTTGTGTTCTCTGAATTATTGCAGGAAACCTAAGTCATTCTCAGGATGAACACTGAGTCAGATCCAAGTCTGGTAGGAAAAGATCAGAACTAAGACTAATCCCTTTACTAAGTCTTGTTTTAACCAATCCCTCTGGTTCTCAAGAGCATAGAATCTCTTCCCCCTTTGCCCAGTTGCCTTCATCATAACAATTGCATATTGTTTGGTAAAAGGCTGGGTCTATTCATTGCAATCCACCAAAAACAAAGACACTTTCCCTTGACAGCTACCAAGGTGATGGCTTCTGTTAGGAGTGCTTTTTTATGGTGCTAAATGGCTCCTGGGTTTCCTCTTTGGAGGCTGAGGTATTAGTCTCAAGTAAAGGTCTGTAAATACTAAGCATGACGGCTTCAGGATATACTGTCAATATTTCTATTCACGGTGTTCCATACACTACAACTCTAAACCAGCCATTAGCCATTAACTGTTTTTATACCTGTAACTCTCTTGGCTTATGCAATAAGCTTGGAACCATAAGTCAAAAACTTGATGGAAAAGCTGAACACTGACCACAACCTAGCTTCCCCTCACTCAGAAAAGACATGTGGAAGGCCTACTAAGTGCAAGACTGAAGAGTCTTCACTGACTCCTAAGGACACCCTTCCTTCCTCTGAGTTAGCCACTGGGGGTCTGGTTCCTGCATTTGGTATAACAGAGAGGAATGGGTGAGACATATGCAAAGCTGATATTAAAATTGGGATCTGTGTGACCTTAAGTGAGTGATTTCTGGGGGTAACAAGGTTCCCTGAAGGAAGTGAACGGTGGCAGAAAAAGGTAGAGACTTGCTGAGTCACTGGAGGAAATCCATTATGAAGCTTCCATTTTCCTCTTTCTGTGGAAGAACAACTCAATGTCTTCTAAGCAATCTGTGCACTAAAACCTTTCCAAGTGACCAGCAATTCAATCTGATGCCATCCTTTCAGAAGTGCCAGCCATTTTTAATGTTTCTTGATACATGGCTTAGCAATATTCTTGAATAATGTTTAGCAGGAAAAGAAAAGAAAAGGAAAACGAAAGACAATCGGTGCTTCATCACAACCATTACCAAAATGTCATCTACATATATGGTTTCTCTCTTTTATTGATACACTTAATTTTTGGGAGATTTATTTATTTCTGTATGTCTGCATGTTTTGCCTAAATGTCTATGCCGTGAGTGCAGTACTCATAAAAGCCAAAGGAGGATGCCTGATACTCCAGGACTAGAATTATAGAAGTTGATAGACAATGTCGGTACAGGAATCTGAACTTGAGTGCTCTGGATGAGCAGCCAGTGTTCTTAACCTCTGAGCCATCTCTCTAACCCTACCCAGATTTTTCACTGGAAACCAGCATGCCATATTCTTGTATTTTTCAATGTATATAGCTTAACTTTTGATTTAGTTCTTCCTCTCCAATTTAAAAAAGAAAAAAAAAATGAAGCCAAGAAGACTAACACATGCCCTTGCTTGGACGTCCAAAGAAAGGAGAGGTTTGTTTAATGAGTTGTTGGAGTTCAGTGTTAAAGAATTAACAATATATTAAGGCCTAACCCTAGGTGTAGAAAATAGATCGTGATAGATTGAAAGACTTTGCTTGGATAGGCAGGCATGGTTTTCTTTGAGAATGAGAATCACTAATAATTTAGTGGATTTAAATATAATAAATACTTGATGTTGAGAGGAAGGGAGATATGTTTGGTGGGTGGTCCCGGGAGAGGTTAAGTAGGAAGGACTCATTGTAGGCACGTGACCAAGATACTCTGTACACATGTATAAAATTTTTCAAGGGTAAATACCATTATTTTTTAAGATCTCCCATTATTACCTGTGCAGTGAATTAACTTTTCAGTATATAAGCCCAAATTTCTTCATTTATTGAATGGATGCAGTTATAATACCTAAGTGAAGAAGTTGGCAGAAATATTAATGAGACCATCCACAGAAGGCTTTAACTCAGTACCTGCCCATGGAGTGGACCTATAACCATCTCGTATCCCATCATTAAAGACAAAGCTCTAACTGTCAGTACCCTGTGCAGTAAGCAATCCAGGAAGAAATTCACCCATCTCATAGCAGACATATCAAGATGGACCTGGAACAGTTAAATCCATACAGACTTCAATGCTGTTTTGGGATGCTGCCTTTCTTTCTTTCTTTCTCTCTCTCTTTCTTTCTTTCTTTCTTTCTTTCTTTCTTTCTTTCTTTTTTTGCTGCCTTTCAATACATGGAAACTGCCTTTAGAAAAACAGGGTAAGGGAACTGGAGGGATGGCTCCACAGTGAAGAGTACGGAATGCTCTTCTAAAAGACTTGGGTTAGATTCCCATCACCCACAAGGCAGCTCATAACCTCCTGTATGTACCTCCAAAGCCACCGTATCTGATGCCACCTTTTTCTGGACTCCAAAGGGACTGCACACACACAGTTGTATACAGACATACATCCAGGCAAAAACACCCATACAGATAAGATTAAAACAAAACAAAATAATTAAAAAAATAGCAATCCCATTTTCAAAGTGTTTAAGTTTTGTACATTATGCTAGTAAAGTACATCTGGTTTTTTTTTTTTTTTTTTTTTTGTAAAATCTTGCTTCTTAGCTATTTTAAATAATTAATAAAGTTGATTTTGTTAATGCATTGTGTCTTGTTTTGTTTTATCCCCTTCTAGGGCAAACTCCTGCCAGACAGGTATTTGCCATTCCATTATTGTTTTAAAGCTTCTGCCCCAGACACATAAGCGTTGATGGAATGTGATGGAAAAATCAATGTTTTAAATCTCGAATGGGGTAATAAACTGCAGCCAGAAGCTAATTGTCCTGAAACCTGAGCTTTTATAACATGTTACTACTGGAGTGGGACCACTCGGCATGACTTTGGTGGGGTTGTTGTGTAATTGGGAGTAGATTACATTGCAGATATATATATATATATATATATATATATATATATAAATATATTATATATATTTAAAGATGTCAAATCAAACATCTCTGCCTGTGACTGTAGCCCTCAGCCTAGTTCTCTGAGCGATCAATGCATTTTACCCATTAAAGTGCTGATGGGGAGTATTAATTCATATAATCTTTAATGGCTCACTGTGGACTTCTTCTCTGCCAACTTTCTTCCACCCAAGAAGTCCTGAAGTGCTGCCATCCCTGTCCAAAGAAAGCCATCATTAATAAAAGCACAGCAAGGCCAGTGGTGAGCGGGAAGCGAGGCCATGATAATATATAAGGACTTCACTTTTTCTTAATTGGATGCTGAGCTGCATACGCGAGAGAAGTAGGTGTTCCAGCAGGACCTTAGCAAAGCTTTGTGAAGAACACAAAGAAGACTGTGCCCACTGCCTCTGTTTATTGAATGGTTAGGTGATCCAAGCCACCATACTTGTTTTTGTTTTTAGGTGCTACATTTTTTCAGACATTTCAGTGTTCGTAGGAACAAGGAGTTGTAGTATTCCAGCCAAAGCCTGTGCACCCCTGGAGGGCAGAGAAATGGCCACATTCATGTGTCAATGTCTTAAGTAAATTAGGTTAGGCCCAGGGAAGAGCAGGCCCACGGCCAGAAATATAGGGTACATGACAGAAATATAGGGATAGCACACCACAGGAGCCATGATCTCTGGGTCTGCTCCTTTAAGGTTGCTACTTGCTCTTTCTCTTCTTTTCATTTTTCTTTGGAGACCACCTGCCTTTCAGGAACTTGCTATGCATGGAAGTTTGCAACATGGTGAGATGTGGATATTAAAACAGATTGGTGAAAGGCTCAGTAGACAGAGGGAGCTTGCTGCCAAGCCTGAGAACCTGGGTTCGATACCAGACACATACATACTGGGAGAGAACTGATTTCTGAAAGTTGTTCGTTATCCTCCACATGCATGCCATGACCATGTTCTCTCTCTCTCTCTCTCTCTCTCTCTCTCTCTCTCTCGCTCTCTCTCTCTCCTTCTCTCCCTCCTTCTCTCCCTCCCTCCCTTCCTTTCTCTCTCCCTCCCCTTTCCCTCCCCCTCTCCCTCCCCCCCCTCTCTCACACACACACTAACATACACATAAACATGAACATAAAACAAAAATTATCCATAATAATCTGAGGCTGTTTAAAACAGTTTCTCCAACAGTCTAGGATATATATTTTTTAATTTGTCAACAAATCTCATAATCAAAAAATCCTAAGGTAGGAGAGTCTTAGCATTGAGCATATTACTTCCTGTTAACTTGGGTTCATAGTCTTTATTCTCTATGTGAAGATGCTCATGACGGTAATTGATGTCTGTGATCACAGGCTGATCCCTTCCAAGATCTTGTGAGGTCCTTGTTATTATGGATGTCATTACCAATTTATAGCTTAAGCCCCAAATGGATTAAACACTTTGCCCAGTTACCTTATCACTGATATGTCTAAGACATACAGCTGTAATCCTACAGGTTCCAAGCCCAGGAGTATTTCACTGAAGGATTAGAAATGAGTTTAGACTCATAATGTTTTAAGCCACAAATCAACTTGAATAGGCATCCTTTAATCCAAACCTTTTAGGGAGATTCTTCAATTAGCCCTGAAAATGTTTGATTTGTAAATGTCTCTTGGCCTACAAATAGTCTTTTGGCTCTAAATTAGTTTAAAGTACTCATAGTAAGTGGTCTGGAAAGATGTCTCTGTGGTTCAAAGAGCTTACAAGTTTTCTATAAGTCCTTGGTTTGCTTCCTAGAACTGGTACTGAGTGACTCACAATCACCTCCAATTCTGGCTCCAAAAGAGCCTTCTTCTGGTCTCCTCACATACCCAAACACACATGTACAAACACACATACATACATATAAATAAAAATACATCTTTAAAAATATATGTTCAGTATGTTGGTTTCCTAGTGAGCTTTCTTATTTAATGTTAAGTATGTATCACCCATCACAGGTAAGACTTGGTGAGGATTTGAGATACATTTCTTATATTTCTTATGAAAATGTCTAAATTATGCTATAGAATGTGTTGGCTACAATGCAAGACTATAGACATAAGGGGCAAAACAGAAGAAAATTAACCAAATTTTCTTTCTCACTATAGTCTAAGCTGAGGGAGATGTAAATGCATTTATCCGTGTGGTGCAGTTCTGCAGATGCTAATAGCCAGGAGTAGGATTAGATAGAGATTCCTGGGATGTTGCTTTAAATAGTGTTTGGGAACCATAAGCTTAAAAACATAATGAGTCAAGGGACATCTCAGGAGTCGATAACAGTAATCTGGTTAGAAGATAACGATGGCTTGGGCCATGTGAGGAATAGCTTAGACTTTGAAGTATGGCAGAATACAAAAGACCTAACAATCCATCTCTTAGCTTTGTGTTGCTGTGCAGAGATGTCTGCAGGACACAAACTGTGGAAGAAAGATTTATTTTGGCTCACCTTGTCAGAGTAAGGGATTGTACAGAAAATAGAAAAGAAATACAAGCTATTAACAAGCGGAACTCAAGGTAACTACATTTAAAAATGAGCAAACAGCATGGTAGACATGATCTAAGACAGCATGGAGGTCTTGAGAGATATGAGAACTACAGCACCCATAAGGTTCAGAATCCCACTACACCATCGATCCAATAGGAAGGAGGATCAGTGTGAATCTGTTTTAGTCATCTGCTGGTTGAAGGCTCTCAGAAAACAGCTATGCTTGGGCTCCTGTCTGCAAGCATAACGGAGTATTATTAATCATGCCAGGGATTGGTGCTTGACCATGTGATGGGTCACAAGTTGGCCAGTTATTGTTTGGTCATTCCCTCGGCCCTTGCTCCATCTGCCCCTGCATGTCTTTTAGACAGGACACATTTTGCATCAAAAGGTTTGTGGGTAGGTATTGATGTTTTCCATCTTCTACCCACCAGAATGGCTAAGATCAGAGACTCAAACGGAAGCACATGCTGGCAAGGGTGTGGAGAGTTCCTCTGTTGCTGGTGGAAATGCAAACATCAACAACCACTCTGGAAATCAATCTGACACTTGCTCAAAAGAACTGAAAATGCTTCTACCCAAAGACCCAGCTATACTGCTCCTGGACATATATTCAAAATGAGCTCCACCACACCATACAAACATGTGCCCCTCTATGTTCATAGCAGCCTTATTTGTAATAGCCACAATCTGGAAGTAACCCAAATGTCCCTCAGTGGAAGAATGGATACAAAAAATGTTGCTCACATACACAATGGAATAATATTTAACTATTAAAAATAAGAGCATCATGAATTTTGCAGTCAAATGGATGGAACTAGAATAATATCATCCAGAGTGAGGTAACCCAGACCCCCAAAAAGACATGTATCCTAAGTATGCACTTATAAGTAAATATTAGTCACAAAGTACAGACTACTCAGGAGACATTCCACAGATCCAAAGAAGCAAAAGAGGAAGGAAAGCCCAAGTGAGGATTCTTGATTCTCATACAGAAGGGAAAATAAAATAGTCATAGGAGCCAGAGGGAGGGGGAGAACTGGATGGGAGAGGGGATGTGGAGTGGAATGGGGGGGTCAGGATCATTTGTAGGGAGAGATAAGAGAGACAGCCAGAGGGTCAAGAGTATGAATGGAAATATGCAGCTGACAGGGCTTAGGTGATGGGGGCTGGGAACATCTCTAGGATGTTCCAGAAACCTGGGATGGGGAGGCTTCCAGGAGTCAATGTGGTTGACCTAAGCTAAGACCCATAGCAGTGGGGATATGGGATCTGAGGAGGTCATCTTCTGAAGCCACTCAGAACCTCCAGTGGAGCAATGTGGACAGTATGAAACATTATTCAACCCTAAGTGAGAAGTAAGTTCTGGCATTTTTGACGATGTTACTAAATGTCAGTTACCATATGTTAAGAGAATTATTTCAAGCGCACAGAACCAAACATTAAAGGATGTAGCTTCCATGCAAGAAATCTCACTCTTTTAGAAGCAGAAGGTGAAGCAGTGGTTACTAGGTTCTGACAGTGTAGCAACATGAAGGGGCGCTGGAAAAGTCTGAGAAGATACTCCTCAAAGGGTGTAAACTTTCAGTTAGATGGGGATAATACATTAAAGAGAACAAGCCAATAATGTGATGTGGCTGTGGTTGGAGGCAGCTTTGTGTGTTAATAAGTGTAGACGTGTAAGTGTTCTCATCAAGTCAAGCAAACCCCAAGGGATTGTTAACGCTTTCTAGCCTGTCTCCTTCAGAGACCTAGAAAGAGGACTGTTGTGAGTTCAATTCTACCCAGGGCCACCTAGTAAGCTCCCAGTCAGCTTGGTGTGCAGAGTAAGCCCCTGTCTCAGAAACATACTGAGAAAAGTCATGAGCTGTGTGAGATTGTGTGTGAGTGTGTATGTGAGTGTGTATGTGTGTGTGCGTATGTATGTGTGTATGTGTGTGTATGTGTGTGTGTATATGTGTGTGTATGTGTGTGTGTATGTGTGTGTGTGTGTGTGTGTGTGTGTGAGTGTGAGTGTGTGTGTGTGATGCAGATCTAATCTGCTGCTCATTTATGCAGCTACGCTTTCTGGTTTATGACATGTTATGTGATATTGTTTTGTTAATAAATGATAAATTAATATTTAAAAGAGTGATAATAAAGTAGTCATTTAAGTCTTATAAACCTGTTCAACTTTCTTCTTCTACTTTAAAATTGGGTACTTTATTTATTTACATTTTAAATGTTGCCCTACTTTCCAGTCTTCCCTCTGCATCTTCCCCATCTTATCCCTCCTCCCCTTTGCCACTAAGAGGGTGCTCCCGACTCACCCACCCACTCCTGCCTCACTTCTCTAGCATCTCCCTATGCTGGGGTATGAAGTTGCCACAGGACCAAGAGCATCTCTTCCCACTAATGCCAGCCACAGTTATCCTTTGGTACATATGTGGTTGTAGCCCTGGGTCCCTTCATGTATGCTCTTTGGCTGGTAGTTTAGTCCCTGGGAACTCTGAATGGTCTGGTTAGTTGATATTGTTATTCCTGTAGGGTTTTAAACCCCTTTAGCTCATTCAGTCCTTCCCCTGACTCTTCCATTGGGGTCCCTGGCTCAGTCTGATGGTTGGCTGTATCTGTATCTCTATTAGTCAGGTGGTGGCAGACCCTCTCTTTTTAAAATACATTTATTTTTTATGTGTGCTAGTATTTTGTCTACATGTATATATGTGCACCACATTCATGCTTGGTGCTAGAAGAGATGAGACACGCAATTTGCTGAGACTGGAGTGACAGACCGCTGTGAGCTGCCACTTGGGTGTAGGAAACTAAGACAAGGTCCACTGTAGGAGGAGTATGAGGTCTTCACTGCTAAGCCATCTCTACCGTCCCAACATGTCTGATTTTATAAAAGCTATATAGCACAGGTAATTTGTTTTCACAAAATTTAAAATAATGCAAAACATGTTTTCAGTATAAAAAATGGATAGAATATAAATTTGTACATATAAATACACAGATATCATATTGAAGCTATCTATATCTGAATAATACATGTTTATATCTATATCTTTCACACTTGCATATGTGTATGTATGTGTGTGTATATGTATATGAGTATGTATGTGTGAGTACGTGTGTGTGTATATACATGTGAGGGTATAGGTATAAGTATATATCATTGGTTTTATTTTATATATATATATATATACATATTATACATGATACATAATATATACACATCCTGTACCTGTGACTTTGCGCATGTATTTGTGTATCTTAAGACATACATCCATGTATACTGGAACATATCCACACACATGCATATTTATAGATATTCAAGTCCAAGTTTAGGCAACTGAATATATTTCATATTTCTCACTTGAAAATAAGCCATGAGTTTCCTTCCTCCAACCTTCTGTGGTATTCTGTCAGTTGGTGATATTGTATCACCAGAGGACAACTCTTAAGATGAAGCCATTAATAGCAACAGGGCTGAAACTTAACCTTTTCAGACAGAATTGCTCATATTAATAGACTTTTATTCAGTAATCTAATGTGCCTGGGGTAATAAGCATTGGGATGGAGTGCAGGGAACACATAGAACAATTAGAAGCCAGATGAGCCTGGAAGAACTTTCTTGGATCTAGCTCATGGTAATTTTGATCACGAAGACGGTCTACTATGCACCATGCCTGAGGTGCATGAAGAATGGATTCAGGAATTAATTTCATTCAATTACTTAATCCCAAATGTGGGCGATTTTACATTGTGAGACTATTAATCACTCCCCTAAGAGAGCCAACAATAAAGAATAAATCGTAGGGTCTTGAGTGTCTTTCAGCCTAAAAGTGTTCTGTTTACTTTTTCTTTGATCATGGAAATCCACAGGCAGCCATAAAATTTTTACTGGGGCTATAATTATTTGAAACTTTCAGGGTGTCTCTAAAGCACTTTATAAGAACCTCAAGTATCATATGTTGATATTATTTCTAGTTTTCTACTTACAATGAAAATAGGAATTGTGAGTTCTATTCATCATTTCCATATGAACAAACAGTAGGGAAAAAAGGTGTGTTGACTCACTGAAAAAACACCCAGCTGGGGCTGATTAACCGCACGTAACTACTCATCTTTATGATGCTCAAATATAGATAAGATACAATCCATAGGACCTGCCAGAGGACAGGTCAGGCAAGGCCTTTGGCTCACATGCAAATGGGTATTCCCTGACTGCTCTGCAGTCCAGGACACCCTGCTCAAGCCACCAGTTTCTTCATATCTGAGCACATGGAAACACAGAGTTAGTTTAACAGCACTACCTAGGACTCAGTAATGGCACCTCATCTCAGTTCTGAGATGCTGAAAACACCACCAATGTTGCAACTTAACCTCTCTCTCTCTCTCTCTCTCTCTCTCTCTCTCTCTCTCTCTCTCTCTCTCTCTCTCTCTCTCTCACACACACACACACACACACACACACACACACACACACACACACACACATACACACACGCAAAACAACAACAAGAGACACAAAAGTTCTTTAGCCTTGGCTACATTGAACTGACAGTCTTCTCAGAGATCAACTGTTAGTAAACATCATAGGTTCTTTTTCTTTGTCCATTCCTCTTCCCCCTGCTTCTCTGAGGGCCCTTCCCCCACCCACCAACTCCCACCTATTGCCCTGACATTGCCCTGGGAAATAGAGCCTTCACAGGACCAAGTGTCTCTCTTCCCATTGATGTCAGACAAGTACATCCTCTGCTACATATGCAGCTAGAGCCATGGGTCCCTCTATGTGTACTCTTTAGAGGGTAGTTTAGTCCCTGGGAACTCTGAGGGGTCTGGTTGGTTGATATTGTCCTTCCTACAGGTTTGCAAACCTCTTCAGCTCCTTCAGCCCTTCAATGGTTGGCTGAGGGAATCCACCTTTGTATTTGTCATGCTCTGGCAAAGCCTCTCTGGAGACAGCTATATCAGATTCCTGTCAGCAAGTACTTCTTGGAATCTACAACAGCATTTGGGTTTGGTGTCTGTTTATGGGATAGATCCCCAGATGGGGCAGTCTCTGGATGGTCTTTCCTTCAGTTTCTGCTCTGCAATTTGTTCCCGTATTTCCTTTAGACAGGGGCAATTCTGGGTTAAAAATTTGGAGATGAGTGGGTGCTCTCATCCTCTAAATGGGAGCCTTGACTAACCTTTGGATATGGTCTCTACAGGTTCTTCTCCCTCTTGTTGGGAATTGCAGCTGATCCCATCCCCATTGGGTCCTGAAATACTTTTCCTTTTCGGCATCTGGGACTTGCTGGTGACTGTCACCAGCTCCTAATCCCTCATTGTTGCACATCTCTTCAATTTCCTGACCCTCTTGATATCATCCCCTTATCCCTGTCTCTTCCCATATCTGATCCTGCCTTTTTCCCCTCACCTCCTCTCGTCTTCAGAAGTCCCACCCCTCCTGCCTTCAACATCCTGTGAGTATTTTTTTTTCCAATATCTGGGAAGAACTAACATAGAACTGAAGAAAATGCCAGTGTTTTAAGAGAGTTGTTGAGATTAGTCTAAGGTTTTTTTATGGTTGAAATAGAGTTTGGCAGAGGAAGACATTGTTAAATAGGGAAGTTTTAAAGGGAAGGTGTGTGTGTATGTGTGTGTGTGTGTGTGTGTGTGTGTGTGTGTTTGTGTGCGTGTTTGTGTGTAATAGAGAGACGTAAGAGAGGGGGGAGAGATGGAAAGAGAGGCAGAGACAGAGAGAGAGAGAGACAGAAAGAAAGAGAGAGGGAATCTCAGTAAACACAATGGTGGTCAGTCAAGAAAAGGTCTTGTATAAACACAACACTGAATTTTAGAAAGGGATGCTGGGAAGAGATGAGTAGTTTAGGACCCAAGAAAAGGAGGACCATTGCTTTTCTGGCCATATTTTCCTGTGAGAACCTGGGGAGAGTCAACACACATGCCCAGGACAATAGCTTACACACAAATTCCCATAGTACATATCACATACTTTCAATACCAACTGTCACAGGAGTAGTTAGATAGCACATCTACAATGACAGTCTCCAATTGGAATGCCACCCATTAGCTAGCCTAGCAAAGACAGCCAGCTTAGATGTACTGAGTGGGTACCTTTATGTCTTTTACCTCTATTGTTCTATTATCAATATTTTATTTCTCTGTGATACCTTGTTGGTGCGGTAATATTAAAAATAAGGTTCTGTTGTTACTGGTCCTGAGGAGTTTCACTCTGCAGCACCTCTTACTCTGCAAGCCACTCCAGTGCAGAGCCAAGAGCCCAATCTATTTCTCTACCATGCAGTCCCCTATGTGGTTAGTTACCAAGCCTTGTATACACACACACACACACACACACACACACACACACACACACACACACATCTCATTCTGTGGGCTGTGCACAAGATCTGCATGCTTTAGCTACCTCTCAGCCATTGTTTTCACACACTGTCCTCCACAGCCCGGTAAAATCATGACTCAACAATCAATAACTTATCAAACAGATTTATATGTTAAATTCTCAATCCATAATCTCACCACACAGTAAGCTTTCAACCAACTGACAAAGATATAAACTGCTAGATAGAATAAACTGACATATAGAAATCCATACCTTAGAAAGTACACATAACTACTGATGGCTATTCAGAGCCTCAAGGACAGAGATGGATCATCTTCATCTTCTGTGTTGAATCTCTTGCTTCTCCTCCTCCTCTCCTCCTTCCTAGACATTTTTCTCGCCTACCCTTCCTTCTCATCCAGTGATAGGCTTTACCTTATCCTGGATCTGCCTTGTTGCATTATGATATCATCCTATACCTGGTCAATGACCAAAGACTAATGAGGGTCCATAAGATGAAGAAGATAAAACGTTTGAGAAAATAAAAATATATGTCTTCCTCCCAAATTCTGCTCCATGTTGACCAAAGTCAGTTCTTCCTCAGCATTTTTATCCACTAAGTCAATGCAACAACATTGTCACTTCCCTGGTTGTAGATTCTTTATCAGAGAAATCTATAACAATCATTAATCATTCCCTTCATAGATTTCAAAGTTTCATTGCCTTTTCTGTACTGTTTATCGGTATGGTAGCAGCACATTTAACCTCTGAAGCCCTCTTGATTTGGGTCTGTTATATTCATTGTAGCCTGAACTCTGTAAGTAGAGAATTTCAGTCTATCAAGCACATGGATTTCTATCTCACTGCTCAGACTGAAACTAGGAGCTTGATTGATACATAGAAGAGTACTTCTTTGTCCTTACATTACCCCAGATCCATCTCTCATGCTTCTCTCTCTTGCTGTAGCCTGAGGGTTAGAATACAGTGCCCTGAGTCTCTTGCCAGATAGATGCTCTGAGATTTCAGCCAAAGAGATGCCATGCAAAGATGGTGATTAGAGGCAGGGGAAAGGGCCGGTGCTCTTTCTTCCCCATCCCAACACAGTTTCAGACCTTCATCTTTAACAATAGTAGTATTTGTCCACAATCAGCTCTCTGGCCAGGTACCCCTCTTTTCTGGCTGAAACTCTGCTCTGGTAAAAGGAATCCCTTCTCCCATTCCTTCCACCTTGGGGATGCAATAGCTTCTGGTTGCTCAGTGTATCTCCCCTGTAACTCTGCTTACATATCATTAAGGAGACCCTTCATTAAAATCTTTTCATTTGTACCATCTGCAGTAAGTTCTCTTTGTTGGCCAGGACCTCTGACTGATAAAGACTCAATAAAGACTTGCTGAAAGACTGCTGAATGCACAGAAATTCTTGGCATCCTTTGAAAAGTTGACTGATGATGTCTGGCAGCCAACCACTGAATACTGAGTAGGTGACTGAAAGGCCTGGCTAATGCCGAATGTGTACACATAATGCAATGGCTACCGGTTGGCAAGTAACACATTCAATACCCAGGCGAGTGACTTTTCTTCATTATGTCAGTCAATGTATCTCGAGTCCTCTATGCAGGCGGAATATCATTGTGCTGATAAAATACGATGCTTGATACGGGGTACCATGCTTGCAGGCTGAGGTGTTTGAAAAGAGGAATCTGTTAAAGTCATTGTTTGTTGAAGTACAACTTGCTACTGACTAATTTTTTTATGCTTTTCTGAAATCACTCCTCTAGAAAATTATGGAGACTTCATGGAGAAGTTTGAGGCAAAAGAATTCCAGTTGCAAAAATGTGCTTACTAGTGTGCATGGCATAGTAATTAATAATATTCATTTCCCCTTCATTTATCTCTTCTCTATCTCACTTATCTCTCTCTCCTCTCTGTCTCTCTGTGTTTCTGTCTCTCTGTGTGTAAGTGTGTGTGTGTGTGTGTGTATTTGTATGTGTGTGGATATGCTACATGCATGTGTGTGCATGTGACCCTGAAAGCCAGATATCAATGCTTGGGTATCTTCCTTAATTGCTCTACAACTTACTTTGAGACAGGTTCTCCAACTGAACTTAGAGCTCATTGACCAAGCTATGCTGGCCAACCACAAACTACATGGATTCTGTCTTTCTCCTTAACTCCATCATTGGCGTTGTAGATGTGTACCACCAACCTCTGCTTTTAAGTACATATGGATGATCTGAACTTGAGTACTTATGCTTACACTACAGGCACTTTACTGAGCTGTCTCTGCATCAGAATCTTATTTATTCCTTCCTTCTCCAAGTACCCTGTGAGCACTAGAATTTGAACTTGGTGTCTTGAAATAATATGCTAATTAGTGATGATAAGGCTTTTAAAAAAATGGAGGTACCATAGATGCTGATTAGAGACATAAAGTGTGTGGTGGCATAGAAAACATTTCCAGTGAAAAGCTGGGACTGACAACCACCCATTTTCTCCTGAGTTTTATTGTAATTCCTTTTTATCAATTGCTACAAATAAATTGGGACCTGAAAGAAACTTTTGAATCCTTTGATGGAATCTTTAATATTATTCTGGGTCAGAAAAGAGGAATCATTTATTCCTTTGTGGATGAACATAAAGAGACTGTGGTATAGAAGGAAGCTATAAGAAAAGTATAGTGTGTCTTGGAGATGCTGAATGACTCTCCCAACTTAAAACCTTCCCGAAAGGGTCCACCACATACCATACAATCAGCTCTCTCTGTTTGGTTGCTTGGCATGTTAAGCAATATTCCACAAGCATTAAAGTAGCATACCACTGAGTCAAAACTGAGTCCCTTTCAAGAATATCGAACAAGGGAAACTTGGCAGCCTTCCTTTGCCATGGGGGAAAGTGAGAAGCCTTCTTGGGAGATTATTGGTGCGAAATCCTTATTTATAGCTTTTTAAATTTACTACTCTGTGCATGTTAAGGCATGTAAATATATTTCCACTTGAGCCCACACCTTCCCTCTGTCATTTTTGAAAATTTTATTTTCAGTGTTTATCAAGCATAGATTATTTTGTAGAGGAGGTATGGAGGGAGGTATTCATTTTTCCTCTTAGGAAATTCGCCACACTATGGGATAGAGTAACAGACCTGTTTGCTTCAAACAAGATGCTGATTCGGAACATACAAAACCCTCGGGTCACCCCATGGTGTGCACTGCCTGGATTTTCCATGCTCTTGGGAACTTCGTGTGCTGAAGTGTGACCACCCAGCAAATTATCAAACCGTGGTCATTGCTAAGGATAACTGTGAAAGGGAGTTGGTGTGACTGTGCAGACAAATCTAGCTCTCAGATCTGAAGGCCACAAAAAGGGGCTAGGAATAGTGCTTGGGAGACGGTTCAATGGGTAAATTGCTTACCATCAAACTATTGAGGATCCAGTTCAATCCTCAGAATCAACATTAAAGTAAGTCAGGTGTGCTGGTACAGATTCTTTATCCAAGCCTCTGGATAGATTTTTAAAAAAAATAATTCTAGGGCTACCCGGAAGTTAGCTTAGACGACTTGATGATGAGTGTTCAAAGTCTCTAAAATATACTAAGAGTGGACCACACCAAGGAATAACACCCAAGGCTATGCTATGGACTTTACATATACATGTGCATTCTCTCTCTCTCTCTCTCTCTCTCTCTCTCTCTCTCTCTCTCTCTCTCTCACACACACACACACACACACACACACAGAGAGAGAGAGAGAGAGAGAGAGAGAGAGAGAGAGAGAGAGAGAGAGAGAGAGAGAGAGAGAGAGAACACAGAATGGAGAGGAGTGCAGCAGAGAAATATTGGAATCACAACAAAATGCACAGAGCAAACAAGCGTATTTCAACTGGGTCTTGGAGAACTGTCTGTCTTGCCAACACAATTTGTTGCCTAAGATGCCTTTATCTGTTTAAAAATAATGAACAATACTTAACATGATGTTACTTCTTGACACTAAGCCCCCACCTCACTGAGAATCAAAGCCCACATCAAGCCATTTGCATCTCTCACCTAAAATGCCATGCTCAAAGCCCATCGAGGCAAGTGCTGGGTCCTCACCTTGGCACTGCTCAGAGGTGTTCCAGTTTGATTTCCTATGCTATGACAAAACAGTCTGAAATGCTCTGACACAAAGCACCAAGGCTGAGGAGAGGGATTGATTTTGAGCTTCTGTGTCGCAGTCATTATTGAGAGGAATCCAGATAGGAGCTCATGTAGGAACATGAAGCAGAGACCGTGTAGAAATACTTCTTGCTGGTTTTCTGGCTGGTTCATGTTTAGCTAGCATCATTACATAATCCAGAATCTAGGGAATGGCACTGCCCACAGTGGAGAGGGCTCTTCCATAGGGAAATACAATACTTATAGTTCCATAATCTGGGTTCTATTACACCAGTCCATGTCAAGGGAATGTATACATGTTCTCCCTCAGGCTATTATCAAGTGACATCAGAAATCCAGCATCAGGGGAGCAAAAACCTTAGTTAACATTTCTTTCATCCTTGGACATTTCCCTAGGTACTAACTGACAGGCTAATTCTATCTTCCTGTAAACTCTTTCCGGTGGTACTTTAAAGGACAGCTGTGTTAACACAGGAACAATAGGCTTCAGAAATAAATGGCTTGAATGTAGGCCTCCCTTCTCAGATTCTGACTCCTATAATCTGATGAGGAGGTATACCTGACCCACGCAGAAGCAATCTCTGTTCTCTCTTCCATAAGTTCCAAGATGGGAGTTACCACAGCTGGTAATAGAAATGAGAATCTCGCTCCATAAGATGTTTTTAATTTTACATACACTCATGGAAAGAGCCAGAAATTCTAAATAACTAAAAAAGCAATGATTAGAGCACCTGTAAGAGACCTAGAGTGGAGAACTGTGTGAGTAGGAATTTTAAAAAAATAAGTTTATTGTTCATAGCATCCTAAAACCAACTACTAGGTTTTTTTTTCTTTTTCTTTTTTTTTTTTCTTTTCTTTTTCTTTTTCTTTTTTTTTTTTTTGAACCCTGATGTGTTTTCAACTGATACCACTTCATAAAATGATTTTCTCTATTTGGCTTTCAGTTAACTTAAAGCAAAATTTCTCTTTAGCTGCTAGAAACTAAAAGATTCTTGGTTAAAACAATTGCACTTGACTCTAAGGGAGAACGGTGGCCTTCACTCTTACTATTCAACGCATCGCACGCAGTACATGGCATGTGGGAGATCTTCAATATTCTGGTTTGAAGAAATAAATAGAAACATGGGTGAACTTCAGTGGAAGCCCCAGAAATCACACATTCTCTTGAAACTCTGAAGCCTGCAGCAATGAAAAGCTGAAGAGTGTACGTCCCTGATCAGGCAGAAAAGTTCTCGCCTGACACTTGTTCTAGTCGGTAATTGCTCACTCATCTAATCCATTTGAGAAATAGCCTTAACCACTACACAAATTATTGGTGTGTGTTTCTCCAGGATATGTAAGTAAGGTATTAATGCACCTTGAAACATTTAGGCCTCTTTATCGCTCTCAGATGTTCAAAGTGGCTGGGCAAAGGGGAGGGAGGGAGTAAAGTTCAGAACGGATAAACTGGAGAATTGTGTTCTCAATCATGGGTAAATCTAACACCTCATCCACTCAAGGGGAGGGGCCAAGTGCTGTGGGCTGTTGTTTCCCTGGGATGTGCGTTAAGGAAAGTCTAAATTTAGCAAAAGCCAACATCCCTCTTGTAATGTTTTATGATTGTTATAGTATCTGGTAACTTCTGTTTCCCTCTGGCCATGATGTGAGAGGCTCTCCCCCAACTCTCTCCTACCCCCCACGACAGCAATCTTCAGCTGTAAAACAGTGAGACCGTCAGCCAGCAATAATTTGCAATCCAAACAGACTTGACGCTCCCTGACATTTATTGAAACCTCAGACCCTGTGCACTGGTTTCAGTTTTCCTCGGTTGCTCTGTTTTTACAGACAGACAAGTGCTTAGATTTAGGTTTAATAATGAGGAGAAATTTCTTCTTGGCCTCCTCTTGCTTGTGTTGGCTGCACAGACCTCGCAACAGACGGGTGGTTGGAGTTAATTATGCTAACTGGTGAGAACATTATTTGACCCCACTGCTTCAGCCCCAGAGGCCGGGTGCCTCCTTAACAGACACAGGCAGATGGAATGCTTCAAGGCCTGGGCAGAGGGCAGAAGGCAGGGTCTGAAAGCTCTCTGCTCAAGAGCAAAAGGATCTCTGCTCTCCCTCCAAGTGAGTTCAGGATAAAGGGTTCTGATACATAGAAGCCAGCCAGTAAGGGGCAAAGAAATGGAAGGTAGGAAGGATTGTATAAACACTTCCTAGAACAGAACTGACACTCTCAGGAGAAAGTGTCCTTTTGGAGACTTCGATGTTCTCACCGTTTTCGAGGAAAGAAAAATGGGAAGGCTTCACCACAAATCTGGCCTGACAAGTCAAATAGATTCTTGTTGCAGGTGTTCTTGAGAGATGCCGGCTAGAGCTATATTGTGGTTATGGTAAGGACCCTTGGTGGCTGCCATGGATGATACTCACACTGTGCACATTTTGTCATAATTGTTACTCCATTTATTACCCTGACGATGATAACAGCACACCCAGGAGCTCATAGCTCTAGTAATAAATTGTCATTCAGGAGCCTCAAGGAGAAATTTGGCCAATGTATCCTGATGGAAATTCACGTATACATAGTATGTTGGGCCCTCCTAACAGAGCTTTAGTTATTAAATTATACTTCATTCTAAAGAATAACTTATCAAGAAGAGAAAGTATTAAGCTGTTGAGTTAACTTTGGCACGCTGTCTTCTCCAGACCTGTGCTTTGCTGATGAATACCCACCCATGCAGATCCAGACCACTGAGAAAGCCTCGGAAATGCCTAGGCAATAATGAATTACATGATCTGCCCAACAACACAGCATCATTATGGAGGCATTGTGCAGCTCCATTCTTTACAATGCTGGGACAACTGCCTAAAGTTCTGTTGTCACTGCTATTGCTGGCCTGTGACAATTTAGAGAAACCTACCAAGATAATAAGGGAAAGAAACATACATAGCACTGCAAGCAAATTCCCCATTTTATCAGAGTGGGGCCCTGGCTGTTCTCCATCTTCCCACCATGTGTGTGTGTGGTGTGTGTGTGTGTGTGTGTGTGTGTGTGTGTACATAAGAAAGGCCAGATGTTCACCTAATATATTACAATTTACTTTCTGAGACGGATAGCTTTCTGAACTTGAAGCTCACTCTTTTGGCACAACTGGCAGGTGAGATAGCCCCAAGAATCCTGTTGCCTCTCTACATGGACACTCTGATATGCCCTATTTTTTATTCAGGGGTGCTGGTATCCAAACGTAGGTTCTAATGTGTTTGCAGCAAGCATGATACCCACAAGGCTATCTCCCCAGCCTCTCTTCATCTTTATTTTTTGGACATCTTTGATTTCTGCACTGTGGTGATTATCACTTTTCCTTTTCTGTATGTTACTGAGAATAATAATAAGAGAATCAATATCATAAACCAGCATGGCAAGATCTCTTATTCTATGCAAGTTGGAAAAAATAAGAGCTAAGGATCAGATTTTGTAAAGGGTGTAAATCTTGATGGCATTTCTGGGTCAGCAGTGTAATTCATTCCATCCAATGATCCATCCACCACCAAGCCTACTCAGTCACCACCCCCTTGATTGTAATTACACCTTGTCATAGTAGCTCATCTCATCCTCTATGTAAATGATGCAAAGTATATGTGGTTTGAGAAGCTGGGATGCCCATTGCAGGGACAGCACATGACTGCAAGCTTAGTAGCCATATCTTGAATGACATGGGACATAGAAATTACCCTTGCTACCCAAACCTCATAAAGGATTGCCACAACCTATAAACGGAATGTGTTGTGAGAATGTTTATACAAAACAAGTGTAAGTTGCATATGTTCCCCCAGTAAAAGGTAATTAAATAGGACTATGCCATTGCAAACCTGAGAGCCAATGGAATTAGAGAACTTAAATATTGTTATAATCAATCATATATACATAAGAAACACACAGAAACACAAACTATACTTAACAGAAGAGTTAACATATTTTAAGTGGACAAATGGCGTTTATTGGAGTGACTGTTTTCATAATTAAATGATGACAGTCATATCATACACTTGCTTGCAGTAGAGTGTGAGAGAATTTAATGGGAAGCTAAAAACCAAATAGGTAAGACAGAGTTAGGCAGAAAGACAGGATCAATTCTAAACCAAAGACCTTATAGTCTAAACATAGAGACATGGCCATGGTGTCCTCAGAACCCATTGCAAAATATAAATATTCAAAGGATTTCTTTTGGGGGGGGGCATGTTGATTTCCCAAACCCTGGAGTAGGGGAAATATTGATGGGAATGTACTCTGACTTGAGGACCAGCAGGCTACAGAAAGAAAGAGCTCACATGGAAGGCTTGGGTGTGACTGAAGCCTTCAGAGTAAGGCTGGGCACTAGGCTGAGGGCAGGGCAACGTGGGAGGCACACAAAAAATCCTAGCAACTGTTCTGTCCACAACAAAGAGCTGCAGGATTGTTGAAATGAAGTGTAGTAAGACATGAGGAAACCATCATCAGGATTAAACTATATTCTGAGAGACCAGCCACTGAACATGTATTTTTGGAACATTTTAGATGAAACTAAACTATGGTCAAAGTAGAAGTAGAAGGAAGGAAGGAAGAAAGGAAGGAGGGAGAAACGAGAGAGGGAGGGAGGATGGAAGTGAGAAAGAAAGGTCACAGCAGAATAGAGATTTTTGAAAAGCCTGCTGTAATTTTCTGTCTTCTGACTTGATTATCAGGGATTGGCAAGATGGATGAATAGCATTAACACATAAAAATGAAGAAAAGGTCCTAAGGAAAGAGGCACATCATCTATCTATCTGTCTGTCTGTCTGTTTGTCTATCTATCTATCTATCTATTTATCTATCTATCTGTCTATTGTCAATAATCAGTTCATCCATCCATCACATAAAATATAAGATACTTAATTTAAATAACATCTCCTTCCCACATTTTGAACAGCATATAAATTTATATATCTCTAGAGACAGATTAATCAGATGGCGGAAAATAATTCTAATATGTATTGTCAAGGTGCTATTGCACATGGCTATACCTACATAAGGGCATTGCTAAGGGGTGTGTCTGACTATATGCTTGACATTATTATCCTACCTTTTAATACTTAGTGATTTATAGGCTAAAATAATGTTCGTATTTACATTCAATGTGCTTGGTTGAATATCCAAACATTTCATGATACTTAGTATCACATCCATTCAATTGTGGACACAGGGTCTTGCTGACTTGGAACTCACTATGTAAACCAGGCTGGCCTCAATCTCATAAAGACTGTGCTGTCTCTGCCACAGAATCCCTTGGATTAAAATTATATGCTACTATACCTAGCTCAAATATATTTTAAAATCTTTTTTATATTTGCATAATGTAATATATATTTCTGTCATTTACAAAATGTCATTAAAAATACTTTACTCTTGAGCTTTTTATTTTCTCTAGACTTTTTAGATACTGTTCAGTTGAATAATTTGCATATGTAAATCTGTCAGTTTATTCTTTGCTAAATTAAGAAACTCATAACATATTCTAATACACTGAGTTTGAAGTTTATATGAGCACAAAATATCAGGTATCCATCATTTTTCTAATGATTATCAGAGCCAGATTCTACCAGAAGCCAGGGTATGAAGTTCTTTGCACGGTACTTACAGAGAAGCCATTGGGAAATATTACACAGAAAACACATCAATCTGTGCGGCAGGAGCCTATTTTTAAACTCATAGAGGCAGTCTGTTTCCTGTGAATTTAGTTCATTCTTGTTTTTTTTTTTTTAGATATTTTTTAAATTTTCATTTATGTGTATCTGTGAGTATATTCCATGTGTGTGGGATGTGCTCAGAAACCAGAGGAGAAACACCAAGAATTCCCTGGAGCTGGAGTTCCAGGTGGCTGTGAGCTACTCTGTATGGATTCTAGGTAATGACCCTTGCTGGGTCCTCTGGAAGAGCAGTAAGCCCCCTTACACCTGCAAGTTGCCTTCCAAACCTTGTTTTGTAAAGATCCTTGTTCTCATTTTACAGAAATAATAAAAACAATTTATGATCAGGGAATATTTAGATTTTAAAGCATGTACCAAGACCCATCCTTTTATCCAACATATAGCTGAGAGATATATGTCCAAGGGTTCCATGCGTGATACACATATTGTTAAAAATCAACAAATAAAAAAAAAATCAAGAGATCATCTCTCTGCTAAAATTACTGCTCTCTATCTTCATTTATGTTTAAGCAAGTGGGTGTTATCTCCTTCAAAGGTCTGTTGAAATGTAAACTTTCTTATCTTTACCAAGATAAGAGTTACCTAAGACAGAGACTTCAACCAGAGAGTTTTAATGAGATTCAAATGAGGGCTGCAGACTTAAGCCAGAGAGGAAAGATATTAGGATTTTCAGAAACAAAACATGCTGAGAGATTTATAGTTACATTTACATGCACAAGCCTTCAAACTTTGTGCCCAAGCATGACCAAAGAGTGGGTAATAACAGATCTTATTAACTGATGTTTATTTAATTTAGCATTACCCCATCAGGGATGTTTTTTCCTGCTGAAGAAAACTCATTTTCATAGGTCATTTAAATGATGTCTGAACTCATAAAAAATACATTCATAATAAGAGACGATTGTCAATGAAAATTCAGAAAGTTAACAAGTGCCCATCCCCCCCCCGAAAAACCCATTAGTTTTTGATTTTCTGTATTTATTCACCTAGAAGCAGGAAAAGTTCGAATACTTCCAGGCTTATGACAAGCTAAAAAGGTCAACTACTTCAGCCAGAAGTGAATCTTTTCTTCTCTGTCGTCTGTGTTTACTTATTCCCTGAGCTGAGATGTTTGCCCTGACAAAAATATTTCCTTCTTCTTTCAATATGTAATTATTCTTTGAAAAAAAAAGTACATTTGAATTGGAAGTAAAAGCAGGCTCTAGGTAGAGGTGCTCAGAACATACTACACTCACTGACATTAATAATTTTCCATATAAATAAAATTTATGAATATCCATCTGACCATAAAAATGACCTTGGAATGACACACTGTACTTAGTGTATAGTGTTTAATTTTTGCTTAGTGTTTTTCTTAGATGACATGTACTTTGCTTAATAATGGGCTTCTGTGACCAGACATGCATACACACACACATACATACACAGACATGTTTCCCCCTTGGCTAGTTTTATATAAATTTGACACAGGCTAGATAGAGTCATCAGATAGGAGGAAAGCACACAGAGATGTTGCTTCACATGATTAGGGGGTGAACAAGCCTGTGGAGAATTTTCTTAATCAGAAATGATGTGATGGAAATAATCTAGCTTCTTATTCATGGTCACCTCTAGGTTCTGTCCTGGGTTCTATGAGCAAGCCATAGGAACAAGCCCATGAGCAGTACTACTCCATGGCCTCTGCATCAGCTCCTGCCTCCAGGTTTCTGTCTCCTGTTTGGACTTTCCTTAATAAAGTACAGCAATATGCAAGTGTAAGCAAAATAAACCCTTTTCTTCCCAGCTTGCTTTTGTTCATGGTTTTTCATAACAACAACAACAGCAGCCAAAACCCTAACCAAGAGAAACACACAGAAATATGCACATGTACACACAGATAATATTGCCTATGATATATTTCATTTAGATAATGTAATTTAACTTCAGTATAGCTTTGATGTTTTATTAGACACTGAAGCTCAAATGATCAAGAGAATGTTGCATTTTATTCTGTGTTGTTGATAGTACCTCTACTTTTATTACAAAAGTGATGGTAATCACTTGTAGGCTGAAAAAATATCACCCTAGAGTTATCGTTTCTCAGAGCAAGGCTGATAGCCTCAAAGTTTTCATGAGCATCTTCATGAGTGGAGAACATAGACTATGCTTGTCTCTGATTAAACTTTGGCACTATACTGTAAAGCTAGTAAAAATCCATTAAAGGAGCAAGAATTCACTGTCCAGCATTTGCATGGTCCAAGGTCATGGCATCTTATGTTAAGGAACAAAAGTGTTGTAACTGGGGACCCAGAGTTTAAGAAAAATATTAACAATGAAGTATAAATGATTAGAACAGCCCAGCACCTTCTAGACCACACAAGAAATCTTGAATTTTGATTATTTTCCTCCAGTGGAAATCTACATGACATTTACAACATCTTAAGTATTGTCTTAATTACAGTAGAGGTGGTAAGATTTTAAATTCTGCATTATATATTTGGTAGCTTTTAATCATGCTTCTTACAATAGCCTTCTCCTTACCTTTGGGTGTCTGAGACATCCTGGTATTTCATTTATTCTTCCAGAGATTCTTGATAGACCTCCTTCGATAGTTGGCAGAAGAGATCCAGGATGTAAGTCAAATACCAGAATTTCAATCATTAGCTCTAATCAAGAGACAGAAGAGGGAGCAGAAAAGACTTAAGTATCAGCCTTGGAGAAGACAGAAGAAGCAAGAAAACACAAAAGAGGTCAACACCTGATAATTAACATGTTATGTCTAATATATAAATGTTATTTTATTGAAAGGGGGTAACCTAGCATTTGTTTTCTGAAAGCATTGTATTATTTAGCAATTAAACTGTTCCCTTTCTAATGTTATAAACAGCAACTTGAATAGCTGTCTATGTAAGCAACACATTTGGGATAGTTACTCAGTGACTCAGTTTCCTCAGACACTGCACAGTCATCTATGTGATTGACAGTTCCTCCTCAGACTCTGCCATCCTGGAAATAACCTTGAAGATGAACTTCCCTCCCAACCATGCCTGAAGTTATAGTCACAATGGGAATGTTTCCCCACAGGACTGACTCAGACAGAAGAACCCAGGGGTGAGGGTATTGAGAGACTTATCCTGTGGGAAAGTGAAAAGGACGCTAGCTGAGAAGATGGCTTAGAAGATGATAATCTTGATATGTTAATCTTTAGTTTTGGACACTCCAGGGCAAAAGTAGAGAGCAGATATACACTGAGCTGGTTTTCAGATAAAGTCGGGTCCTATTGCAGAATGTAACAAGATAGCATCATCTGTCGTAGAGAGAAAAACACTGAAGTGCTACAGCTTTTCAGATGTGATTCCTTGGCAGGCAAGATGGGATTCATTTGCAAGTGCAGTCGCATCCCTTGCTGGGTCACCTGCTAACTCATTCAGTCACTTCAGCCATCGATGAAAACATACTTTGAAAAGCTGCACATAGACCCATGGAAAATGTGCAACCTCGAAAAAGAAAAATGGCCTTGCTTTTCAATCTGAAACAAAAGTAAAAGTGTCCTTACTTCGAAAAGCCAGAGTTTAACTATGGAGTGAGAAGGCAAAGCACATAGATGTAGAAATGAGTCAGCTTTAGGAAGGAGTGACCAATTTCATGAACAATATCTTAATCCCAGCAAAAGACAAATGGCCTGTGTTAGATCTCGAAGGCTTAATATGTGTGAAGGATTTCAGCCGTCTTCCCTTTTTCACAGGGATTAAGTTGTTCCCATTAATCATCTCAGGTCAGAGTCACTAACTTCAACTGATAGGGATTTTTTTTTTTATTTCTACTTGTGTGACTATGTTTTATATTCCTGTATATCTATGTATATACTGATTGAAAACATATTAAAATGAGAATAAGACTTCGCAGAACTAGATGAGTCTGGAATGAGAGCTCTATGTATGTTAGCCCAGTATGGCAGTCATGGGGCTGCACTGTAGACTGGGGTAGAGGTGGGAGGTGAAGTATTAAAATTATGTCTTCTTACAATCCCGGGAGCTAGAGATATGATCAAGGCATTAGTATGGGCAGCTTTCATTGTAGGTTCTGTTCTTTGTTTACAAACTACTGCGATTATGTTCATATCCTTTCCTTAATACAGCATTGTAGAGAGAGAACTCTCTCTTGTCTGTAAGACTCCAGTCCTAGTTCCTGGAGTTCAGGACTCAGTGTTTATTTGGTTTACAGCTTAGGATCATAATCAGTCTTTGAGGGAAGATAGACACTCAAGTAGGAATTGGAAGGCAGAAACCATGCTGACTCTCCTATCTAACATTTATGTCTATCCCAGGGCCACCTGCCTAGAGATGGTGTTGTCCACAATAAGCTTGGTCCTTCTGCATTAATAAATAATTAACACTAATTAACACTATCTCCTGTGGGTCAGTCTGCTCTAGGCAATTCATCTATAAAGAAGTTCCTGCTAATGGCTCTAGCTAGTGTGAAACTGACAGTGAGAGCTAACTAGGCAAACCCCCAATTGCACCTAATTAGGAGTATGCCCATATCCTCCCATTTAACTTTAGTTGCTTTTTAAAAGTTTTGCCTCAAAATACAGACTTGCTATAGTGCAAGTATCTCAAGATATGAACGGGGGCAGTGTCAGCTGATTGCAGGCACCATGTAAGCACTTGTGGACTTGATCTGCTCAGCTGGAATTGGAGGCCAGTTAACATGACTGGTGGAGAATGTCATGCGCAAAATAGCTGGTTTAAGAGCTATGTGAGGTCAGTCAGCTTTTCTTTGCAGACAACAAATATGACATTTCAGAAAAATGTTGTATGAAAATTAACACTTTTCAGATCACAAAGAAAACACCCAGAGGCAAGGAAGAATTGCTAAATTTCTTCTTCTTAAAAATATCAAGTACTGACAAAAATGTATTCCTATACTTTTATGCAAAAATGCTTAAAATCTGTACATTTATCTTTGTTTTTTTAAATAAAGTTGCTCAATTAAAAAAAAAGAAAGAAAGCAAAAAAAATTTTAACAGCCAGAGAAATTTAACTAACTGGCTTGTGGTTAAGGGGCAGAGTTAGGAACAACCAAATGGGGAGCTTCTGAAAGCAAGTGAATCATTGAAGGGCTGACACGGTTCACTCTGTGCATGGCTTCTAGACTGAGGTGCACAGGGAAGACAGAGGAGAATCTGTGAGAACCCCCAAACCTGGAGGACCATCATCCCAAAAGTTCCACAGCAAGCAACATGACAATGTTATTACATCTTTGGCATCATGAGTTTAACTGCTACACAGAGCATGAGTTGACCAGTGAAGGACATAAGGACATTCACCACACAGGGGACCTTCTAGAGAATGAAAGACTGCACACAGAGAAAAGCTAGTGTAGACAGAAGTGGTTATGCACCATACGAAAGCTTCAATGTATGAATTAAATGGGGTGATCCCAAAAAATGATTTTAAATATTAAAATAGAAAATAAATCCAACACTATGATTAGACAACGGCTAAATATAATCCCCCCCCTCTCTCTCTCCAAACACACACACACACACACACACACACACACACATACACACACACACACACACTTACACACACACACATATCTCCAAGTACACTACATTAAATATGAATGGTTTAAATATTTATTAAGCAGAAAAAGAACATATTGTAAAGTGGTCAGAAATTTTGTAAAATGATGGTGTTTACCATTACAATTTTAAGCAGAGCATTGATTCGGCAATTTCTTGACCAATGTCTGTCCAAGACAAAGGAACTTCTTTGTTGATACAGATGGAATTTTCATGGGATCTGGAAACAGTACAAATATTCACCAACTGCTGAATGGATTACATTGTCATCTAGACTCCCAGTGTGGTAGAAATTAGAATGGATACACACAACAACACAGGTGGAGTTCAAAAACAGCATGCCACAGAAAAGAAACTCAACCCAAAAAGGCTACATACTATATGAAATTCACATTGAGACAAAGAAGTGGTGGTGGAGAAGAATAAATGAATAACTGGGGTCAGCACTGGTTGCAATAAAAGAAACAAAAGCCCAAGGGAAACTTTGAAAATGGATCAAATATTCTAAAACTAAAACTGGATTTGGTGTTATATTCAAGACAATTTCCTAAAAATGTAAATCTTCAAAAGGAAGGCTCTTTTTTGTCTTATGAAAAGTCAGCCATAAAGGCATTGGTCTGTACCCCAGTGCTGGGGAGACTGAAACAAGTATAAGATCAGAACAGACCAACTCTAGTCTGTGTTGACAATACTGATGCCACTGAGTATAAGAACCAAAGAGGATAGAGGAAACCAAGGAGACAGGATCTGAATACATTACAGCAATGCACATATGAACCCACAGAGACTGTGGTAGTAAGCACGGGGCCTGCATACGTTTGTATCAGATGGGGTTTCAGTGGTAGCAATATCACATCACTCATTGAAGACAGTGGACATTATTAATGATGAATACTTCACACGCATACCTCCATGTCCTTTAGTTCTTTGCTCACGGAGACCCAGTGTTTGCTTTCAGACTTAGTAAGCCAAGAATGAACTTGGCGCTCACCATGAGTGTTCTCACTACACAAATGGAAAAGGTCAGCCCTCAAGGCTCCACAAAGGAGCTCTCCATCCTCCCCTGCTGAAATCCATCCTGATGTGCTCAGCTCTTTTAGTAAACCAGCCCTTTGTGTGCTGACATTTCACTTCTGTGATCAGCAGGAAGGTCATGGAGAAGCTGACCTGGGCATCCTCCTGCCTAAGCCACGGGCTTCTCCATGGGAAACGCTCATCTACACGCTCCATTGTGGGCTTGTGCCATTTTTATATATATATATTTTGTTTCTAAACAGAACAATGCTTTTTTTTTTCCTTTTCTTTTCTTATTTCTTTTTTTTTGGTCCGGGTGCTGTATTGCCTGAGGTGAAAGGGAAATGTCTGTTATTGCTTGCTAAACATCTACCCCGTTGCTAGCCAAACCACAACCGCTAATCTCAAATCGGGGAGTCAACTTCTCAAGGAAAGAGCCTTGTGGCTTACATTCCATTCAAACATGGCATTGCGGGCTTCCATACTTCTATGTTAACTTTCCTCCGGACCCTTCAGAGGAAGCATCTCATAGTGGATGGATGGCCTTCCAGATTTACAGTGTGGCATTTGAGTTTCTACTAAGGAGAGAAATGCTGCTAGTTTAAATTCTTTTGTCCGTTCTGCTGGGCACACTGGTGCCAGATCCTATGTCTTCAAGAACTGTTTTTGAAGCTACTTTACCACTTTTGTTTCACTTATGAGTCCCCCTCAGGAAAGCTAACTAAGAGAAGGTGGAAAGAGTATAAGAACCAAAGGGGATGAAGGAAAACAAGGAAATGACCTCTAAACACAGAACCCCAGTGTGCATATGAACACACAGAGACTGTGGTAGTGAGCACAGGGCCTGCATATGTCTGCATCAGATGGGGTTTCTATGCTGTGAGGGGAAGTGGATATCTGCCTACCAATCCTTAACCCAGAAGCTTGCTCCTATTCATAACAATTTACAAGTGAAAGACTCGTTTTCTCCAAAGTAAACTCATTGGGAAACAATCCACTCTTAAGGTTAGGCTCCAAACCCAGCAGCAGATCGTCACTACAAAGCAAAAACTCAACAACATCTTGGAAGCTCTTTGATTCGCCATGTTGCATCAGCCCACAGAAGAGTTGTAGATTCACTACACCAATGTCTAATGTGTGTGAAAAGTATGGAGAGGCAAAGGAGAGGAAGCACAGATGGGGGTCAAAATAAGATGCCAAGAGTCAAGTGATACAGTGATACTGAGATCTAGACACTGGTATGGCAGTGTATGTAGGGGCAAGAAACAAGAACTATTTTCTCTATTTTGATCATTTTGATCAATCCCAAGGATACTACAGAAAGACATTTTCCACTCAGATGACTTACCAGTAGCAGGTCCCCAGAATTCCCTAATTTCTTCTCTCCTTTTTATGTCATAGAAACTGTCTTGTGCTAAATTAGCCATTTAGGACAGACACACAGATAGATAGATAGATAGATAGATAGATAGATAGATAGATAGATAGATAGATAGATAGATAGACAGACAGATAGAGATCTTTCTCTCCCCTCTCTCTGTACTAAACTGAATATAATGAATTCATGGGTTCAAGGCATCTTCTTGGTTATTACCATTCTTGTGTCTGTATATCAAATACTATGTGTGTGTGTGTGCATGTGTGTGTGTGTGTGTGTGCATGTGTATGTGTGTGTCTACATATCTGTGTGAGCATCATGGAATACAGAGGACAGAAGAAGATGTCAGAGGCCTTGGACCTGAAGTTACAGGTGGTTGTAAGATACCTGATGATGATGTTGGGAAGAACAATCATACTTGTCAGTGCTGAGTCATCTCTCCAGAGCCTGTATATTGATTAGTCGTTGGTTTTTTTGTAAGGTCAAGGTCTATGAAGATAAGTGATTTTTACTACCTCCTTTTGGATGTCAAATACATTTTTCAAGACTAATTTGCCTAGAGTTAGTCTTATTGCCAAATATATATCATTCACTCAAGTACATTGTGATATCATCTTTCCTTCTTTTCATGATCTTCAAATCTTCCCAGGGTAAGTTAATTCTTCACATACTTTGATTCAGAGGGTCTTAACCTGTGGGTTTTAACTGCTTTGGGGATTAAACAGCCCTTTTATACGGGTTGCCTTAGACCATCCTGCATATCAGATATCTACACTACAATTCATAGAAGTAGCAAAATTACAGTTATGAAGGAGCAATAAAAATAATTCAATGGTTGGTGGTGACCATAACCAGAGGAACTATATTTAAGATGCAGATAAGAAAAGGGGAGAACCACTATTTTGGATTCTGTCTTGACTTTCCATGTCTGTAAATGCTCTTTATGCCATCTTCGATCTTACCACCTGCCTTCTTCCTTCCTAATATCGAATGTACCCCAAATTACCTCACCCCAGCTCAAAACTCCTGTGTGAAGAGCTTCTCATAGCTAGTTTGTCTATGTATCTGGTCTTGGGCATTCCTCCTTTAGGTCTTAACATCTTTTTATAGGTTTTCACACTGCATTACATGGTTATAATTATTTAATTTATTTCTCCAGAAGGGGTAGATTTATGTTTTATTCAATCTTGCATGTCTACACCCTAGAATTATAGAAGGGTTGGAGCAGGACCTAAATCAACATTTGCCATACTGCATTTAAACTGCAAATTAAAATTTAAATATACAAAACATTTTCCTAGTCTAAATTATTCTGTGATATTGTTTCTTTTTAAATCTCTTTCTAGATCAGAATAAAACTTGACTGAATTTTGTACTCACATTTGATTAAACTGACTCAGAGTCTCATTATCTGGGCAGATTATAAGCCTGAGAGGTAAGTATTCATATCACATAGATTGCTTACAAAAGCTTACCTATTTCAGATCCTAATATGAATTATAGGTAAATCATCCAAAAGCTAGACCATATTGTTCTATATTTTGGCATTATTGTCAAATCTCAGTAATTGATGCTAAAGCTTCTAGAGATGGTTTTCTGCTTCTAGGATCTTCATTTTAAGGTATTTGGGAGACTTTCAACCAACTCCTTTATTGGTACCCTGGATGACCCAGAAGAACAAAGGCAACTCCATATCCATCCTGATTTCTTGAAATCATAACCTGTCTTCTCATCTAAACATGTCTAAAACTGGCCAATAATGCAGTGATATTGGGCGCTCAGACTAAGGCACTTATCCTAAACCATCACCCAGGAAATAAAGCACAGCTGAACCATGCACTGGGTAAGCAAGCTAGGACTTGGGTTATACCTGACTACTGACTCACTCCTTGGCATCAGCACTTATATGAATCTTTGCCTCTCTTTAACCTTAGCCGAAGCCACAGACATTGTCTGATCTTGCTGGCACCTGCGTTTGCACTCAGAATGATGAAATGCAGAAGCTTTGGCAAGGTGTTCAGTCACAGCACCTATGATCCAAAACAGACCCAAGGGACATCCATGAATCAACTTCATGCCAGCTAGCAGCCTCAGCATCCATTGCTGTGCTTATAAACTCAAAAGCTTTCTGCTCAAAATGAAATAAGGTGAGATGAGATGGGAGAGCCTGGGATACACACTAAAGACATTCTTAAAATATCTTTCAAGTATTGTTATCATTTTATTGTATGCTATATATATGCATATGTGTATGTGTATGTGTATGGGTATATATGCCCTAAGAAGAGGGCATCATATCTCCTGGAACTGGAGTTTAAGGTAGTTGTGAGCTATCATGTAGGTATGAGGATCCAAACCTGAGTTCTCTGAAAAAAAAACACTAATTGTTTTTTAATGATGAGCCATCTCTCCAACCCCAGGAGCTAGTTTATGAAAAAAAATTAAATATGCTCTGGTTAATCTTTCTCCATATTAAGTCAAACTTTTGGTTGACAAGATTGAGAGATCAAAGTTAAGTCACAAAAGTGGTACTACTTCTTGTCCACCTGCTCAAGAACTGGGTTAAAATCTTCCGGGGCTCATTTTTAGACCCTGCTCCTGAATTCCACATCCTCAGAACTCAGAGCATCCTAAATGCTGTAAAGCCAGAACAGTCAGCAGGTAATTCTCCTGCACAGCTATGTAAAAAGCTAGCTTCTGTAGTCCAGATCACATCAGCCTCTAATTTAAAGTAGAAAACAATGGGAGAGATAATAATTCCACAGTAAAATGATTTACTTGCAAGGACAAGGGCCTGCGTCTGACCTCAAGAACGCAAATTATGGCATATCCCTGAAATCTCACCATGTGGGAAGTGGAGTGAGGTAAGATGATCCCTAAAACTCACTAGTCAGCCAGTCAGCCTAGCCTACTTAGTAAATTCTATGCCAGAGAGACTGTCTTTAAAAAAAATCAAAGGGCAAAGATTCTGAGAAACAACAGGAAGACAAAGCTGTCCTCTAAGGTCTATGCAAACATGCACGTTTGTTACATGTACATGAGTGCACAAGCGTGCACACTTTCAAATAAAATATTGATGCAGCTTCCTGTTTTGTCTCTCTGTGTGCCCTGCAATGCCCTCTTGTGATTTCTATTAATGTATGTGTTGGTCTGCCATCCTGATTTTGATATCATGTGACAATGCAGTGATAGTTTTCCATCAGTGCACTGCCAGCGTAGTCCAGTACAGTTGCTGGTAGAGTCACTATAGCTAAGATAGGCCCTATCGCTCTTCCTCTCTGTGTTCCCTTGTATCTGACAGCATGCTTAGGCTTACGCACAGAAGACATCATTTCTTTATTGGGGGAAACAGCTTCATTTTCCAATGCTTTTCCACCCAGCTCCTTAATATTGTAATTATACCTTGTCCATGTCAATAATTACAAGCTCCTACAACTCCTCTGATTGTGGCCATGCTATTTATTCTAAATGCACAAAGGTCAGGTAGAGAGGGATCAGCCACTGTGAAGGTGAAAGACAAGAAGTCAGTGGTTGCCACATTAAGATTCCTCAGCTGTTTAGAGAGTATCTACACCACAGTCAATGATAGTAAAATTTCCCAGCTCAATGCTCATCAAATCCTTTATGTACAAGGTTTTCTTTTCCCTTTAATATGTAAGTAACAAAAGTTTAAAGCTACGTTATTCACAGCCTCTCTAAATTCATGTTAAGGGTTTTTGAAAGAACTTCCATGTGGATCTATGAACTATAAATAGCTCGATGCTCATATGTAAGCAATTCCAAGGAGACGTCCCTTTTCTATCATTAAATGGAATTATCAATATTGCGCTTGGAGGTGTTTATGGTTTTCATCATTTCGATGAGTTGGTGAGTAGACAGTTGAGCGCATGCCCATCTGAAGGGTTTCAGTGTACAGTGAAGGGATAGAATTACTGTAAATACACATGTGAAGCTAAGGTCAAAATCATTGCCTGAGCACTCCTTTGCCTGGGCACTGGGTTCCATTCCCAGTAACATACAGAATACATGAAAGAAAAGAGGTCTTTCACCAATGCATTAAGCCAGTTAGTAGAAAAGTAAGGGCAAAAGTGGAATAACACTGGTTTCTTTATTAAGATTGCAGTGTTATCAGAAGTCAAGTCTTGGGATGCTCTATTACAGCCCTAATGATAAATCTATCAGGTTATGAGCATGAGCTCTGTGAGACAGACGGCCATCCCTAAGGTTTTGACTTGTCTAGGAATGTACTTGGGCAGGGAAGGCTGTGCTGAAGAGAATCCTCTGGGAAAGATGACTTTGTGAGTGATATGACTAACGTCTTACGAAGGGGTTTGCCAACTTTAAACTCTGACTATTTCAGATAAACTGGTTACAGCCTTAATTATGTAAGTCTGGATGTCTGCAGATGGCACCTGGGAGACTGGTTGAAAGATGTCTTTCCTAAAGTCCTTGGGAAATATTTTTAAGTGAATACAGAAATCTCTCTGTGCAGTGACTCATGAGTAGGGGGCAATAGTGAGATCTTCCCCTAGAAAATCTGCAGAGACTACTGATTATTCACTGGGAAACTCAGAGGTTTTAAGCACATAAGTACAACTGGCCTTTTAAATGGGCATTCTGGGCATCTAGTTCAAGTCATTTGGCTAGTACAGCGGACATTTTGATGACTGAGTTATCTCTCAAGCTTTCATGCATGCTTGGTAGATGAAGTCTAAGGAGGAATCCCAGGTTCGTCCATGGGTATGGCTACCATGTTGGTGGCATGGACTTTGGCAAAGCTCAATATACCAGGTCACCCCACAAATGAAGGGCCTGGATCAGTGAGAGAGTAACAGAGTAGCCTAACTTGAAGAAGCCAAGAACATACTTGAAAGTCAATGAGATCACCCCTGTGGATTCCTGGAAAGAACTGGAGAGAATTTGCAAGAGATTTGGATAGAGCTTTGCAGAAGACCACAGGTTGCAAGGTACGTAGGAGGGCATACATGGCTTTTATGTAAATGTGACCCAACTCATATCCCTAGGCTGGTGTGGTCTGAAGAAACAAAGGTTACATAACCTCTTCTGGATGCCAGAGCCTTAACCATTGTTTTCTTCAGTAGTCTATTCTCCTGGTAGAGCCACATAAACTTATTAAAAGATTATGTCAAAGGGGCTGGAGAGAGGCCTCGGTGGGTAAAGGTGTTTGCTAAGACTGAGGATCTGAGTTCATTCATAGGGTCTACATACTGGAAGGAGAGAGGTGACTTCTGAAAGTTTTCATCTAACTGCAACACATTCCCTGTGTAAGTGATCACACGGGGTTGGAGAAAGGGGGGGAGAAAGAGAGGGGGGAGAAGATGGATACATTTTTTTAAATTAGAAAAATACATCAAAGACTTCACAATGTAGGTAAGTGGTATGTAGTTGCCAAGCATCCAAAAGGGGTTCAATTCCCTGTGTCCTATGAGATAGGCATGGTGCTATCTGCCATCAGCAATATCAATATTAAATGTGTGAGCAGGTGAATCAGGAGCTCAAGGTCAATCTTGGCCATAGAAAGTAAATCAAGGCTAGCCTGGGATTCATGAGATGCCATATCAGAAATAAAATGTCTAATAATTACTTGTTACCTATTATGTCTGTGTTAAACATGCTGTAGAAATATATTTCACATTTGTGACGGTCTGGATGCTGGATTTCCTTTCCAATACTTTGTGATTGGTTTCTAAAAATAGACAAAAAACATGTTGTGTATCTATCCTCATTTTAGGCATGTAGATATACATCCTACACCACATACATACATGCAGACATCCATATTCATATGTACAACACATATATCATGTACATATAAGTATATATTTACTTAATTTATGTATGTGCATTTGCCATAAAAGCATAGTTAATATGATGAAAAAAATCTAGAACAGTAAATAGTGCATTGTAACATAGAGATACTTAATACAAAATCTCAACATTGAGATGACTCAGAAACATATAGAAGTTACACAAAGCAAAATCTAACTCAACTGTTCTCTTTAACCCTTGGTGCAGATGTTATCTGAGGAGACACTAGGAGGAACCTTGCTTTGTCTTCCCACTATGGTAAGACAACTTAGATAATCTTGAGCCATATCTCTTTATCTGCAGTATGAGGATACACTGAGTGGGTCATTGCTGAAACCTCTTCAGATTCACGAGAGTCAAAGGTGTCTGTCTCTGCTTGCCGAGGGAGAAAGTAGCACCCAGTTTAGATCGAAGAGATACAAGCGCATCTCTCATCCTCAGTGGCTGAAGTAAGCCTGAGCTGCTCACATAGAGAATGGAAATACTGTGTTTCTAGAGTTTTCAGATCCTAATAATGACATGCAAAGTTCCAGGATAAGCCACAGAATATTACATAAATTACCAGACATGAATTAAAACTCATTTTTGCTTTTGTTCTCACAATTCATTGTCTGATGAAAAAAAATTAAGCATGAGGAACACTAAAATTATTTAGAAATGTTAGGGAGTCAGGAATACAGTCAATGCCCAAAGGTCAACTATGAATATTTTCAGACCATGAGAAGAATTCTTGGCTGATATTCATACCTAAGAATGGGGTCTTCCAATGAAGTATCCCTATTGTAGGGTGAACCCTAACCAGGCCTTACTGAAGGAATATCCTGTGAATAAAAGAAAGCTAAAGAAAGCATCTCATACAATATCACTGAAGGGAATAGTAAATGAATAAGAGCCTGCGGATTCGAAAGGAAAAGCCATGATCATACATGGTTTTTGGTAGTTCTTACTGTCAAATAGAGACAGCCTGGTGTGTTTGCTGTCCCTGGGGGTCAGGCTAGAATCAAGATATAGAGCTGAGCTAAGAGCAGGGAACAAGGCTGAAGTAAAGACACAGGGCTGAGTGGGGAGTTGAAATAGACGCTTAGTTGGTCTGACAGGTCCTGTGTTGATGGGATGGCCTCCGGTCTCCACCACTTCCCCATTGCTGCTATCCTCATAAACTAGATGACCTTTCATGAGCATGGTTCAGAAAGAATCTCACACTGGATTAGAGGCTGAAGTACATGTTATTAAGATTTCCTTGTAACCCTGAGACTCTAATTCCAAGAAGGAAGTGGGTTAAGAAGGATTACATTCTGAAAACCAGTTTCATCAGAACGGCTATGTTATGACCTGAAATGATAAAGCCTATTTTTTTCCTCCCACAAACAATAAGACAGCCTTCTTCCCAGCTCAAGAATTACCCCGAGGAATTCTCTGATGTTGGCACCTGTTGAAATTGTGCTTTGGCAACAAGAAAGGGCCCCGAGCAAATATATCTAGACCCCAACTGGTTTGGTTCCTTCCAAGCCCCACCTCATACTCTTTTTAGCTAGTACAGACTGCATGACTTTATTAATGAGATGAGGTCACTGTATATTTACTAGATTTCCAACCCTTTTGAAAACATTAATAAAATCGGTTCTTCAATGAGTTCATATAATGTATTTAATCCATTTCAGTTAGTCTCACCCCAATCCCTCTCATTTCCATCACAACTGCGTCAAACTCCACATGAATTCCTTCCCCATGTTCATTTTGTGTTGTTTTGCTTTGATTTGCTTTGGTTGCTTTTTTGCTCTGTGAGCTAGAGTTTAACTCAGGTCATCCATGTGACCAAGAATACAAAACTCCCATCAGAAGCTGGTGGACTCACTCACGTACACGACTGAGGGAAGTCATTTCCCCCTACCCCAGTATCTATCAATAGCTGATAGCTCTCCATCAGGGTACCATCAGGGTGGGCCTCATGGGCCTACTCCAATCCATAACTGACCACTGACAGTCCTGAACAGGCCCAGAGATCCCAACCAAGGCTGTCTCATCTTCGTCCCATCATCTCCTCTTTCACACTGCTAAAGGATTTACCTAGCACAAATACATTTTTGCAATTATCCAAATATAGTTGATTTTGGCCCTGGCTTCAACCACGAGTATGGAGTTGTGTTTTATTGTTGTGTCTTTAACAATGACAAAGGAATTTTGGGGCAAGGGAGCCTCAGCCAAAAAGCATTCTTCTTTGCCTCTCTTACCACAGCCAAACACATAAGCATTTGGTGGGGGGGAAGTTGGGTAACTCATTCTTAGTCTTTTGCCCAAAGACTAGCTTTGCTTTGCTTTGTTCCTATGACTTATGCTGTGATTTTTGCAATAGCTTTAGTCTCCCATTGGTCACACCTCTGAGCATTTAAACTCTTTAGACATCTCTCCCTTTAGGGTGATTTGCCTTTCCCCCCACTTCTGAATATTTATACCCTCAGACATGGCCTTTCCTGTGGGCTGAATGCCATGACTTGCTCCCAGTGAGTAGAATATGAGAAGAGAGATGCTATTTACTTCCATGGCAATAATCAGGTAGGCAGAGTCACCATCTCTTCTAGATTTATTTTTGTTGCTGTGATGAAATGTTCTGAGGGGGAAAAAAAAAAAAAAACTTTGAGAGAAAGGGTTAGTTTGGCTGATACTTCATATTACATCTTACTGTAGCAGGCAAACTGAAAACACAGGAACCTGAAGCAGTTAGTCCCTTCACAGTAAGAGAAAAGAAAAATAAATGTATGCTTGCTTGCTTGTATTCCGCTCTAGTCTTCTAACCTTGTACAGCTGAGAACCGCCCTGCTAGGGAGTGAGGCCTCCCAAAGTGGACTGTATCACTAACTTTAAAGTCAATCTATCACAGCCATGTTCACAGGTCGACCCAATATAGACAACCCTTCACTCTCCCTAATCTCTTCCCAGATAATTCCACATTTTATCAAGTTTGTACTTAAAGCTAACCTTCACACTGCCTTTTAACATTTTTTTTCCTTTTTTTTTTTTTTTTTTTGTTTTCTTTTTCTCTTCCCTCTGGCTATGCTGAAATAAGCTTCCATCTTTCAAAGATTCTCAGATCACAGAACTGAAGCACAACACCGTCAAAAGCTAGAAAGAGGCTGAGAGAGATAGCTTAGCTGGCAGATGTTGATTTTGCCAACAGGATATTCTTAATCACCTCTTTTTCTTTGCTTATTCTTGTTGTGGGTGTGTGTGTGTGTGTGTGTGTGTGTGTGTGTGTGTGTGTCTGTGTGTGTGTGTGTGTGTGTGTGTGTCTGTGTGTCTGTGTGTGTGTGTGTGTGTGTGTGTGTGTGTGTGTGTGTGTATTTAGGGCTAAGCACTCTGCCCTGGACAACTAATTAGAAGACTCATCCCTGGAAGAAGTTAGTTCTGCTTCTCCAAGAAGTCATCAATTGCCCTTAGCTCTGTCTGCAAATCTGAGGTTTATTTTCCAGTGAATATTGTACTATACTTAGATCCCAAGTGTCATGCTTGAATTGATTCCAACTATACAAAACTGTTCATTGACTTGATTATTTTGTAATTTTTGATATCTACATGCTGGAAATACTAAATGCGTGTTTTAATAACATTGTTTTCTTTATTTTTTTAATAATGAATAAAACTAAAGTAAAAAATCAGTAGACATGTTAAAAATACTGGGGGGTGTAAAAGATAGCAGGATCTGATGTGGGAGTAAAGGGGAAACAGGGAAGAAGTATAGAGGGTCCAGAATTTGACTGGAGCTGTGTAGCAGTGGTGGAGGCAGAGCTGGGGGTAGCCACTAGAAAGTCCCAGATGTCAGGGAAGCAATAGGTTTCTAGGACCTGACAGGGATGACAGCCAAAATACCCAACAAACAGGGGACAGGCCCTGTAGAGACAATATGCAGTGGATAGGCACGGTCCCTGATTGAGGGATAGGGCCACCCACTTATCTCAAAAACATTAACACAGAATTACTCCTGTCAAAAGGAATCAGGGACAAAGAGTGGAGCAGAAAATGAAAGAAAGGCCATCCAGAGACTGCCTCACCTAGGGAACCGTCCCATCTGCAGACACCAAAACCAGACACTATTGCTGGTGCCAAGAAGCACTTGCTGATAGGAGCCTGGTATGGCAGTCCCCTGAGAAGATCTACCAGAACCTGACCAATGGAGATAAAGATGCATGTAGCCAAGCATAGCAAAAGGCACAGGGACCCTAATGGAGAAGTTAGGGAAAGGACTGAAGGAACTAAAGGGGTTTGCAACCCCACGGGAAGAACAACAGTACCAACCAACCACACTCCCAAAGCTCCAGGGAGTAAACCACCAACCAAAGAGCACGCATGGAGGGCCCCATGGCTCCATTGGCATATGTAGCAGAAAATTGCCTTAATTGGCATCAATGGGAGGGGAGCCCTTATTCCTGTGGTAGCTGGATGACCCAGTTAGGGGAATGCTAGGGCACTGAGGTGGGGGTGAGTGGATGGGTCAGTGAGCACCCTCATAGAAGGAGGGGTGGGGGAAGGGATAAGGAGTGGGTGGAGGGGGAATCTGGAAAGGAGGATAACATTTGAAATGTAAATATATAAAATAACCAACAAGAAAAAAGGAAAATACTAGTGTTTCCTTTGACACATTCATTTAACACTAAAACGTGTTCTTTGATATTTAGCACTTGAGCTTCCCTAGAGGGAAAGAAGAACTAAATTCTTCCTTTCTGTCTGGTCACTAGAGACTTTTCAGTGATACACAAGTTCCAAGAGCAGTAAACTTCAACTTCAAACTGTAACAAAACAAAGTCTTGTGTACTCATTCATCTCTTTTATTAAATGGAAGTCAGTGGTCTAGGTATTACAAACAGTTCTTTGTCCTTGTCTATTGTGGATTAAAAATTAAGCAGCAAGGTCACAAACAGATAAGACTTGAACGGAAAGGAAATGATTATAAAGCTCACCGGAAGATTCCGTTTCTATCAAGCAGGCATAAACTTTATTGGCTTGCATCCTTGTGTCTTCTAATATCCTGTGAAGACATGTAGAGTCTGATATTCATTGAGATTCCCCGAGGGTGGGAGGGACCAAAGAAGTTTTTAGAAACCTCAGAAGGGAGACTTAGAACACCCACAAAGAAACAAGTGTAAAATGATGACGCATTGGGGAGGACATTTTCAAAGATTCTGCTACTTAAAAATAGGTTATATGGATGAACTAAATGCAACTAAGTTGCACTGAGTCCTGACTACAGCAGATAAGTCTTATGTATAGGACACCAGGGTGTTTTGATAAACTGTTATCACAGAGGCCTTGGCTCTCCTCCGCATTTATTTATAAGACCTTATCAGAGAGGTTTATGGGGGAAAAAAGATGTTAGTGCTAAACTGCCTGAATATTCTTTGCAAACTTTAAAGCTGAAGTAATCCTGTGCATTAAATGTTTGTGTAAGCAAATGTGTCAATAAGATACATTAAAACCATATTCCTCATAGGAAGTGTGAAGCACTTTAGAAAAACAAAACATATTTCTACTTTACTACAAACACATCTCACTTCAAGATGTTCCTCTCGTTTCTCATTGACTCAAAAGCGCATGAGCATCTTTCAACAGAGAATTATGGGGGTCTAAACAAAGAGCACTAGCATTGTAAAAGCCAGTGTGGGGTAAGAGGCAGAGAAGGGAAGGGGATGACTTCCTGTCCCAAGTAAGATGCTGAAAGTAACCTCCTTTCTAAGTCTTTTGTAACAGAGAGAATAAACAAACCTGTTTCTACCATTCTCTGGTATCTACTCCTTTCTCATGCTACCTGGTTACTTATGCTTTTCCATTTATTTCTCTCTCTCTCTCTCTCTCTCTCTCTCTCTCTCTCTCTCTCTCTCTCTCTCTCTCTCTCTCTCTCTCTCACACACACACACACACACACACACACACACTTCTCTCCCCTCCCTCCCTTCCTTTCACATCTCTCTTCTCAGCTTCCCTCCCCTCTTTTGTTTTTAAAATCTGTTCTTAAGGTACTTACATTCTTTAGATTTTAGCTTTCCTTCAGTAAGTCAGGTTACCTTGCACAAAACCGGATTCACTAAGATCAAGTCACAATTTAGTGTTCCTGATGCACTTGCTAGCCTGTGGCTTTTTGGAGCAGGATCCTGAAACTTGCTTTTGGAGACAGGAATGAGAGTACAGATGTTACTAGTACATTCCCTCCCCATGTTACCTGCCTTCTCCAACAGTTCCTCAAATAGAAACTTCCCTTACTTTTTGCCCAAATGCTGAGTTGGAATAATCACTATTTTTTAAATACAAAATCTTCAGGAAGAAATGAAAAGAAAGAACCTTCAAAAAAAACTTTTAACAAACCAGCAAAGGTTGGGAATCTATCTCAGCTGATAGAGCTTTGGAAAGCATGTGCAAAACCCTTAGCTAATTGTCAGCAAACACTGGCCTGATGGGATAGGACTGAAATGCTAGTATTCAGGAGATGGGAGGGGGCATCTGTAGACCAAGGTCATGCTCAGCTGCTAGCTGAGATACATGAGACCCAGTCTCAAGGACTAGTGACATATTCATGTCAGTGAAGAAAAAACAAGCAAGCAAACAAACAAAAAAGCAGTAGTCTATACCAATGTTTCCTTGTACTGTGAAAAATCTGTTAGCCCACAGTTAAACAATGTCATGTTTAATCATTCAGTTGAGGACATATATTTTCAAATTGTAAATTGGGGTGAGGATTATTTTAAAGACAAAGTAAAAGAATAATTAAGGGTTATACTTATCCCTAAACAGGACATCTGTGCTTTACTGTATAAAATGAATTTCAAAGAGCTAGGAAGATGTCTCAGGTGGTAAAGTGCTTGATGGGCAATTATAAAGATATGAGTCCAAGTCCAGAGGACCCACATAAAATTCACGTGTGGCTGTGCCTGACCATAAAGTCGGCCTGAGGTGAAGGTAGAGGCCAGGGGAACCCTGGAGTTCACTAGCCAGGTAATGAAGCATGACCTGTGTGCTATATATGAGGTTAGGGGTTATATATCAAAATAAATAAATGGATGATAGATAGATAGATAGATGATAGATAGATAGATAGATAGATAGATAGATAGATAGGTGGGTGGGTGAGTGGGTAGATAGATAGATAGATAGATAGATAGATGATAGATAGATAGATAGATAGATAGATGTGTGGGTGGATAGATAGATGGACAGATAGATAGATAGATAGATAGATAGATAGATAGATAGATGGATGGATGGATAGATGGATGGATAGATTAGTGGGTGGATGGATGGATAGATGGATAGATTAGTGGGTGGATGGATGGATAGATAGATAGATAGATAGATAGATAGATAGATAGATAGATAGATAGATAGATGATAGATGGATGGATGGATGGATAGATGGATGGATAGATTAGTGGGTGGATGGATGGATGGATGGATGGATGGATAGATTAGTGGGTGGATGGATGGATAGATGGATAGATAGATAGATAGATAGATAGATAGATAAATAGATAGATAGATTGATAGATACATAGATACATTGATACATAGGTACATACATAGATACATAGATACATACATAGATACATAGATACATAGATATGATGGACAGCAACTGGGGAAGAGGACATGTTGTTCACCTCTGTCCTTTTTATGCATTCACACAGACAAGGACTTATAGACATAAAGATGTGCCTCTGTGTACAGCACTGACACACACACACATCCATAGGTACATTTGCATTTCAAGAACACAGAAGTTTTCAGTATTAAAGCTAGATTTTTTTTTTCAAAAAAAAACTAGAATAACTCAAGGCTAACCCTCTTGTGGGTGACTGCACACTGTAGCAACAACTAACGCAGCAACTGTTCCAGGTTATTCTCTTGCTTGCAAGCCAGTGAAGATTAAAGCAAGTAAGAAAACGTAGCCACTAGAAACACACTCAGGGCTGTGATTTCATTTGACATTTGTTGTTATTTTCTACAGACTCATGACCCAACGCAAGGTATCCTTAAATAATTGAAATGTTAACCCATGGGAAAGCATGAAATGCCAATCAAATCTGTGAGTAAACTTCTCCCAAATCAGTTCTTTCAGACAACTTCTGGTAGTCATGCTCCTGCCTTTGAAACTGGTGTTAAGGCCACCGGGTGAAGGGGTGGGGGACTCTTCAAGACCCAGGTACATTCTAGGCATTTAAAATCTGACCACCAAATGTAGGGGTTGACTGTCTGCCCAGCACAGCTTTGAAAGCTTGGCAATGAAGTCCTAATGGCTAGTTGAATGTTCTCTCATATTTCTTCTTAAAGCCAGGGGGTGGGGAGGGGGAGTTAAAGACAAAAAAAAAAAAAAAAAAGAGCTGGAGAGGAAGCATGTCATTTGCTAGAGAACTGGAGCCTCTGGACGCATTTCTAGACAAAGATTAACAATATGCGTAATACAGACCCCCCCTTTCATTACAAAACTGAAAGATAAAACAAACACATTCTTCGTGTTCTTCTTTAGAAAACCTCATTTCCTTTCTCATCCTGCACCTTGTCATCCACCCTACAAAGAGATGGGTACATTTTCGCCCATGGTAATTGCCGAAAGCCTTCGTTTCCAAATCTGTTGCCGCAGATCAGAGTCTACAACAGCTTTTCCTCCGAGGACAGAGAAGTTTGACATCCAACTAAGCTCTGATAATGAATAATATTAGATATGGTCCACTATTGGTGGTCAAAAGTAAATGAACTATTTAGGCTCTTCCCCAAGGGATACCTGGTCTATATGAAGAGACAAAGCTAAAAAGGGGGTACAGTAGAGACAAATGGGGTCTACACTAAGATTGTAAAGAATATGCTTTATGTTTTGATAGAATTAATGGCCTACATAGCTCTTTTGGGTTGTTGACACAAACTAAAGTCATCAGAGTAGAGGGGACCTCCGTTAAGAAAATGACTCCTTAAGATCAGGCTTTAGGCAAGACTGTAAGGCATCTGTGTGTTGTGTTGTATTGTATGTTTGTTTTTTTAATTAGTGATTAATTCAGGAAGGCCCAGTATCTTGTGGGTGGTGCCTGGGCAGGTAGTTCTGAGTGCTGTAAGAAAGCAAGTCTGAGAAAGCTAGGATGAGCAAGCAAAGAAGTAGTACCCCTGCATGGCCCCTGCATCAGCTCCTACATCCTCTGTCCAGATGCCTTCCCTGTTTAAATTTCTGTCCTGATTCTCTTCAGTGGTGGAATAGGATATGGATGTATATGCCAAAGAAACCTTTTTTCTCCCAGCTTGCTTTTTCTGATACTCTTTCACCATCGCAAGAGACTTAGGCAACTAAGATAATGACATAGCAATGTGTTTAATGAAAACCTGAATTTTTCTTGGGATATTTTGCCCCATCTTCTATGTATTATCTGAAGCTGTTGACCACTGCTGAACATCCCCTAGGGTACACGGAAAGACAACCCACTTACCTATCTACCTTTGGCAGGGAATCTGTGAGTATGGTGTGATTCGTAGAAAATGCAATGAAAAATCATTTTTACTTAAAAATGTAAAATAGGAAAATGAAAGTAAAAAGGATGCAATTAGGAATGTGGAGAAAAACAATGGTGGGATGAAGAAGAACAGAGGTGAAGAATATGATCAGATTATATAATACACTTTCACGAAAATGCCTCATTATTTTTACAGTTGACATATGCTAATTATAACAATACACAATTAGCTTTGAAGACACACAGCAGCTACATTCTAGTTTTAAATATTCAGGTTGCAGGCTTTTTCTTTAGAGTCCCAATATCTTCTCAACTCCACATTTTGGGGGATGGGGCATTTTAAAAATTCTGACATACTTTATTTTAAACATGCATCCTGCTCCCAGACAGGATGAAAAGAGTCAAACCCCAGTGACTTTCCAAGTACCTAAATTTTGCTCAAAAGTAAAAGCCTGTGTGATTAACTCAAGCAGGAGCTAATAGGAAGGGAGGTAAGAACTGGAAGCCAGGGTCAGTCTACCACTTCCTATGTTTCTTTGGGCAAATGATGTTATTCCTCTAAGTTACCGTTTCACCACTCAAGAAGTACCAGGAATAAAAATAAGCCCTGTGTCGATGCCTGTTACACACCCAACAGATGCCCAGCATCTATAATGCAAACACTGTATAAATGCTGATACTCTCTTGCTACTGTGATCTCCCTTAAGCCAATAGTATCCTTGTTTCTTCGAAATGGTTAACAATGATGCCATCTTAAATAACCATGTCTATATGTAGTAAGAAAACCAAGTAATTGTAAATATCACCATTCTGGAGGCTGGAGTTTCAGACTGAAAAACAAGGAGGTGGGGGGGGGACACAAAGACAGGGAAGGGGGGAAATGAACATGAGCATTCTTCTCTTTCTGCTTCTCGACTGTACGTATGTATAACCATGTGCTTATTGACTGAATTCCCCTAAACTCTATTCCCTTCAACTCTGAACCTAAATTACTAAACCGACTCTTGTCAGGTGTTTTGCCTTAGGGACAAGAAAATGAGTGTGATCTGAAAACAGTACACATGCATGTAGGAAATTATTTTAGCAGGCTTGCTTCTACACTGTCATATATTTGAGCTTCTCCATTGTTTTCAAGGATGACTTTCTTAAGAAGCCGAGAGTTTGTGGGGTGGCTATAAGATTCTCAGTGTGTAAGAATTAATGTGCAATTTTTCTAAACACTAAAACCTATATTTAAAAGTCCAGCTGGAGACACAAGGTCATAGTCGTTATTCAAAGGTCTGCTCAGTTTCCACTCACCCAGCTCCATCAGGACCTCAGTTAGAAGCATACAACCCAGAGATGGGAAAAACAGTGTTTTATAAAGAGGGTAGAGTAGTAAGAATTTATGGGATAGAAAGGTCAATAGGCTTGTCAGTCTCCTCAAAGCATCTTCCTTGTAGTGGAATGGAAGAGAAGCAGAAGGTGGCCTATTCTTAATGGCGGTCTTGATGCTTGTATCTGCGATGGGTTCTGCAAAGTTAGGACTACCATCTCTGATGCTTGCCCTGGGAGGCAGTAGATGCCAAGGATAACTTCCTAAGGGGCAGAAGTAGAGACAACATGAACGTGCATTTGCTTTGACGGCTTCAGCTCCAGCTTCAGTAGATAACTCCATGCCTGCTCATATTGTAGCAGCAATATGACAGAGAGAGAGAGAGCAGGGGAAAATGCTGTAGAGTGGCCCCTACCACTGATAATTCCCCAACACTGTAACAGGTAGATGGTAAGATCTGCTGCCTTTGAATTCTCCTGTAGAGGCACCATGGAAGGTTGCTCATACCACAAAGCAACTAGAAGATGTGATAATGGATTGATTAGCTAGATTCTTGATGTGGGTATGTTTCATCCCATGCAGGAAATCTGTAAAGAGGCCTAACGTGATGCTGAGATCTCCCAGTGAGATGTGCAGATATAAATGTGTAGCTCTGTGGTCCGTGGTCTGGGGAAAAAAACTGTCCCTGATTCTTGAACTTTCCTAAAATATAGGAAACAGAAGTTCGTGTAAATGCTATAAATACTTATCTGAGTTAAACTCTCTTTTCAAGACCAAGAAAAAGAACCTAAAATATTCTCTGGAGAAAACATGATCTTTCTCTATATTTTAGTTGTCAGTTTTGACAAGAATGACACAAGCTAATTAAATTTTTGTTAATTTATTTTGTCTGATTCAGTGACTGCCTGTCACACAAATCCCTCAATAACTAAGATTTCTCTCTGCCATAAACTCTCTCCTCTTTCTCTGCAGTGCCATTAGGTAAACGCAAGAAAAGTGGGCCCGTTTTACTCAAATAAACAGTAAAAGCACTTAAACTCAATCCGCCCCCCGATACTTCAACCCCTTGTGTCTGCTGTGGAGGGGACTTACCTCTTTCCAGCTTATAAATCTCCTCAGGGCCATTACCCTTTACGAAAATGAAATCCTTTATGTTGATAGAACACAATGATGGAGTTCAGAGTTGATAGCAGATAAAGCAAAAGAGGAGCGCCAGTCCCTTCATTGCCTTCAAATTCCCAAGGAATGTTCTCTCTTGTCAACTTTTTCTTTGAAATAAAACCAGAGAATGACAGGTGTCATCACTCCCATCCTCCTTATCTGAAATGATTGAAGCCTTTGTCTACCTGTCAAGAGCAAGCGACGACTTCTTATCAGACATACAGACGCACAAAGACCTTGATGTTTAGATGGATAGCAACATGTTCACGGTACTTTCCACTGAGGTGGCTCTCCAGCCCTACTTTCTCTCCCACATTACTCTTGTCAAAGGCTGTATTTCCTCCTTCCTCCAGGTGTAACACAAATGCCAGTCCCACTTCAAAGCTTATGCTCACTACCTTTGTGATCACTAGGCCATTACCCCTGGGAACGGGGGATCGGCTCTTCTTGGTCTGTAGGACCGTAGTCACCTTTGCACATCTGTGAGGCTTTCAGAGTCTATTGAAATCATAGCCTCAGACCCATCCCTGAGAGCATAAGAAGGGAAACAGTGTGTAAAAGGGATAGCATCAAGCAAAGTGAGAGAATGCTCAGAAAGGATGATAAAGAAAACACTCGTTTTAAAATGTAGCTGTTAATCCAATCTGCCGACAACAATCGGTAGTAAGCCAACACGTCCTGCATTTTCTGAGGCTTATTTCTTGTGTGTACACATTGTCCCCGTGCAGAATATAGTTGTTTCTTTTTCTTTGCAGTAGTGGTGGTGATGGTGATGGTGATGACTATGTGTATTTGTGTACACCTGTGCATGAAATGTAAAAGAGAGAGGGAGGGAGGGAGGGCGGGAGGGAGGGAGAGAGAGAGAGAGAGAGAGAGAGAGAGAGAGAGAGAGAGAGAGAACAAGAGAGAAAAGAAGAGAAAGAGGAGAAGGAGAAGGGAGAAGAGAAGGTGAGGGGGAAGAAGAGGTAGGGGGAGATGGAGGGAAAGGGAGAGAGAGAGTATTCATGTGCACACCATATAGATATCGTGGTGAACATGTGGAGATCAAATCCAAACTTTCTGTATACTACCTTTTCCTTCCACTTTGGGTTCAGGATACTTAGGTTCTCAAACATTCATAGAAAGCACTTAGACCAGAGGTTCTCAGCCCTGGATCCCTTTAGAGTTGAACAACCCTCTCACAGGGGTGACCCAAGACTATCTTGCATATTAGATATTTATATTATGATTCATACCCCAGGACAAAATTACAGCTATGAAGTGGCAATAAAAGAATTTTATACTTGGGGCTCACCACTGCATGAGGAACTGTATAAAGGGTCACAGCATCAGGAAGGTTGAGAAGCATTGTTCTTGGCCCTCATGTCCCGCAGCCTGTGCTGTGGAATGCAGAAGGTCATTGCTCCCTCTGACAGCACCCTGATTTAATTATATTCAGAATCAGCCTTCAGAATGTCAGCAGTGCCGTTGCTCTGGTTGTCACTGCTTTTCTGTATGCCTGCCACGGTTAATCTTGATTCTCAATATGAATGGATTTAGAATCAACCTGGAAGCCCACTTCTCCGTCGAGCATTTCTAAATTAGTTAAATCGTCTAAATAAATCTAAATCTTGGTAGCACCATGCTATGGGCTAGGATCCAGACTAAATATAAAGGAGGAAAAGAAACAGATTAGCAGCATTCATCTCTCTTCTTCCTGACTGTTGACATGATCACAGTCATGTGATCAGCTGCTTTTTACTGTACGTTCTCCACCTCAGTGGGCATCCTCTCACACTGTGGATGAGTGTCAACTCTTCTTTACATTTTAAAACAATTACATAGCAGCAACAGGAAAAGCAATATAACACCCAAAGTAGAAGATTGCTCATTCTATTTATACCAAGACGATTATACCAGCCACAGCAACATCATCCCTATCTCTTGACCCCAGAAACCTTTCTTATAAAAAACAACTTAATACTTACAATACTCCTGTTGTCTTCATGTCTTCTCTGTTGCCAGGATAAAATAGTCTGACAAAAAAAGCAACCTAAGAAAGAAAAGGGTTCATTTCGATACACAGGCTCAGGTGATAGTTCACCCAACCAGTAGCAGAGAAGTCAACAGTGCCAGAGCTTAAGAAAACTGGTCACATATCCACAGTCAAGAGCGAGAGTGGTGGGCTACCACACACCTGCTTTCTAAGCTCTTCTTGCTTTCCCCATTCCTACATACCTCAGAACCTCTGCCTGGGGAATAGTACCACCTATAGTGGGCTAGTATTTGCACTTCAATTAGCAGAACAAGGAAATTCCCTCACAGATACTTTCAGGGTCTCTTTTCTCAGGTGAGTCTAGATTATGTCCAGCTAACACTAAAGCTAATCATCAGGATTTCTATGGAACTATGATCGTACCTATTTGAGAAATTTTTTTTTAAAAAACCTAAGGGAAAAATGATATAAAATAAGTCACATGATTTGTGTCAATGTCCAAGTTTGTCAACAATCGCAAAACCTTTATTCTGAGCAACTTAGGAATCAATCAGTGGCTGTCAGAAATAGAAACTTCAGAGGAGGTAAGTGATGAATTATCTTTATTGAAATTTGATGAACCAGTTTCATGTTAAATATTTGGCTAGGACTTAAAGGAAAATATACCAAAATGTTATACTTTAATCTATCCTTATGTTCCCAAGAACCTCTTCTTCTGCCAAGCCTTATAGTTTTGTAGACTTTTATGCCCTCACCTTTAGATTATAAGCATTATGAAATTTTATTCATCTTACTTCTGCTAAATAAAATACTCTACAACATTTACCCCCTCTAAATAAACTATTCATTTGTACATATATTCATTTATCCCACATTGATTTTAAATTGTAACATAATTATTGGACACAGTTTTTTAAAAATTATATATATATATACATACATACATTATATATATATATATATATATATATATATATATATAATATTCATATATCCATGCGTTCAGGTGCCCTCAGAGGCCCAATGGAGTACATCTATACCCTGGAGCTGGAGTGACAGGTGTTTGTGAGTAACATGGGTGCTAAGACCTAAATTAAAGCCCTCTGGGATAGCAGTAGGTACTTCTAACCAACCACTGAGCCAACTCTCCAGCCCTGGATCTGTTTTTTAAATCGTATGCAGGTACAAAAATTTTGTGATGTGCTGTCCCACTCTTTGGAAGTTCCTGTGAAGGAACTAGATGGAGAATTTCTCTCAAGGATGGGCAGCAGAAGCCAAGAGACTCAGCCCCATGGGATTCATCAGAGAAAGTTAAGGGTTTTCTTTGTTTGGAATTAGTCACTTCATATTCAAAGAACCTTTTAGTACGAGGACAAGACTTTTGTTTTGATGTCTTATGCAATGTGGTCACTTCTGCATAAAAGAATCTACGCTTGTTTTTTAATTCCTCTTGGCAGCTCAAGACCCAAGTACGTGACTTTACCCTCATAAATACTCTGGCTCATTAGCTGTTCCTTCCCAGGTGCCCTCTGTACCTTTCCTCCCTTTTCTGTAGCTGGAATTCATTCTCAGAACATGGTGCACTCTCCCTCAACCAAAAAATTGAAATTGAAGAGTTGCTTATGACCAAAGAGATGCTGTCATGAGTTCATGGAGTCACCCCGTGGTGTTAATTGATTTACCAATGCTTCAGTAAATTCACTCTCAATCAGAAATGAACATACATATCAAGTGACAAGGCAGAGCAGACCCACTGATGTCATCCCTTTGCAGTTCTCTCTGTCTCTCAACCTCCCCCCCCCTCTCTGTGTGTGTGTGTGTGTATGTGCTCTGTCTCTCTGTCTGTCTGTCTGACTGTCTCTCTCTGTCTCTGTCTCTCTCTGTCTCTTTCTCTGTATGTGTGTGTGTGTATGTGTGTGTGTGTGTGTGTGTGTGTGTGTGTGTGTGTTCAGAGAGTCTCCAGCATACACTAATCTCTAGTTAAATATGTAGTCAGGGATGACTGAACTTTTGATCATCCTGCCTCTCCCTCTATAGTGCTAGTATTACAGGTGTGTGCTACCTGCTTTGTTTATGTACAAGCTAGGGATCAGAGCCAGGGCCTTCTGTGTGTAAGGCAAGAATTCTTCCACATCTCAGGTCCCAGCTGATGTTTGTTTTAAGGTTCTTTTATTTTGTGCCATTGGGGGGAAAATGTGAAACTGAATGAATATTTCTCCTATCCTAAATTTATATTGCCAAAAATTTTGTTGAGGCTGAAAAAATTGCTGTGTTCCATCAAGGGATAAATATATTCAACCCCATCCCATTTTCTTTCAGGAAAGACCATATTGGGGTGAGTATCAATTTTGTGGCTCAGTGTTAGCTTCACATTACCAGTTGACACCTCAGTAGACAGTAGTGGCATGGTCACCTCTCCAGAGATCCAGTTGGCACCTACCCTCTGTCAAAGAAGACCGGGGCCATTTCTCTATGGCTGGGCCTCCAGTGTAACATGAACACCCAAAGCTTTCTCTGCTGTTGCTCTTCTTTCCTGGAATATAGAAGTATGGGCCAATGCTGGCAAGAGAGGTAAGTTGTGAACTATGAAGAGGCTCTGGCAAGGGGTTAGGACTAAGGTCTTCCCGACTTAAGTCACTGGGTTATCCAAATTCAGGGGGAAAGGCATATTACATTTCACTTATAATCTTCATTTCCTGTCTGACCTGGAATGTACCTCAGTATTCTCACTAACCTGCCCCTAGAGAAACTTAATGTCCATTCCAGACCAAAAAGATGGAGGACCGTTGCATGTCTTAGCCTATAATTAGTAGGATGGTGGCTTTGGCTGACTAGGCAATGATTTCTGCAGTTTGATGGGACAGGAAGTGTAACCCAGTCTCCGTGGAGAGGATGCAGGGATGAGTTCTCGGTCTGGGGGCATAATGGATCACATCCCAAGTTCACAGTATCCTAATCCCCTCCACCCCAATGGCTTTAAATGTTCAGTAAATTAGGCTCTGATGTGATTAGTCACTTCATAAGTGGCCTTTTTGGGGGAAATTTGCTGGGACAACTGTTGAGTGATGTCTCAATTTATGGCCCATAGGGACAAAGCATCTCTGGTAATGCCATTAAGTGGAGAAAGACGAATGCAAATGTACCATTTTCTCCTCTCAGTGGTAACTTTTAAGTGTTTTAAAAATATTTTCAGTCCCATCAACACAGTGTTGCTGCCATCCGTGCAGGAAGAGGTGAGGGTGCCAGAGGAAGAAAAGGCAAACACTTGCAGGGAGCTCCTTCAGTTTCTCCACTCTCACCGTGCAAGGCATCTTTATTTCCCCCTTGCAACTGCACGGGGAAAAATAACAATCTGCACTAAGAATCTGTTTTTTTTTATATTGGAGTGTTAAAGATTTAATTAAGACCTAATATAACTCCCACAATGACTAATAGCACTAACTGTCTGAACAGGTCTCTAGGCAGAGCTACCAATGACAACTTAGAAAGCATTGCCTTTACTGCTACCTCTGGTTTTACTGAAGGCCAAGAGCTTCTCCGCGGGGCACTCGAGGGCACAGAATAAGGAGGGCTGGGTAGCTTTCAAGCAATATTACGTTGTTAAATGTGCCTATTCTGACCTCTTTCCCTTCATCTTGGCTCTTGAGTCTAATCCTCACTAGTGCATTAGAACTAAGAAACAGGCTACAGGACTGGAGATGATGGGGGTGTCTAAAAATAAACTAGGCTGGCTCATTCAACAATATCCTAAAGGTTATGGATTTTGTCACAGACAAAAACAAGCCTCTCATTTCCTCCCAGGGTCAAAACAAAATGAATTTTGCCAAAGCATCTGCAGATTAATCGGAGAAGAGCGCTGGCTTCCTTGGACTCCACCCTGTCTAGACATTGCAATCCCAGAGTTCCTCTGGTCACTTTCCATCCTTGCTTAAGGAAGCCATAAATCTTGAATGCCCCATGCAGGCAATGCACATCTTAGGGATAAAATGGCCTTGGCTTATGGCTTCCAAGGTCTTCATTTCTAATACAAGTAGATGAAGACTTCTTCATATTCCCTATATCAACCCTGCTGTTCTTTACTCTGTAAGAAACCATAAGGCTTGCCAGTGAACCTTACCATGCTTTGTATAGTAATTAACAGGGAAAGTGGTTCAAATCTCTATATAAAGATCAAGCATTGCTATGCCTAGTTAATAATAATAGTAATAATAACTAGATTTGGGCGAGGTAAAGAATCAAGCACATGGTCTTACTCATATTACCCAAGCACTCTGACCCTGAGCTACTGCCCCCGGATCATGTAATAATGTGACTTTAAAACCTCCTCAGTTCTACTGTGGCTCTGAATGATACTAGGACACTAGAGATACTTTGATAAAACCCAGTGGGAAAATATGTGCATTGACAATAAGATCAAGGGGATTAGAGGAGTTCATCGTTGTGTCTGGAATTCTAAAGGAGATATAAAGATACATTCACTGTCAGGGTCTACCTTGTTTCACTGTGCTTATGACCTGGCCTGAAGGAAATGGCAGGTTCAACATTAATTCACCCATATTTGTTATTCATAAAAATGCACAACCGTTAACGTTGAACCAAGTTCATGATCTCACCAGACACAAAACACATCAGAGTATAATCCTTTAGAGTCCCTTGTTTCGTCTCCAGTGACAGGTTTGGGACATGTCCAGTAAAACAAACAAGAAGGATTCGGAGCCTGACAGAGACACCAGAAGCTGCCCTGACTGGAATAAAAGAAAACTGGCTTTTGGAATCAAACCTAATAGGGACAGGTGTGCTTCAAGGATAACAACATTTCCTATCTACTAATATTATGCCAGCTAGTCTCATATCTTCCTTCTCATTATGCAGGTCTTATTCGTTTTGAATTACGCAGACAAGTATGTTTGTATATTTCTCATTAGAGCATTAATTCTTGCATGCTGGGTGGGACATACATTGATGACCTACATGTAAGTGATGCAGATGATTGCTCCAAAATCTCACTGTCAGCATGAACCTCATGTCTGGAGGCTTAGGAGATGATTGGCAGGGTTTTTTTTTTTTTTTTTTTTTTTTTGGTTTGTTTTTACTGCTGTGATGAAAATACAACTCATAAAAGAAAGAGTTTATTTACTTACATTAACTCCAGAGGGATATCATATCACCTAACTGAGAAGTGGGTAGGTACGATGACTGGAATGGGAGGCTGAGAGCTCACATCAGGAACAGCAAACAGGAAGCAGAAAAAGTGACCTAGAAGTGACAGGAATCCTTAAACTCTCAAAGATTATTCCCATTGACATGCTTCCTCCACAAAGGCTATGCCTCCAAAACCTCCTAAAACAGTGCCACCAACTGGGAGCCTGTGGTCGAAATACATGACCCTATGGAGGACATTCTACTTCAAATCAACACACTGCCCAACGTGCACAAAAGAAAAAAAAAAGAAAAGCCACACAGAAGTACACTGCTTGATTTGAAGTCCAGTCTCCTATGCATAATCTCAAGGACCTCCAGGTGGTCCTGAACAGACTTATATCTCAAAGAAACTCTAAGGAAATGCTGGTACTGGGGATGAATCTCGGGTGGTAGAATGCTTGCATGCAGGAAGCCTGGGTTCCGTGTCCACCATTGTATAAACTGGGCATGGTTGCACATACCTGTAAACCCAGCATTCTAGAAGTAGATACAGGAGGTTTAAACATTCAAGGTCATCCTCAGCTGTGCCCTGACTAAAGGTATCCTGAATCCAAAAAGAGAAAAACGTGAAGAAGGATGAGAGAAAGAAGGAGGGGAGGGAGGAGAGGTCAAAACAGTCAACACCATCAGCACCCTCTTTACCATCATTACCAACAACACTACCATTGGCACACATATTAGAGGTTGCCAGTCTTCTGGTTCTCCATATTTTTTTCTATCCAAGAGGCTCTAAAAAGTTCTAACCCAACCAGGGGAAAACAGTGCAAACTGTGTCTTTTACCTAATGCAGGGGGCAGCATTAGGTAAAAGGAGCTCCATCTCTGTTGGAAACCTCTTTTAACATGCTCCAGAAGCCCTTCCTTCTATGAAGAACACATCAGACACACCAGAGAAGGAAGACAGTGGTGTTGATTCCAGACATACTAAGTAGTCTGCAGAAAGCTGTTTTTCTCACTTGGATACTGCATTCTTGGTTAATATGGGAACTGAGCAGTACCAGAATGTCATATTTCAAGACAGGTTAGCCTTGGGTAGGGAGGTGAACTGAGGCAGTCAGCAGAATGTGGCCAACAGTTTATCTTTCAACCACCAAGGACACAAATTGGCAAGCTCTGGCAGAGACTGGCAAACTTCATTTCCCCTCTCCTGCCTCTGCCAAACCACCTTAAATCCTGACATGTACAGTGTTTGCCTCCTTAGCACAGGACCTTCCTAGAGACCAGAATCTGAGACACAGAGCTTCCTTTCCTAGGTCAGGCTGTCCAGACACTGTCCATCATGGTCTTGGTTTGTCTGTCACATCCCTTTGCAGACTCAGTTCAGAGTTCAGAGTCACAAATGAAAATACATGCATTCTTCAGGTTTCCTGTAACTCCGAAGGAAAAAAAAATGATGTCCACTATGAATTTCATCTGTGTTCAAAGCACAGAATATTCTACTGTGAGGCCAGCAAAGAAAGAATTGTAGCCTTTTCCCTGAATTATGTTATAACAGTAGTTCTGTGATTGTAGGAGCTTCATATAAAGTGGGAACTGATGGAGAGTCAGGTGATAAAGCCCCTGATTTCATGTAGGCACCACATACAGATAATACAGAGCACCTGGGTGGTCTGAATGAGAATGGTTCCCACCGGCTCATATATTTGAATGCATTTCCCCTAGTTGGAGGAACTGTCTGAGAAAGATTCGAAAATGTGGACCTGTTAATGTGAATGTGCCATGGGGACTGGCTTTGCGATTTCAAACACCTCCAACATTACCATGTGCTCTCTCTGCTTCCTATGTGTTTATCGATGGGGAAGTGAGCTCTTGGCTACTGCCCTAGTGCCATACCTACTTGCCTGTAGCCAAGATCCCAACCTTGGTGGTGGTGAACTCCTATTTCCCTGGAATAATTGGTCCCCAATGAACCCTTCCTTCGATAAGTTGCCTTGGTCATGGTATTTTATCATAGTAATAAAGAAGTAACTGAGACAGAGATCAATATGGAAAGCCAAGAGCCTATTTTGTGGCTGAACTCAGGCAATGCATGCACTGAATGTTCTAGAAGGTGTTCTGTGAACCACTTTGGCTTCATCATAGCTCCTTGGAGTACCACATAAAGTTTGCATCTGTTTTCAATGGGATTTATTTCGTTTCTTTTATGTATACAGCTATCTTAAATTGTTTTGAGAATGCACCTTATGGGAAAAGAAAACAAAGGAGGAAAAGGAGTGTGACACTGAGTCGCACCCACCATTGCTCTCTAAATATTCACAGAGCTACCACCCTCCCAATAGAGTACCCTGAACTTTTAACATAGAGGAAATTCAAGGTGGGCATCAGTTTTCTCCTGCAAATTTCCAGGAAAACACAAGGGTGTGTGAGTATTTTCATTTATGACTTGGAAATCCATAAAGGTAAATATGGAAAAGAATATGACCAACCAAATGGTCCAAGGCCATGGTCGATGATATCTGGACAGCCTAACCTAGGAGAAGAAGCATTGTGACTCACCTGCTGGTCTCTAGAAATGCCCAATGCTAAGGAAATCTTTCCATATATATGTCTTTTAGTTTATGACTTTTGCACCCAAAATCCAGTAATCATAAAGTACAGTACAGAAGCTGGCTTGAACATTCTGCCTCACTAATAATATGTCTCAACATATTATTTCTACTGATTTTCAATCAGAAATTTTAGGAAAGTTTCATCAATGATTATAAATTCAGAGAAATTAATATGTATATATATTAAACATTTTACATATATACATTATGTATATGTATTATGTGTATATGATGTATGTGAGTGTGTGTAAAAGCAAAGTGTCTTATACTGCAGGTGATAAAATGTTAGATTGGTTAGAAGCAGGAACTCGTAAAACTAACTCCATCTACCATGTGCAGGATGCAAAAGGGGAGTGTGGGTACCAAAATAAATGTTATGATCATTAGAATGGGAATGTAGGTTTAGATGCTATGCTAGGTGGGGAACAAAATCTGTATATCATACTTAGGCAACATTCCCCACCTTTGAATTCTCTTATTAATTAATCTAAGGTACTGTTCTTTCAAATCTTGAGCTGTTCTTTATAGGTAGCCAATGATGGCATCTGCATGCTCAAGCTTATTAATTTAAAATAAATAGAAGTCATGGTAATGTAGCTCAGTGGTAAAGAATTTGCCTAGCATACAAAAAATTTAAACAGGATTAAGATGTATATTGGTAGAGGAACAAGTGCTTACCCTCCCATTGATGATAAATAAGGCTCTCCTTTGCTGTATATGAGGCAGGAGCCACGGACCCATCCTTGTACAATCTTTGGTTGCTGGTTGAGTTCATGGGAGCACTGAGGTGTTCGGTTAGTTGATGCTTTGTTGTTCCTATGGGGTTGCAATCCCCTACAGCTCCTTCAGTTCTTGCCCCAGCAAAAGGGAATGCTAGAGGGCTGAGGCAGAAGTGGGGAGGCAAAGAGGAGGAGGAGAGGGATGGGAGTTTGCAGAGGGGAGACCTAGAAAGGGTACAACATTTGAAATGTCAATAAAATAATCTAACAAAAGATACATAGTTCTGAGTCTCATTAGCCACATTTCAAAAGCCCAATGGTTAGTAACTGTTGTATTGGGCAGCACAGATGGCTTGCACATTCTTTCTGAGGAGGCATGAAAAACTGTCTACTTATCTCAGATGTGGCTCCAATGGTAGAAGCAGATAAGGGATATTCCATGCAGGGTTGCTTGGTGAACCAACATCTAGCTGGTATTACTAACAGGAGCATGGCTGAATAGTTAATGACCAAAGCATGAGCAACTATGACTACTTACTCTACACTCAGTTCTAAATGCACAGATCAGTCACCTACTGTGTCCTCCCACTGCTATCAGAAAATCAGTAAAGAGTTGTGGAGATTCCACTGAACTGATACAACATTTTTTTTTTATGTGTAGAAGAAGAGAATTACAAAGCAATGCTAAGCATGCAGTATGAGCACCATAGCCAGTTGCTATCACTGTTGTGTATTGCACACTATATATAATTAACTACATGTGCTATGCTTTAATATAGCTAACAGCATGGTACATTTGTTTATGCCCATATTGCATAAAGCACGGGAATGACACATTGCCTCACAACATTAGAGCAGCTGCAGTGTTACAGGATGCTAAGGATTCACCTGCTCCTCTATAATCATGTGAGGCCATTGCATAGAGAATGTAGGGTTTCTTTTTAATTCGTTGTTATTGTATGTATTTTTGACAATTTCATATATTAGTTCATTATTCCCCTCCACTTCCACCCAGCTTCTTTGGATCTCCTCAACGTGTGTGTATGTGTGTGTGTGTGTGTGTGTGTGTGTGTGTGTATGTGTGTGTGTGTTTGTGTGTTTGTGTGTCCACTCAGTCTATTTAGATTTGCTTTTATATACAAGATTTAGGGATGACCATTAGGAATTGGATAACCTATTGGGGGGTCATTTCTGGGGAAGGACCATGTGAATTCCCTCCATCCATCTTAGCTTGACAGTTGCTGTTTGGTTGTCAGTTGGTGTTGTCATTGTACAGGTGTTGTTTATATGATCATATAGCTGAGATTTTTGTGGGTGCAGATTTCCTGACATATCCCTGACACTATCTTTTAGCAAGTGTTCTGGTCTTCTGGCTCTGACCCCCCCCCCCCCACACACACACTTCTGTAATATTCTCTGAGCCATAGGTATAGAGGTTGCATTTTGGATGTGTCAGTTGAGGTTAAGACCTCCACACTCACTTGTGTGCATTCTGACCTGTGCATTCTGACCAATTCTTACTTTCATCTGCTGCAACAAAAGAAGCCTCTTTGATGATGGGAAAGATATACACTTATCTGTGGGTATTAGTATTTGGAATGCAGTTAGTAATCATGGTAGTTCAGTAGTAAGTTCTTTTCTTGGGTCCATGTCATCTCTCTCTCTCTCTCTCTCTCTCTCTCTCTCTCTCTCTCTCTATATATATATATATATATATATATATATATATATATATATATGTGTGTGTGTGTGTGTGTGTGTGTGTGTGTGTGTGTGTGTGTGTACATATATGTATGTATGTGTATGTATATGTATGTATCTATATTTATATATGTATATAAAGATATCTATTAAGACTTTACTAATAAAATACCAAGTACATATTAGATGTATGATATGTACTTTCCAAATTAAGAAATTTAAATACATTATATTTTAATGACAATTTATATGTGAGATATCTGTCTATGTCTGTGGTGTTTGTGTGTGCGCCTGTGTATGCAAGTACTTGTGTCCATGGGCACATATACAGCCCAGAGCAGAGTACTGGATGTTTTATCTGTTCTTTTATCTGTCTTATTATCTAAAGGCAGGGTCTATCTCTCTCTCTCTGAACCTGGAAGTTGCTATTGAACCATGAAGCTCATGAGATTCACATGTCTCTGCTTTGCTTCTGTATTCGCAGGCACACACATCCAGGCCTGGCTTTTTTCTGGATGCTTGGAATCTAAACTCATGTACACAGAATTCTGCATGGTAAGCACTTTACCAGCTAAGCTGCCCCTCCACACACAACACACACAACAAGACCCTCATATGTGCAAGACCTCCTGTGTATCAAGTATCCCACGGCATAATATCATTATAAAAACATACACTAGCCAAACTTTACCAATGACACACTTATGCAAAAGAGGATTTCTATCTCACGCCACACAGATTCTGTTTGTTGAAGGGCAATTAGGAAAGCCAAATAAATTATTAAAACAGAATTTTACCAAATATCAAGGTAATTCAATTCCACTGATTTATATGAACACATGTATATAGTATTCACAATGCCGTGAATGAAACCTAACCACCGTGGTTCTTCCTTCTTTATAGGAAGAAAGACAAAGTCTGAATATAAAGCCATTAGCAGGATTAGGAAATGATGCTGCTGGAAAATGGTTTAAGGGGAGGCAAATTAAGTAGGCAAAGAAGCAAACAACTGGAGACGAGTTGTGTGCCACTGTAGACAGGTGGTGGTCACATGATAATGTTTGAGGAGAGAGCATGTGTCAAAGTTGAGAACACTCAAGGAAGACACCATTGTGGATGCTAAGGCCCAAGAATCAAAGTGTGTTGGTTGAAGCCAACTAAGCGAAAGAAAGCAGATGACTAGAATGAAATACGGTCAGAGAAATGAGAAATCAGGTTGCATGGGACTTTGCAAGTTATGGTGATGACTCCTCTTGGTCACAGATGTCTTCTGTTCCCTCAGACTTTAATTTCTGAAGTTCTAGGTGCTCATGATCAATCATGAGCTGAACTGTTAAAATGGAAAATTCCAGAAACAATCTGGTTTATGTAACTATTGCTTGAGTATCTTGTTATCATCACTACCATGGGTGCTGAGTGTTTATGGGAGCCATTTTATGCATGGTGCTTCATATATATATATATGACAAGATGGTTATTCGTGCATCAGTACTCTTGCTGATTCAGGGCCCACTGGAGGCTTCTGAAAGTACCTCATTTCTTCACAAGGCTGAGCACAGCATTATAATCCCAAAGTCATATGTGTGGGGGAAAGACCCACCAGAAGTTGTCTTCTGTAACTATCATTACTTGTTTATCAGTGCTGAGATCAGATAGATTCATCTACAAACCCATCTCAGACACAGTGTCTGACCACATCTGTACCCATTCAGTTTATTTGTGAATACTTGGCCTCAGCATGGAACCTGTTAACACCCAATGGGGACTGAAATCATTTACCCAGTCAGACACTCAGAGCGTCATAGTACAACCACCATATATTTCTAGACATGTTTATTGCCAGAATGGATACAAATTGAGTTTTCCATAATGCAATACATCAAGGAATACACAATGGAATAGAAGGGCTAGTTGAACCTGCACATTCTCTCAAGTCCTATTTTTAATCATTCTTTTTCTTTTTCATTATTTTCTTTGCTGAAATTGAGCACCAAACAAGAACCATCTTAAAGGAGAAAAGGGTTACAGTTGTTTAGGGTTCAAGATAAGAAGGACTACTTGTAGACCATCGTGGTATGAGATTTAAGGTGAGAAGGTAGGTGGCATTACATCAGGAAGCAGAGGCAGGATAGGAAGTGAGAGTGGGTTATCCCATGAGCCCTGCCTCCCTACTTGCTCCAGCAGCATTTCATGTCCTGGTGCTTCCACAACCTTCCTACCCAGGACCACCAGCTGGGAACTTAGAGCTTCAACACATGCATTTATGTGAGACAGTTCACACTCAGGCCACAATAGCATCCTCACTGTTTGCAGTAGAATGCCATGTTACATTCTTAAAACACACAGTGTTAGTGAGAGGAACATGTAAAGACAATGAGAAAGGTCACGGCAAGTTTACCGTGGTGGTTGTGGGTGGCAATTTTGCCTCATTCAAAGCCACACCCAACAACACTGAGGACAGAATTGGGAAAAGGAGAGAAAATATTGGTAATATATTGTCTGTCTGCCTGTCTGTCTGTCTGTCTCTTTGTCTGTGTTTCTCTTCTCTCTTCCTCTCTCCTTTTCATCCTTCTTGTGATCCTCCCTCCTCTTCATCCTTACCTTCTCTCTTTCTTCCTCTTTCTTTATTTTTCTTTCTCCATTCCTCACCTCTCCTCTTTCGTACTCTCTCTTTCCTCCATTTTCTCCCTCCCTTTTTCTTTATTCTCCTGTATTTTCTTTCTCCCATCTATCATTTCATCTGGTATCCTCTCTCTCCTCCTCCCATCTTTTCTTGCCACCCCCACCTTCTCCAGTTGTTTGTAGCCTTCTCAAGTTCCTGGTGCTGCCATGGAAATTAACAAGGATAGACCACTAACTAGCAAGGTAGAGACTTAATAAAACCAGAGACAAACATCATTGATCAAATGGTCCACAGCCTTGCACAATTAGTTTTCAAAAGACTGTTTTATACTTTGAGGAAAAATAATTGTCTTGCATGCTCATTACCGGCCCTTTATTGGTTCAAAGCAAAGCATAGAATTTATCAAGAAACACTTAAAGAATCATAAAGAAAGCCTTAGTAACTGAGACTGTAACTGGTACCTAGCCAACCTGGCCTTACCCTGGCCTCTAGGAAAGGAATGAAGACAGAACCTGTAGCATGTTTTCATGTATAATATTTACTTTTCAGTCCGAATGCAATGAATGGGCAACTCTGCCCTAAATGTGTACAACATGTGGGCAGATGTCAGCTTCTGGGGTCACTTGAGTGGCATTTTATGGCTGAGGACACACGATGCAGCTTGTTTCAGGCCATTTGAGCAGCACGTCAGTCCCATCACTCTTTGCTCATGGGCATATGGTGGGATGTCATTAACTTAGGAGACGGGCACAGCCATGAAAGTGGAACCAGATGTTCCAAAGTCAGCCATAAGTAGTGCTCCAATGCTCCAATGTTCAATTGCAAGAATGAGTATCTTTACCCATAGTGCCTCCCTCCCTCTTTCCATACACACACACACACACACACACACACACACACACACACACACACACATATATACACACACATACTTTCTGATGCATGAGCTTCAGTTAATTCAGTGGTAGAGAATTCAGACTGGGCACTGGTCGGGTGGGCCTCCTGTGTGTGAACCAGGAAACTTGGAGATGAAATACTGGGGCAGATGGGGGAAAAAGCCCCAGGTGCATCTTTCATCAGCATGTTTAACTACTGCTCTGCAATTAAGGCAAGCTCTTGGTCTGTCATCACAGGGGTCATGTGGACCAGGACCTTTGATATGTGACACCATCTGGAGCTACTCCTTGGTCCTAATAAACAGGACTACTTGAAGAGTAGAGTCTGAATATGCTCGTTGGATGGTCTGAGTTCTCTTAAGGCCATTTGGTTCCATACCAGATTCTGTCCTTCATAAATTTCTGAACACATCGCAGCATGCTTATTTCCCCTATTCTTGTAGATGAAACTCTTTATTCTAACTTCAATGGTCTATTTTAGCAAACTGAGTGATGTTTATGAAAATCAAGTGTTCAAGCTCTTTGCTGCATGCATTTTTTTGTAAGTTTTAGGAACAAGAAGTGATTTCAGCTGGAATCTTAAGTTTCTGTAGCTGAGATGAAACCATGAACAAAAGCAACTGGAGAGCAAAGGGTCTATTACACCTTATGTGTCAAAGTCTGTCTTCAAGGGAGCCAGGTGGGAGAAATGTTCCTTATTTCATCTCTCTGTAGCATGCTTACCCTGATTTTATATAACCAGTCCTTCAGTTCAGGGATAGTAACACCTGCAGTGGGCTAGTTCCTTCTACACATGTCATTAATGAAACAAACAAACAAACAAACAAAGAGATGGAAGGACAGACAAACAGAAATGAAAACAAGGAGAGAAATAGAGGGGAGGAGGAAGGATGAAATAAAAGAAAGAAAATGAAGAGACAAAGAAAGAAACAAAAAAGAGAAGGAAGAACAGACAAACAGAAATTAAAAGAAGGAAACAGAGAAAGGGTGGGATGGAAGGAGAGAAGGAGGCAGGGAGGAAAAAAGGAAGGAAAGAAAGAGAGAGGGAAAGAGAAAAAAGGAGAAAGAAATGACAGACGTAAAGGAGAAAAAAACAGGAGGGAAACAGACAGAAAGACAGAGAAGGCATGTAGGCAGGCCAAATTGAGAATGAGCCTGGTAGGAGCTCCTAGAATAATTTTGTACCCACATCATTTTTATGGTTTTCATCTTACTTGTTAATCCAAAGTCTTCATTCCCCTCACAACATGATCTTTAGAGACTGGTCTTCCATACAAAGATCATTTGCATGCTTGGCAAATTTATTCTCACTGGAACTTTGTTTAATATGTTTGTGCATAATTGTATTTAAGTAAATGATGAAATAAATAATTGAAATTCAGGTTTATCCTAGTTGGCATCATAGATATCTGCATACAACAGGACCCTCATCAAGGTTACATTTTCCTTTTCTTTTTCCTTATTTTCTCACATACAAATTCATCCTGACCGCAGCCTCCACTGCTTCAACCATGCCACATACTCATCTCCCCCAGATGCATTATTCACCTTTGACAATTGTGAGTTCCCCTTTAAAATGTGATTGTTATTTATACTCTTAAACTACTAAATGTTTTTTAAATTTAAGAGTCAAACATGTTTGTCACCTTTGCCATGACCCTAAAAACAAATATTAGAGACAAAATAACATTATTATATGATCTTACTTTTCTGAAATGTCCCAAATACCAACTAAATAGAAGGAAAAACAAACTTCATTGTTGTGGGAAAACATTATAGAGTGCATATTTAAATGGGTGCCAGGTTTCTTTATTGGGTGACAAAAAAACTCTAAACATTAATTGTGGTCATGGCTATATAACTCTGTAAACACATTAAGATTTATTTGATTGTATAAACAAAGCAAGTCAATTCTTAATATTGTTATTTAAATTAAACAACAATAAAATAGTCAAAAAACTTAAAATAGGCAAATGCTAGTAGTATCCTGAGAATAGCAGTGAGTCTTCACTTCTTCCTTTCCATTTACTTATTTATTTAATAACTTTACATCCCAGCCACAGCCCACTCTCCTCCCAGTTACCCCATGAGTCAAACTCTCTCTTAATCCCCCCTTCCCCCATTATCACAAATATATCATACTTTTTAATTGGCTAATCACGGTTTAATTTTTAAAATTTATTTACAATGTTTAATTTCCACGTGTATGTGTGTCTGCATGTGAAGGCCAGAAGATGACATCAGTTCTTCCGCAGCCAGAGTTACAAATACTTGTGGGATCAGCGAATCACAATCTGGTCCTTTCTGCAAGAGCAGCAAAATTGCTCATGACCACGAGCCCCCACTCTAGCCCCATCGTTTACTTTAACATTTGAAGTTCCAATATGTTTGAGAGTGGTTATATTACTCTTCCTATAGAAATGATCTGTTAAAGGGTAAGTTGGGTGGTTGTTTGGTTGTCTTGAGTTAAACTACTTACCCACTAGCTTAAAGTAAGATGACTTAAGGTCGGTTAATAAGAGCTCTCTCAATCACTTGTGCCTTCTGCCCTTGAACCAGGCAATAGACAAGACAGTTCTGCTCTTGGTTCAGACAGAGCTGAGTGACCAGAACAATATCTGGATCAACAGTCTTCAAGTTCTCCACTGTTGAGTCAGGGGTACAAACTAAGCTCCTGGTCAACAGATGTAGAAGCATTCTCCATGGCTATTTCCTTTGATGGATAGACTAGAAATCCCAAGCATCTAGGATGTGGACACTCCAGAAAGCATGACCATAGTTGGGATAATCAACCAAGAGTCTGAACTGAAGTTAGCCAAGGGAAATAAGATCAATCACAGAGAATTTTCCTTCTTCTTGCTAGGAAGCATGCATTTTATATCTTCCTGTTGTACATCATGTAGGAATATAATGACCATGTAAGTGCTGTATGGGGATGATCAGATTCTCAGGATGCACGTGAGCCTTTCAGTGTGTCCACCTGATGGATGTGCCAGGAATGTCGATGACAATAGCATAAAGAACCCTACACTTGCTCACAGCTTTCTTTAGTGGTTGGATATAATAGAGCAGAACGGAACTTTGAGTTCTTCAGAGTGCACAAGTTTCAAAGAAGGCAGAGTACCCAGGTTTGAATATCTTTGCATGCTTCACTGTTCCCTAGAATACCAAGGCAATTTTACATAATTTACATAAAGCTGTCACTGCACAAGAAAATATGTCATCAAGGAACATGTTAGCACAAGATGGTACTGTTCTGGATACAGAGACAAGATGCTCATGACAAGTTTGAGGCCAGACTGGTGTACATAGGAAGTTCCGGGCCAACCAGGACTATATGAGATACTAAATTAATAATAATAACAGTAGTGGTGGAGATGATGATGACAGTGACAGTCACTCCAATGACATCAGCTAGGATCTGTTCACCAGAATGATTTACATAAAATATTTATACCTGCAAGCTTTGGCTTTACAAATGTTCAGCTAACCCATGCTTCCTGGGAATACAACTGACCTTGGTTTGACCCAAGTCATATTGGCAACACTGAAAGCATCCATCGCATGCCGTTCTTGCTCACTGCTCCTGACCCATGTCTCTTTGTGGAATGCTTGCTTTTCTTACTGTCTCACTAGCTGTTCTGCTCACCTTTGGTCACTCTTCTCTCCATGAATGTTCCAGCCACTGCTTCCATCTCTGCCTGCTTACTTGACAAAAGGAGGAACAAGCATGAAATTATGGGAGGCAACTTATATCTCTGAGTCCAACAATTCAAAGCTCATCTCATCTCAGAACTGTACAAAATACAATTCAGCCAAATAACTGAGAACGGTGAGCCAGGCAGTTGATACACAAGCTTAAACATCACACCAATCATGGCTTAAAGTACAAAGTTTTGTACTTACAAGGAACAGGGAAGAAGTAAGGTAAGACAACAAAGCTGTAAGAGACCAACAGCATCAGTACTGACACCTAGAAAGGATGTGAATGAATACTCAATAGAATGACACCTTCAGAGGTACCAGTGTGGCCCATCTCGTATCATTTTTGGAAATAACAATTTCTTCAGGGGTTTGTGCTAAAAGCTAACTAGGAAACTGACTTTATTGAGATGAATTGTTTTACCACTAAAATAAATACAACTTCATGAAGAATTACTAAACTAGATAGAAAGAATTAGTCTCTCTCTCTCTCTCTCTCTCTCTCTCTCTCTCTCTCTCTCTCTCTCTCTCTCTCTCTGTCTCTCTGTCTCTCTCTCTCTGTCTCTCCCTCTCCCTCTCCCTCTCCCTTTCCCTCTCCCTCTCTCCCTTCCTCCCTCCCTCTCTCTCTCCTTTTATTCTTTTATTCTTTCTTAACCCAAATTAAACTAGAATCATGGGAAGATGAAGGTTGTTCAGGTTATTTTTGGGTTTTTTTTTTGGGGGGGGGGGCTGCTCTTTTTTAGGTAACTTCTTCATGAGCTGAATATGTAACGCTATCTTTTCTAGATAGTATTTGACTTTGAATTTGCCTGCTTTCATGGGACCCAGGGGCTGTCTGTAAGTTTTCTTGTTCTGTATGGTCCGTGCTATTACCTCTCCAACACTAGGGTCTGTCTGGCAATACTGAACGTGTGGTCTTCACAGAATATCAGATTACACCCCTGGCTGTTGTTTTTGCTACTTGACCATGCTCCAAATTGGTCAGAGATTCATTAAGACCTCCAAAGCAGCTGTTCAGCAGCCCCAGAGGAAGGTGTGAAGATTAAGGACCTAAAGTCCAGCCTGTTAAAGGATGTACGTAATTAATTGTGACAAGGGATTACTGGCCCCATCACCATTCTTGGCAGTCTCAAGCCATGTAAACCGAGACTGGTCTATTTTTGTTTTCATTATTGAGTAAACTCTAGAAATTGAGTAGATTTTGGTCTTTCCTCCCTCAATTCAACAAGACCAGTGGTCCAATCTGCCCTATAAAGTGGGCAACTGTTTCCAAAATTTAACCGGCTGGGGGGCGGGGCTATGGATTGTGGCCTGACTGAGCTTCAACGTCCCAGAGCACCTAATTTTCTGTTCCTTCAGCAGATAATATATCATCCCTCTGTCTCCTCCTTTATGCCTTAATCTCACCAGCGGTTCAGATGGGTCCAAAGCATCATTTTCAATTTAATGGACTTTACATCATGGCCTTAAGTTCTCCTTTCAGGCAGGTGATAGTAATTCATAAGGGGTCCTATAGATGATGCTCTCCTTTGGAGGACCTTGAAGGAGACAATGGCAAAATGACTGTTCAGTCAAAAGTAGAAAAATCATTATTAACAAACAACAAAACTCTTCTGGTTTGGTTTATTCTGAGCTATTTATTGATTGATTTATCTAACATTGATTTATGGTATATATTGAAAAATATGTGGCTCATTAGTTTTCTTAAACTAATGTAACCTTATTTATGCAATGTATAAAAAAATAATTGAACCTATTCAAGATGCTTACTCAGTCATTTGCTTTTAGGCTGCAAGAGGGTTGTAGGGGAATGAATGAGTTTTGGGTGTTTGACCTTTAACCATCTGACATGGTCGTGATATGGTTTGACAGTCACTGCTCTTTCATTTAATTTTTAACATGATCATACACAGTATTAGGTTCCATGATGGTGTTTTCAAATGTGATTTGTTTCTGCTGATCTCACCCATCTTCTTTCTGCTTTTTCTGTCTGCTCTCAATATCGTCTCTCCTAGTTTTATGCCACATATATCTCACTGTCCTCAGCCTCAACATGTGTTCCTCCCTCAACGTCCTCTTTCTAGGTTTATGACCTACATCGATACCCACACCCAACCCCCCATACGTGTGTGTGTGTATGTATATGTGTTTGTGTATGTGTGTGTGTGTGTGTGTGTGTGTGTGTGTGTGTGTGTTAGGGTTACTGTTGCTGTGATCAAACACTATAACCAAAGCAATGTGGGGGGAGGAGAGGGCTTATTTCAGTTTACAGTTTCATGTAACCGTCCATTACTGAGAGAAGTCAGGGAGGAAACTTAACCAGGGCAGGAACTTAGAGGTTAGATAGAGCTGATGCAGAGGCCATTGAGGAGTGCTGCTTACTAGACTGCTCCCAATGGCTTGCTTTTGTATATAACACAGGACCATCAATCCAGGGGTGACTCCACCCAAAATGGACTGGTCCCTCAAGCATCTATCACTAATTAAGAAAATGCCCTACAGGTTGGCCTACAGCCTGATCCTATGGTGGCATTTTCTCAGTTGAGGTTCCATCCTCTCTGCCGACTATCTCGTCTGTCAAGTTCACATAAAACTAGCCAGCCCACATGTATGCACACAAAAGTCAATAGCTAGGTTCTGTATATGTCAAAGAACACTGGATATTTGCCCCGAGTGTGGAATCCCTTGATAAATAAAACTTTGAGATCTGTCCATTTTCCTTCAAATGTTATGACTTCATTTTTCCTTACAGCTGAACAAATTTCCTTGGTATATAAGTACAAGTTTTTCATAATTCATTTCTCTGTTGACAGACACCCAGGCTTGTTTATTTTCTTATTGATGTGAACAGTACAATGCTGGGCATGAATGTGTAACTATTTAAAAAATGTCATGCACCCAGAGCCCCAGGCTAAACTCCAATTATTTCTTAGAATATCCAGTGACACAGATAAGACATGAATTGCTGTGATTCCTAGCATGCTTCCTCCCTGAATTTAATCCCAGGCACAGTATCTTACCCATGATTCCAGTGGCAAAACTGAAGCCTGACTAGATGGGGCTTATCAGAATGTGGCTTGAAAAGACAGGTACAGGTAACCCTCTTTCTCACCTGCTCTCCCCGAAGCTCTTAGTATTGAAATGTCCTCTGTAAGTGGACCTGTCAGAGTGAGTTCAGCACAAGAAAACTGCAGAGTACACACTGAATTTGAATTTCATGTCAATAGCAAATAGCCTACAGTTTCACTGGATTTCTCTGGTAGTAGAAGAAAAGAAGGGTGGACAAGATTGAGTGGCTCCTCGGCCATCCCCTGCTCATTTAGAGAGGTCATCAGTCTCCAAGCACATTCTATCTGATGAAAATTCTGTACCAAAGAGGGAAGCTCAGGGTGTTGGGAAATGACTCAGAAGTTAAGGGCTCTTAATACCCTTGCAGGGCAAAAGAGTTTGGCTTCTAGTACCAACAGCAGGCAGCTAAGAACTGCCTGGAACTCTAGCTGCAGAGATCTAACACCCTTTTTGTAACTCTGAGGTTACTGCCTTATGTGTGTACATGCATGCACAATCACACACACAGACATATGCACATGCAAATAAAATAAATTCTAATGAGCTAAAAAAAAAAAAAAAGAAGTTAGGTCACATAAGCTTGGCCACCTGAGTTCAGATGTGGGAGAACATGTAAACGTGGAAGGAAAGAACCAACGCCACAAGTTTTCGCTGAGTTCCACAAAGATGCTTTGAAATGCATGTGATTGCACTCATTGCATGCATGTGTGAGCGAGCACGCGTGCACACACACATACACACACACACACACACACATCACCAACAATAATAACGGAAGAAATAAGCACTTTTATTTAAAAATAGCAAGTCTGTAAAAGCATTTTCCTAAATCAATAAGGTTGTTTCTTCTTCTTCTTCTTCTTCTTCTTCTTCTTCTTCTTCTTCTTCTTCTTCTTCTTCTTCTTCTTCTTCTTCTTCTTTTATTTTTTTAACTAAATAACAAGAGATTTTCAGAAAAACAGAAACCTCAGGCAGAACAGACACATGTAAGTTGGCTGAGAACGAATGAAACCTACATTTTACAATTTTGAAGCAATTACTTCAATTTCTGCAGATTTGGAAGAAGAAAAATACTTAATTACAACCAGAAGGAGTGTATTTTTACACATTTATATCTTTAATTGTAACCAGGAATAAATGTCTATTATAAAGAGCCCCTGTCAAAGTCAAGCAAGAAATGTGAATATAAAGACATGGATACAGTATTGAATATCATGTGCACTTATAGCTTATTTCTGCGACTTTAACTCTTCATCCTCTGTGTACAAGATATTGAATATACCTAACTAAGTCTAAATTATAAGGGATTCTTTCACAAATCTTGTGTAGAAATGTGACTATCTCAAAAGGCACATATAGTTTTAAATGTGTAAAACAATTTCTAACAGGGTTTTCAAATCAATGAGACCTAGATTACCTATTTAAAAATATCATCATATTTTTTATTAACTGTGGGGAGGGGGTACACATGCTCCAGTGCACAGGTGTGGAGGTCAGAGAACAACTTCCAGGACTTCTTTCTCTCTTTCCATCATGTGAGTGCCAGAGACTTAACTCAGAATGTCAGAGTGGGCAATACGTTCATTTATCCACAGAGCAATCTCAATGGTCCATAAATTACCTACAGCTTGAAAAATAAATCTGTCTGCTTTCACCTACTAAAAATTAACATAGCATAGACCAATGAAACCTTGTTAAGAAATGTATTGGTGAGTCCAGGAGATGGTTGAGTGGTTAAAAGCCCTTGTTGCTCTACCAGAGGACCAGGGTTCAGTTCCAAGCATCCACACAGTGCTTAACAACCATCCATAACTGTAGTATGAAATAATATGGTGCTCTCTTTGACTTCTGAGGGCACCAGCCAATGCACTCACAAGCAGTAAAGAAGTAAATCTAAAAGTTTTCAAAAGCAAAATATATTTGTGAGTCCTGGAAAACTACATTTCTGGCTCAGAATATTATAATTTCAATGAGCTCCAAGTGATGGTTTTCACTTAATCTCTTCTACTACATTTTTGCATCAATAAGTATACCTTTCAAAACCAGACACTGTCTCATACAAAGTACAGATGTTGGTACCTATTTAGATAACTACCCCACCATTGATTTTTATTCCTCTTCATGAACCATGACTTCGAGGAGCTTTGGAGAAGACTAAGACTAAGACTGAGACTAAAACAGTTTCAAACATGAGGAACAAGAACAGAATATCAGGACTTTCTTTTGCCCTAGTATTAACTGATTAGAGAAGAGATTTCAAAAGTCAGCAAGAGGGAGAACAGAGACCATAGATGGTGAGGGCATCACAGTGGGGCATCTGTCTCCAGGTGTGAAACTGTATCCTTAGTTGTCACCTTTCCCAGAGAGTGTGTGAGCAGCTGCATTCCTGAGGCTGAGAAGCAAGCGAGATTCTCAAAATTTCTGTACTCCTTCTTGATTTAGGAAAACAACATTCTTTGCTGCAAGCACAAAAATATTCAAGCACACAGTTCATAAAACATCTTCCTAAGGGGTTCTGGAGAAGAAGAAGTGGGTGGGTGTGAGGAAGCGCCAGGTGGGAATGAATGGTCCCTTAGAACAGAGGAAGCACTGTCCCTGCCAAGAGTCAGTCGGTGGCCACCTCAGAGCACCCTTGGGTACCTTTCGGAGAAGTGCTCTGAGTAAATATTTGAGCACCTCTGTTCCTCGGAACTTTGATCAACACATTGCCCATTGGCAAAGTTTTGGGCAGTGGTAAGTCTGCTGAATTTTGCACATTTCCCTGTGCTTTTCCTGGAAAGGAAAATGATGGGATGATGGTTTCTTCAGCACAGATTTTTAAATAAGGGGAATAGTTTTCATTTTTCCTCTGCTATCCCATGAATCATCTCCTCAATGGGAAATTGGGAACTTCACGCTCTTTACCCCATGTTGCCAGTCGGGGAATCAGTGAGATACAAGAGCATGGGCAGCCACTGGGGAGACACAGGCAAAAGGAGGTTTCCTGTTAAGGGGGAAAAAATTCATCTGAAGTAATAAGCACATGGGGTGTGTGAGTCTGTGTGTGAGTGTGCACATGAGTGTGGGCGTGAGTGTGCATGAGTGTGTGTGCATATGTTGGGGTATTTTTTTTATTTGAATAGCATTCAACATCATCTTGGTTTCCAACTTTCTGCTCTAAGTGTAGAGCCTGGACCAATGGGAAAGCTTAGTCACTATGTTGTGAGTATGATAGGCTGGGAGTGAAGTAAGAGTCACTTCTGTACTGAGTTCCTGCTGCTTCTCTCATACAATACAAAAATAGAAGGAATTGCTGCCAATAGATGTGCTTTCCAAAGGCTTTAACTACATTTATTTTCAAGTGTGAAAATGAGTGTCGCAACAGTCTTGCCCAGTGGTTTGCTTTGGTGTTTCAGAATATGTTATTTGGTACGTAAGGAGGAACAAACAAGGCTGGAGAAAAAGCTTAAAGAGACATATATGAGTATAGATTTGGGGCTGGAAAGATGGCTCAGTGATTAAGAGCACTGGATGCTCTCCCAGAGGACCCAGGTTCAATTCCCACCAACCACATGACAGCTCTCACCTGTGTCTCCAGTTCTGGGGCATCTGAACCTACACATAGACGTGCATGCAGGTCAAACAACAATGCACACAAAATAAATAAATCATTAACAAAAATAGTATAGATGTTAGAGTCTATGAGATGGGTCAGTAGGTAAAACACACTCACTTTATAAGTTTGAGGACCTGGGTTCAAAGCCTGGAACCTTTGGCAGGAGGAGAGAACTGAGGTGGAAACAATCTTCTTAGTCCACATGCACATGTGTATATGCATGCATGTGCACATGCATATATATGCATATGCACAACACATGCATATATTCATACACATACACACACATGCACATGCATGTATACATGCATGCACATGCTCACACTCACATATATGCATACTCACATACATGCATAATAATAGTAATAATAATAATATCGATAAAATCATACATATTAACTACATACCTTCTGATTTTATGGTGTTTTATCTAGTTCAGGACCAAAGAATTTGACCATCCAGCTGGATGTTCAGTTTGTGCAATAAAACAAAAGGAGGCCACAGCCAACCAATGTCCATTTAGATCTCAGAATTCTGCCATGTTCCTAAGATGTGTGAAACTGGCTGATTCTTCTTTATGTGCCAGATGCCTCTCTGAAAACTGTGCATGTATTAATTCATTGATTTCTTATGATCTTGCTGCAGCGTTAGTATTATTAACTCTATGATACAGATCAGAACACATCCAAGGTCACTTAGGAATTGGTGAAATCGGAATTTTTATGCAGGCCATGAAGAAGGAAAATAAGTAGCATCTGGGCATTAGTTCCATACTCCCTTCTTTACCCCAAGAGAATGCAGGTAGCCTAGGCAACAGAGCTATAATGAATGGGAGCTTTCCAGGGAGAGTGAGACACACATGGTATAAGAGACATGAGGGATGTTCCAGCTCAGTAGGAAGGTCTTCAAGGTGGGATACAGTACTGTTAAGGGTGGCAGTAAATCATAGATTTACAGTGATAGAGTGATTTTCTAGTATGTGAGAGACTCTGCATTTGATCCCTAGACCAGCACATAAAAAAAAGAGGAAATTCGTTGTCTTTCTACTGTCCTGCACGATCTTTTCAGTAACTGAAATATTTATTCTTTTAGCTGGCATCACCTTAGAGTCAAGAAAGAAATGGATCTTTTTATGTGGATGGGGTGTAAAGGAAGTAAGCCGTGTGATAATCTTTCATAGAACTGTCCAAGCTCTAAGTGTGTCTGCAGTGGAACAGAAGACATACTATCATTGATGTTGAACAGCGTAAACCAAGGATCTCACTGCTGTACACCTCCAGTGGTGTCCATATCAGTCAGATGGTTTGCTGTAGACACAGTGCTTAATGCCAAAGAATTAATCATTGTATTGTGCCCAAGTAGAGGCTCTGGGAAGGCAAATATATACTGTACTATCCAGAAGTATAGACCTCTGTATCTGAAGTCTTTAGCAGTCAAACAAAAAGTGATTTGTGTTTATTCTTTTTCAAGTCCCCAGCCCGGCCTTGCTCAGTGATTCAGATCCTGGCCCTGAATGGATAGTTAGCCTATTGTAAGCCCTCAAATGGACACCAGCTCTGCCAAGAAATGGCTAGTCTCCTGTTCATGGCAAGTCAGTGGTAGAGTCAACAGCCAACACTAATAGTTTAAATTCGAAGCTCAAGACTACCCAGGGCCTGTGGTTTGTACACACCCCCCTCCTCTCTGCAGACTGTCATCCTTGTTTATCATCTCCTTCATTAAGAACAAAACTTTATCTTTGTGTATGATGACATGTGTCCATTTTTACTTTTGTTTCATGTATTTTTATATAAAAAATTCTCCATAGACCAATATCCTAACAAATCCCCATGTTTTCCACTCCTAGCTTCATTAATTCAGTTCATGTACAACTTAATTTTACTGTCTGGCAACTGTTTTGGGGCTGGTAGAGATCTCTATTTTTTTTTTGTGTGTGTCCTCCACTTCTCAGAGACTCATGGGGAATTATAAATATGGAAAACTGAAAATAAATCCCTCCTAAAACTTCAGTAGGGAGCTGTGAGAGGGACTCCATTTTGTCACATTACATTGGCTCCCCAGAGTTACTCCTAGCAGCAAAGTGAATCAGTACAACAACTGGACTAATAAAAAGCTTCACTGTGGGCAACCTGGCACTAAGCTTCCTTTGACTCATAAGAAAAGAAAGGGAAAGAAACAAGTATCTCAGCATCACAAAAGTAACTGACAAATGCATACTCACCCCCATACACTCACACACGCATGCACCCACACACATATGCACACACCCACACACTCACACACACATGCACACACAAATACAAAAATCACACACACACATACTCTATCCACTTGTGTTACTGAATATTCAGTGTTCTCCGCACTATTTGTTGAAGATCCTGTTCTTCCTCCCCCTGAACATTTTTTGAATTACCAAATACAATCAAGCAACCCTCCCCCCAAAAAAACCCCAAAACCAAAAAAGAAATCATTTGTGTACACACTTGTAATTTAATTTTTAGGCTCTATACTCTCTTTCACTTTCTGGTTCTCTTTGTGTTATCATGGTAATAAAATTACAGTAATCTTATAGCAATTAAAGCCAAGACACCATCTTTACAAGAGAAGAAAAACCACTTAGGTAGAGTTGTAAGTTTATATCTTTAGACAGACAGATATGATTCATTCTGAAACTCCAAATTGATTAAAACAACGACCTTCTTATAGCTAAACATGCCTGAACTCTCTGGTGTGTGTGTATGTGTGTGTGTGTGTGTGTGTGTGTGTGTGTGTGTGTGTGTGTGTGTGTGTGTGTTTTCCAATTAAAATTAGATCTCAGGCCCTGAGTTGAATGCTTGCAAGCAATCATATTGTTGGAGTGCTGTGCCGTTACTCTAGGCATTCCTCGTTTAAGTTTTTTGACTGATGGCTAATTTCTGATGCAAATTGAGATCAAGTTCTTGTTTGTAAGGAGAGCAGATGAAGGTCAAATGCTGGCAAATTCTGTTAGGAAAGTAGAACAAGAAGTCAAGGGAAGTGCAGATTTACTTTTTATTCATTTATCTATTATAAAAGGCATGAGTGCTTTGTCTACACGTATATCTGAGTATCACATGTGTGCAGTGCCAACACATGCCAGAAGAAGGCATTGGATGCCCTGGAACTGAGGTTAAAGACAGCTGTGAGTCACCATGTGTGTTCTGGGAGTTGAACCCTGGTCCTCTGGAAGAGGAGCCAGTACTCTTAACCACTAAGCCATCTCTCTAGTACTATACTTTGAAAAGTTTAAATAATATGTATTTGACTCTCTTTCTGTCTGTCTCTGTCTGTCTGCCTCTCTGTCTCTCTATCTCTCTGTCTCTCTGTCTCTCTCTATCTCTCTGTCTTTCTGTCCCTCCCTCCCTCTCACTCTCACTCACTCTCCTTCTCTCTCTCTCTCTCTCTCTCTCTCTCTCTCTCTCTCTCTCTCTCTCTCTCTTGTATGTGTGTGTGTGTGTGTGTGTGTGTGTGTGTGTGTGTGCCTATATACCTGTCATTGCTTGCCTGTGGGGGTCAGAGAACTTCTTGTAGCAGGTAATTTCCTTCCTTCCATTGTATGGGTCCCTTGGAAGGAACTCAGGTCTTTATTATCAGAGGCAAGCATCTTTCCTGCTGAGCCATTTAGCTAAGCCCACAAACACTATCATTTGAAATAAGTCAATGTTGATATAGTGGAACAAGTTTATAATATCCATGAACACATTGACTGTGATTAAGTCCACATAATAAATTTATGGCTTACTTTTTTAGTAGAAAAATCAACACCACTTGGCCAAAGAAGGTAAAACGGTGAAGAGCTGCCATGTATCTGTTCTATCATGGGTCACAGTTTACTTTCTAAATAAAAAAAGAACAGGACTTGTTCAAAAACTGGAAAAATGGAAAAGCCAAGAAGGTTCCAAGAAGCAGAGTTCCACCAACACTGTGTTTTAGTGTCAGAAGGATATGCTGTAGACGAAGGTATGGATGCATAAGTCATGTGAAGACGCCGTTCCTGATTCCTTCCATCAGAAGTCTGGTGTTTCAGAGAGATTTGTGAACTACAGTTCTCTGCTTCTCCACTGTTGTCCCAAATGGACCAGAGTTTCAGGAACTCAATATTTGATATCTCAAGTCCCAGCCCTGCCCAGCAGCCCACCTCTGCCTCTCCAGAAGAAAATCCTGGTTGTGATTTGGCTCTGCACATGTTAGCTGAAGCAAACTGAGTGCCCAACACGTACTGTGTGCTCTCCACCCACAGGGGACTGGAGGCCTGAATCATAAATACCCCGTTTAGAAGAGACTTAATTTAGAAACGTGCAATGTGCTGGACAGGCACAGGCCCAAACCAAATGTTTGCAGTAATAGAAATTTCCGTATGCTGTACAGTATTTAAAATATGTTATTTGCCTACACTCGAGTCTTCAACAGGAGGACCTTTCTCTGGGACACAAATGACAAGCTCTATGTGGCCGCCAGGACTAACACTATGCCACACTGTACCCTGTGTGCTCTCTGGGTTTCCAGGCAAGATGCCTCCCTCCAGAACTACCCATAGTAGAAGAGCCCACACAAAGACCTCCCCAAGGAGGGATCCAAGAGGACTGGGGAGTATTAAGATTGGACAGAAAATAAATGTGTTAGTAGAGAGCTGGGAGAGGGATTCCATGATTTCATATTAAATTAGTTTCCTAGAGTCACTCCTAGTAGGAAACCTAGAAGGCACAACAGTGTGGCACGTGGGCCATGTTGCACTAGCATTGTTTGACAGGTAAAATTCAAGGTAAAAGATGGCCTTGGTATCACGTAACAAATCATCGGAGAAACTGATATCCCATAATGCCCATCTGCCTTCTAGGGATTAAAAACATCAATAAATGGGGGCTGGAGAGGTAGCTCAGGAGATGAGAGGACCAAGCTTCAAGTCCCAGCGACCACATGGTGACCTATAGCCATCTGAAACTTCAGTGCCAGAGGATCCACTGCCTTATTCTGGACTGTGTGGACACTGCATGGATGAGGTATATACACAGACATTCATGGAAGCAAAAAGACACATACACATAAAAAATAGGCTTTAAAAGTCAGGAATATATGGCTCATTCAAAGTGCTGTGATCACCCGAGCCACAAAAAGAAGAAAGCAAAGTAATAAGACCATGTTCAAATACAAAAATATGTATGATCCTTGAAAGACAAACATTGTGACATATCAAAGGGGACTTTGGGCAAGTGTCTTCCGCCGTCCTGCCTTTGTATTTGTTATCAGTACCCCTGAGGCTGTTGTAGACATCTGCCTCTCCAGTGTCCTTAACTCTAGACTTGGGTACAGGAATCTTTAGCACGCATCGTGGACTTGATATGTGACAGATCTTTAGTTCTGAAGCATCATCCCGGGTAAGCTATTCCAATGGCACCCCAGCCTGCAGTTGGGGATCAGTGCCCGCCTCCAACTCCTCTATTTGCTCAATGCTGAACCTCTTAAACCGCCACTGAACTGATCTACACCCAAGTGTTAGGTACAGGACTAACAGAAATGCACACTCCTGGTTTCCACAACACCAGCTGCACGTTTAAAAGTTTTATTGAAAAAAAAAAAATAACATATATACAGGGGGAAAAAGGCGAATGCAGTGAATATATGTGGTGCTCTGAAATTTTACAGTGAGCACACCTGTGTAGCAGTCCTCTGACCAAGTCATAGAAAGTTCTGGAGCCTCCAGAATATCATCAGACTTCTTACTGGTCATGACCCCCCAACAATGGATGGTTTGACTGGCACCCTGACTTCTGAAGTATGGAGTAGAATGACTGGCAGATGTCATCACGAGCAGTTTATGCAGTGCTGGGGATCTAGCTCAAGGCTTGTGCATGCTCAACAAGGAATCTGCCAACTGAAATACATCCCCAGCCCACCAGTCTATTATCCAACATTATTGTTTGATGTGTATATGTGTGTGCTATGTGTGCATGTCTACATGTTCACGTATGTTCACACATACATCCTCAACTTCCTTAGGGCTGTTAGTGATCTCAAGTCAGTCCTTCTTCTTACACAGCCAGCACTTTACTGACTGAGCCATTTCTCCAGTCTTAATTACCTTGATATCATACATTGCATATTAATGTTGCCTATCTCTAATATATAAAAAATAGGGTCACAATGTATCTGCTTAGACGTTCTTTACCCACTGTGATGCTGAAAAGTATCTGAGTAGTTTTCAGTTCTCGACACTTCAAATACTACTGCAATAGGCACTCTATTGTTGGCTTTCTGTGTGTATTTGTGCATGTGTCTGGTGGGTAGAAACTTGGTAGTGGGGGGACGAGCAAAATAATTCGGTGGATAAAGATGCCAGCTGCAAAGGTTGTTCATTGGAATCACGTATCTGACCTATGTTTGTAAGGAAAGAACAACTTCCACAAGTTGTCTTCTGGTCTTCACATATGCACTGTTGCATGCAATGCCCACAACACACACAAACCAATTAATATTATTAAATTCGGGAGTAGAATTTCTGGGACTTTGGGAATGCATATGGGCAGCTTTGCTAGAGATTTCAGAATAATTCTCCCAAGCACATTTGTTAACTCCTTCTCCAGTGGACTCTAGGAAATTCTGTGGTTCATAGTCTTTTGCTGCAGCATCGGATTTTATTTCTGTTCATTTTATCACTTTTACTTGGAATTTTATCTCATTGTAGACTTAGCTTGTATTTCTTAGTTGGACGTCCATTCAGAGAGACTCTTGGACAGTTCCTCCCCATGATTCAGTCTTTGTTCCAAAGAAAGAAAGACTTACATACGCATCTCAGCCAAATATCCTTGCTAGAGGCACTGCTCATATACTGGGCTGTATATTCTTCAGCTATGGTGAGTTTCCTATGTGTTGAAGGGTGTTAAGCACCACAGCCCAAAGTCATGACAATCTGAACTGTTACAAAACACTACCAACTAACTCTCTATAGGTCAAAAGGAAAATGCTATTATTAAAAGCCACTGGTATTGCTGGTGGTGTAACTAAGTCACAGGCAGCCTACCTAGCACAAGCAAAAGCCTATCTTACATGTCCAGTAATTCCCCAAACCACACAAAACCAACCCAACACAAAACAGCAAACACAATCCTGCTGGTCTAGATCTACCAGTCAATCTGTAACTATTACTAAAAGCAACTCCAGAAATTAAGGTTCTACTTCAAGCCAGTCAAACAGTGAAGTGGGGGTAAAAAAGAGTAGAGCAGATGGTAAGGTTGTCTTTGTTAGGATCTCTGTGTTCACCCCATGAGCCAGGGGCATAAGTTCACCTGCAACCGTTGAAAATTGTGTGGTTTTTCTTCCCACCACTGTCTCAACTGAAAAATCCCTGAGATGAGATTCCTCTGTGTACCACTCAGCCACTGTGAATGGGGACACAGTCATTCAGAAAGCTTTGGGCCAGCCAGGACCTGTCAAGGAGGAGAAAGTGGGAGACTGAACTGTGAAGTTAGATTCCTGAAACTTTTAAAAATTCGCAATATAAAAGAAAAAGTGAGTTGCCAGGAAATGATTTTTTTATTCATCTTCCTTAAAGCAAATATATCTTGAAGCCAATGTTAAATAAGTGGGGTGTGTGTGTATGTGTGTGTGTATGTGTGTGTGTGTGTGTGTCTTTGTGTGTGTGTGTGTGTCTTTGTGTGTGTGTGTGTGTGTGTATTCAAGTGCCCAACAAAGGGAGCGAATAGTTGCTAGATACTAAAGATTCTTTAAAGTTATTTTTTATTTTATGTTGTTCAAATGTTTTGTCAGAATATATGTTTGTGTACCATGTGTGTTCCTGGTGCCCTAAGGAAGCCGGAAGATGGTGTTGGATCTCCAGGAACTAGAGTTAGAAACAGTTTCAAGCCACCATGTGGATTCTGGAAATCAAACTCAGGTTCTCTGGAATAAAGGCAAGTACTCTTAACTGCTGAGAACTGTCTTCGGGATTTTATTGAAGTCTTGAGGTAAAGCAGGATAATGACACAATTCATACCGTATAGTATAATGATGTTGACAAATGTGTTAATGCCCTCATGCCTAGGAGATCTAGACCAAAATCAAGCTCTATTATTAAATGTCAGGAAGTTTCATTTCAGTTGATTACTCTGTGTACTAATTTTTTTTTATCTACATCTATGAATTTAGATGAATCTCTTATATAGTTCTTTCAGAATTACTGAGTGGGTTGATATAGAACATGAAGACCGATACCTTCCTGTCATAGTGCTTAAAATTTGGCTGCAGCGTGTGATGCAGAGGTGACTTACCCATCCTCTGATGCAGGGGTGGTAACCTGAGCTTAACAAAGAGGAGCCACATTCAGAGAGGCCAAGTGCCACACCCCATTATCTCACACTTGGCTTTATTGGGCTTCATTTTTCGAAGGATGTTTCCTAGTCAAGATGCACAGGTTTGAGGGCTGAAGAGATGACTCAGTGGTTGATACTGAATACTGCTCTTGTAGAGACAATGATTGCTCACAGCAATCTCTAACTACAAGTCTAGTGGCTCTAACACTAACACGCAGACTATTGATACACACAGAACAAACGTGCATAATTTTAATAAAGATGGATGAATTTTAAATTTAGAGCTTGGAGCCCTTTGGCCATCATGATTCCCCATGTGTCCTGCAGAAAATTCAATGTGACTCATTATGAATTTCTAGAGAAACAGATCTTTAATATATATATATATATATATATATATATATATATCTGTGTGTGTGTGTGTGTATACAATACACACACACACATCTCCCACATATATATCCAACAATTACCAAGAGAAAGTATAAGACTCCAGTTGTCATTCAGTCCTTGAGGATGCATATCTCATCCCATCTTCAGTATATGCCAGAATCCGGAAGAAGTAGGCTCTAATATCAGTGAAAAAACAGACTTGCCCGTGAAAGTGAGAACAAGCAAGCAAAGAGAGCCAGCTTCCTTCTTCCATGATGTGGCCCAGATTAAAGGTGAATCTTCCTAGATTTGGATTAGATGTGGGTCTTTCCCTGTCAAATGATTGAATTAAGAAAAAGTTCCTTCGCCAGTGTACTCAGCCACTTGCATTTTAGTAAACTCCAGGTGTCGTAAAGTTGACAACCAAGAATAGCCACAGAAGTGTCTCTGGGCGTGTGTGTATGACATCCTCTCTGCTGTTTCTAAAGCTGAAAAAGAAAACATTCCTGTTTTAAATTTTAGCTCTTTTAAACACTAGATTAGTCAATGACATAAGGGCAATGAATTGTATCATTTTGGTAACTGGGTTTTGTTGTATAAGCAAAGCATATAAGGCATGTCATAAAATCAACTACTAAAAGAAAATGAGCGTAGGCTTAGTGCAAATGCGAACCAGACCCAACTGAAAGGCCTACGTGTTCCCTTCTTTGACCATCTGTTGTAGTGGATAGCGGTGCCTCCTTGAGCCAATCAAGCTTCCTGAGCAGATAGTTCTGCAGCCAAAACACTTTGAGTGGTCTTAGCATTTACACAGTAGGTCTAAAAAAAGGACAGCAGTGTTTAAAAGTAACTGAAAAAACAGAGGACCATAACATCCAAAAACATGAATAGCACGGGTACCCTGCTTTGTCATTGAAAACCATTTGCTAGATATATAATTATATCCACACACCAAGTATTTGACTTTAGCTGCAGAAAATCCCAGGCAGGGTGTGTGTGGGGGAGGGGAGCATTGGCCCCTTAGGCTGAATAAAGGCTGACAATACAATCCTGTGAGTTAATTAAAGTCAGATTTATATTCGTAAAGCCCCCAGATCATTCTCCTGGCCTTCCTAGGGAAATTCGGTTTTGTTAGCCATGGACTTGGACACACCAATTGTCCTTTGCTTAGCACTAAATCTCAGATTTCTGAGAAGCAAAATTAAATATGTGGAGGATTTTACACCAGATCTATTTGGTAAACCATGACAACTCACCCCACCTCAAGATCCCAACGGGGATAGGAAGAGCTTTTTGTAGTCCCTGCACTCCAGAGTTCTGACTCTTAATCGGATCTCTGGCTTCTTAGAACCTCATTGTTTTTCTTCATGTAGATTTTACACTTCCTTTTCAACAAGTAGCATAGATAAGAAGTTCTGAATAATTCCTATAGAAATGCTGCAACTCAGCAAGCAAAGACCCAGAGCCAAAGTCTTAGGTCAACCCTCTGCCTTCTGAACATCTGCCATCACCGACTATAATTTCTACTCTACGTCTCAGCCGGGTGCTTTTCTGCAAAACCTACCATTGGACTCACAATTTCTTTGGTTGGTAACATTCACTGTGTTCCTGAGGAAAAATCTGCAGAATGAGTTCAGAGAGACATAGCCAGGGCCTTTATAATGGGAAGGGGGAAAAAAATCCAAATATCTGTTACTCTTCCTCAGGTGCACCCAAGAGAAGCCAGCACCAGTGGTGAAGCAGAAGCTGCAGGTGACACAGTCTCACTGAAGAATGTGAAGGATGCTTACTTCTCAGGCTCTTCTTGTTCTTCACATCTGGCTCTTCTTTGTGAGTTCTTGCAGTTGCTTCAGGAGTGGAGACTCATTACTCAGCTGTGTTAGTAAGTACAGTGGTGTGGATACTGTTCCAGCTCAGCCGGAAGCTGAAATTCTACCCCTCATGCTATCTCAAGACCAAAGAAGCCCAAGAAAGGGAGACTTAGATATTTTGTGCATATACCTCTGGTCTGTACTCCAGAATACAAGTCCAAAATAAAAATCTGTGCAATATCCCAAACATACGAAATTCCACCATAGCATCCTGCATCCCAGAGCTTATAATAAATTGTTACTTTTGAATGTTACTTTGAAAGTTCTGAAGTGCTCTCACTTGAAAAACATTTCTTTGTAAGAGGAATTAATCCTCCTTTCTCTAAATGATGGTTTTTGTAATAGCTGCTTCGACAGATACTTGTTTCCTGGGGAAACATTTCATCTTTTATGAAAATATACAGACATATTATTTGTAAGATCTACTTTTTGAGGGACACGTTAATGACAGAAATGAGAAGTTCCAACTCTCCAAATGTCCTGACTTTCTAAAGTATGTATTTCTCTTTTTTTGTGAATAATTTGCTGTATAAACATGACAGATGATGTCATACTGACACAGAGCTTCTCTGCAAAGCAAGATAAAGATTAACAATGAGGAAAGTTAATATTTTCCTGTGATTATAATGACATATTTTGCCATTATGTATTAATTATAAATGCATAGGGAGATGGCACAGTTGGTAACGTGTTGGTGTTGCAGTCAGGTAGGCCAGAGTTTGATCGATTGAACCAGTGTAAAGAAGAAGTCAGGCATGATGACGTAAGCTGAGAAACTCAAAATCTGGGAGAAAGAAATGAGTGGTCTTCCGGGGTGTGTTAACACAGCTGGTCTAGCTAACTTTGTGAATGAAAGAAGCTATCTTTAAAAATGATGAGGACAGTACCTGTGGAATGACATCAGAAGCTCTTCTTTGGCCTACACAGGCACATACACACACACACACACACATACACACACACACACACACGTAGCATAGACATGCACACATTACAAATGTGTGTATGTGCATATATACATACATATATGTATATATATAATATTTAGTGAACAAAACCATAATTGACACACATGGACTCTCAGACTCCATGGTTTAAATCATGCAGTCGGCACTTGGCATGGCTTGTTTCTTTCATTCAACAATATGTTTGTGAAGCCCACCAGGTTTGACATCGGGCTAGTTTGTTAATGTTTGTATAGTACATGGGTTTTCACTGTATGGACATACCAGCCAGTATTTATTCCTTCATCTGCTGATGGACAAAATCTGGACCCTTTTCAATTGAGGGCTGCTCTGAATAGCTGTGCTGTCAACATTTCTATGTGTGTTTGCTTTACACAGTAACCTTTCTTCTACTTTTGTAAACTGGGCAGAAACCAAAGTCTAGAGTTTGCTCATGTGATATGCATATGCTCAGCCTCAGTAGCTGCTGACAGTCCTCCAAAGAGACTGCGTCTCCTTGATGAACAAGAAGATTAGACATCAGTACATGTGTTCATTGACTGCTTGAGTACGCAGGCTTTTACATTTTGTGTTTAAGACTCTTTGCTCACATGTGTGTAGTGAAGTCTTTTTCCTTTTACCTCGTATGTATTCTTTGCAAGCCAACCAAGCAAACACTGTACCTTTTGTGTGTTTCAAATACTTCTTCCAACCAGTGTCTTAATGATGTCTGTTATACACCAACCTCCGGGCTGTAGTCACATTTTGTACAGATCACTTTTCGTTATGGCCAATGTTTTATTTCCCATAAAAACACTTTGCCAAGAACACACTCACTAACATAGGTTTCTAAGTTCTACTATTAACGAAACTAGAATGTAGGAGGTATGTTTCTTCTTCATATACTTTACCAAATACTTCTGCAAACTCAGCTCTGTGCATGTGTAGGGCACTATTTCTTCCTCTAGTCGGCTCAGTTGCAGAACTCCCTTTTTCTTCTATCTACTGTTGCTTTACATTCTGTGGCCGCATTTACTGCTGGATGACCGGGAGTGAAGAGTATCTGACTGTATACATTTTCTAGATGCTTTTCCTTACGCTTGAAATCTTCGAACCATCTTGACGGTCCCGACAATGGAAAGGTCCTCTTCTCTTACTGAGATTCTGCTGGGCCTGACAGTTACTTTCAGAAGAGCTGACATCTCTGTGATGGATACGTTGTCTTTGTTTCTACCAGAGTGTTTTATATATTCTCACTTCGAAATTTCTTCCTAAGTACTTGATGCATTTCTTTGCATCAAGTGATTTGGTTGTCAGTTTGTGCAAATACAGTCAGATTGTTTGTCCTGACATGCAGCCAGTAACCTTGTTAAATTTACCTTCTTACTGTACTATTATTTTCATCATCATCATCATCATCATCATCATTATTAATATACCATCTCTTGGCTTTGTCAGCTCCATTTCTTCCTTTACAGTTAAAGTACAGTTGGTGTTGCTCTTGTGCAATGCTGTTGGCAGACAGATATTCACGCAGACGGCAGAGGACTGTTATGCTAAATTTCAATGTTTCATGCCAAGAATAATGAATTTGATGCAGATATAGTCCTGATAACTTTTTTAGATAAAAATCATTCCCAGGGGCTGAGGAGATGGCTCATTCCCAGGGTCCTAGAGAGAGGGCTTAGCGGTTAAGATTAGAATCACTCCCAGGAGGCGGAAGTGATGGCTCAGCAATTCAGAGTGTACACTGCATTTCCGGAGGACCTGAGTTCAATTCCCATCATCTGATCAGGTGACTCACAACTGCCTGGAGCTCTAGCCCCAGTATGAACACTCCAGTTTCTAAGAACACTTGCACTCCCATATGTGCACATACATGTGTGCAAGCTCAAGTGCACACACACACACACACACACACACAAACACGCACTATGATCTTACTGAGTGCATCCACCATACACAATTACACAATTACTTAGTCACTAACACCGATAATTTAAAAACATGTTTAGCAAATATGACCAGAAGCCGCTAACACTTTCTTCTTTATATGTGCAGTCATATGTCTGTTTCCTGTGTGCCTACGTGTATTTTACATACGTGTGTGTATGTAAAATCACTTTGAGACTCTGCCGGTTACTTTTCGACTATGAGACTGACATTTGAGTTCTGAAATAAACTTAATTATGACATGTGTCCCTTCTCAATATGGCAAATTGCCTCAGCTTGTGTTTTCCTTAAAATGTCTCACATATCACCCCATGGAGGCTGGTGACCTGTAATTTTCCCTTTCACAATATATATATGACTTTACACACACACACACACACACACACACACACAAACACACACACACACACACACACACCTTGGCTTGCCTTGCCTTGCCTTTCTCTTCTGTCAGCACTTCTACGTTGTGATTTCTTGGACATTATATTCTTTCATTAATTAATTTGTTTATTCAATTTACAGTCCTATTGCCACTGCCTCCTTCCTCTCCTCCCACCCTCACCCTCATACATTCTTCCTCCAATCCCCCTCTCTTTCTCCTCGAAGAAGCGAAGCCCTCCCCACCCCATGAGTACAAACCTGCCCTGACACATCTGTTCTCAGCAGTACTAGGCGTATCCTCTCTCACTGAGGGCAGACCAAGCAGCCCAGGTAAGGGAAGGGCATCCAAAGGCAGGCAAAAATGTCAGACACAGCCCCAGCACTGACAGTTAGGTGACCCACGTGAAGAATGAGCTGCAGGTTGGCTACATCTGTGTAGGTCTAGTCTATGAATGCTCTTTGGTTCAGTCTCTGTGGGTGCCCATGGGTCCAGGTTCGGTGACTCCACAGGCCTCCTTGTGATGCCCTTGACCACTCTGGTTACCCCAGTCCTGCTTCCCACTCTTCCACAAGACTCCCTGAGCTCTGTCCATTGTTGAGCTGCAAGTCTCTGCATCTGTATATATCAGCTACAGGATGAAGCCTCTCAGAAGACCGTTATCTTAGGCTCCCGTCTTCGAGCATAGCACAGTAACATTAATAGTGTCCATGGTTGGCTCTTTCCATGTGATGGGTCTCAGTTTGGGCCAGTCACTGGCTAGCCATCTCCTCAATCTTGGCTCCATCTTTATCCCTGCACTTTTCAACTATTAAAATCAAGCTCTTTATGCACTTTGCCAGCAAATGGACGGTACTAGGAAATACCATCCTGAGTGAGGTTGCCCAGACTTAGAGAGGCACTAGTGGTAGAACCTAACTTATAAGTGGATATTAGCCATAAACTACAAGATAGTCATACTGTAAAATCTGCAGACGTGAAGAAGCTGACAAACAAGGCCCATGGAAGGATGTCTGAATTTCACTCAGAAGGAAGAGTAGGTTATAGAAAATACATGGTGGAAGGGAAATGGTTTGGGGAGGGATGATGGAGGGGAATCAGGGCAGAGATCATGTGTGGGGAGAAAAGGGGTAGTGGGTGAGATCTAGGATACCTGTGGCAGGGGGCATCC